>NW_028288714.1:1610000-1955833 GCF_059628265.1 Tinamus guttatus | reverse complement strand
TATTAATATACTGTCATGGTCAGGCAGCTAAATGGGTATGTGCCTTGGACTGCCAAGAAAGATGCTCAGACCTTTTTTTTTTTAAGAAAAGCATCCTCTGTGGTTCAGTCTTTTGCAAGTCTCGCTGGTCTTTGGGCATTAACACATCAATCTTTTAGAAATGCTACTGAGGGCATTTTAAATTGCACCTATTTCAGAAATTGCATAGGAAAATGTTTAAATATTTGGGCTTTTTCTTTACAAGGTACAAAAGTTCGTTGTGTTGCTGGATACGGAAGAGTCCTTCAGAAAGAGTTTTGTTATGGAGTCTGAAATACAGGATATTATTTTAACTTTTGCAGGATCAAAATCACAGGCAATCATTATTGCCTCATAAGTCAAACACCGGATGACAGCATCACTTGTTCTTTTGCCAGGATAAGCAGACTGGGGTCGTCATGCCTTTGTCGCGGAGTAATTTTTCTTGTAATTTTACCATGCGTAGGTTGGGCAACTTCAGTCTTTTTCCTGGATCTGTTGTGTTATGATTTTCAGGGTGCCTAGAGCACTTGTGCAAAAGAAAAAAAAAGGAAACAGTATTTCTCTAAGACTGAGGGACAGCTTCCTTGTTTGCTAGGGTTTTCCTGATGATTTAAATATTGCAAAAGTAAGGCAGAAATGCAGGGAGTAGAGAGGAGGGATTTTTAAGAGTGATGTCAGCTGGGCAAGGTCACATCTGCTCTCAGTGGTAGCTTTGGGGGGAATACACCCCAAAATTGCCATCTATATTGAAGAATGTTAACATAGCAGAGGAGATTGGGGGGGTGGTCGATACATCCTGCGTCAAACAGAAGTGCTTCCTAAAGAAAAGAGCAACCAATTCCTCCCCTACAAAGGACAGAAGACCAAGGAATGCTGCTTGTTTTCTCCGAGGAGGAACATCAGTTAATAATCACCAGTCCTTGCTTATGTGGGATCACTGCAGCTGCTTTTGTTAGGATCTCAATTAGATTAAGCTAGCAATTAGGTTAAATTAAATTACTGCACATCTTTTGTAAACTATCGGGACAGGAATGACTGTAAGTTGCGTTGTGCATATATTACATAACAAAAGGTAAAAATTAATAGAAAGTGACAACCCTGAACATTTTAAAGGAATGAAAAATTACATTCCATGAGTCAATAAACTTTCCATTTCTGTGCAGCGTGTTTGCACATTAGAGACTTTGTTTCTTGACACTGAGATTAATGCATTATTTCTTTTTTTTCAGGTTGGCTTAATTTTGTTGGAAAAAAAAAGAAAGTGTGTGTTGTTCCCTGAAAGTTGGTAACACAATGCTTTTAAAAATAGATAACCTGTTTAACAAACTGAGCAGGAAAGTTGAAGAAATGCATCTCCTACTTTACTGGAGGTGCATTCCACCTGGCAAGCAGCACAGGTGTAGTCCTTCCTAGTTCAAAAGTTGCGTGCACAGAAAATGCCATTTTGTTAAAGTAGGGATTTTTTCTGACTGTTTTTTTTTCTTGTGCAATATTATGCAGAATGTGTTTGCAAAATATAAGAATACTGTATGCAATAAAATGGAAAAGAATTGAATTGGAAGGAAAGTGGAGGAGGGAGAGGGGAGGGTACTAAAAAAACACAAATGTCTTTCCCAAGGAGCCAGTTTTCAGAAGCGATCCTTGCAAAGAGTTGCAGAGATGGAGAGAGCGACTCCTGACCACAGGGCTGGACTCAAGTCTGGGGTTGAGACCTTCCACTGGGAACGCTTGGTCACCCAGCTCATGCCCTGCTGTCATATGCCATAGCTCATCTCTGCCCTTTTCTAAGCACTGGATAGATCTGGATTTAAGCAGTCTCCTACCTGGCTACAGCAGAGCCCTAAAAATACAAATGACTTTTAAACAAAACAAGACAGAGTAGTAAAACCTTTTGTATCGTGTGTGTTGGCTTTGGGGCTCCAGGCACAGGCTGGAGCATAAGGCCTATAGGAAGAGACTGAGATGCCTGGTTTGTTCAGACTGAAGAGGAGGTCAGGGAGCCCTTATGGCTGCCTGTGATAACACAGTGCAAGAAGATGGAGCCAGACTCTCCCTGGATGTGCGCAGTGACGGACAAGAGGCCACGCACACAGGCTGGAAGCTGGGAAATGCCCACTAGATACTAGGGAAGCCCTTTTTACCATGAGGGTGGCCAACCATTAGAACAGGTTGCCCAAAGAGACCGAGGGATCTCCCTCCCTGGAGGTGTCCAAGGCTTGATGGAGCATGGCCCATGGCCTGGGGTTTGGATGAGATGACTTCTGGAGGTCCCTTCCAGGGTAAATTATTCTATAGCTCTGCTGTCACACTGAAGCCAGTGGAGTAGCACCGAAATTCATCTGGCTCATTAAATTTCCATGTTAAGGAGTGTACTGAGGCACTAATGATTACCTAGGAAATGTTTCACACAGAACATATGATCCCTGTTATCCTGTGATTTCTCCCACACATTTTCTTCTACAAATAAGTTTACTTCAGTCCATAACGGCAGAGCAGGTTACTTCTTTTCCAGCTGTTTGCACATAAAGTATGTTCTGCTACGGATATCTATTTTTTTCATGGTATCTCCAGCTATGCCCAAGGAAAACCATAGTGGGGAGCAGGGTATAATATGCTTCCTGGGACAGTGGAGTGGGATTGGGTGAAATGAAGAGCTACCGGGAAAGCTGGGTTCATGAGAAGACAATTCCCACTAGTGCCAAGGACTTTGGATCCTGCCTGGGCACACGCTGATGGTGCTGTGGGGTTGGTCCTGCATTATCCCAGGCACTTGTGGCTCGTGGTGATCCAGCGCTGTGCGGTCCCGCTGCTTGCACCCAGGCAGAGCAGCTGAGCTTAGTGCGGCCAATGAATGCAACAAACTCAGGAAGCAGAGTCGGGGCCTAGTTAGTTAAGTTACAGACCATGCATCTGGGCAGCACTATTTTCTTGGAAACAGGAGCACTTTCCCAGGTACGGTGCTGTGCCCGTTCTCCTTAGCAAATGACCATTTATTAGTAGCTGTTCTTCACCGAAGAGCTACGCAGCACATCAAGCTTTTAGAAAACCCAACACCAATAAAGCTGATAGAGTTGTGTGAATTTGTGAGGACTGTTACAAGTAGCTGGTTCAAAGCAGTCCAGGAGGCATAGGTTTTACAACCCTTTATGTCCTTAGAAAAACAGGAAAAGCTGATAAGCATGTGCTTCAACTAGATCAAATATGAATTTATCACCAGCAAGGCTAATTCTGAGGGTATATTTGAGGAATACACTGTCTTGCCTATGATATATTCCCCTCCTGGTTCCTTCCTCCATATTCAAGTCAAGATTGACAGTCTCAGAAAAGTTGTGCTTTATTGGGTGACACAAGCCACACAAGGCAGAAACTGGCCCCAGGAAAGTGTAGGCGAGGGGCACGATTTGTACCCTGTTCCTCCTATGTAGCCCTACCCCACCTCAACACAATTTTGTCCTGGGTCCCATTTTGGCAGGATGGGGAGACAAATGACGGTGATGAAGATGAAGGTCTGCTTTATACCTTGCCGCTAATAGCAGTATCTGAAAGGAGACTCTTCCCTTCACCCACTCCAATTCCTTACCCCAGTTCTCCGAGTGTTCCCTTTTCTAATCAGAAAAAGGTCCACGGAGGGAGTGGTGTGGGTTGTGTTTCCAGCCTCACTGCTTCCTTAGGGCTCCAGTTATCTCTGCTACAAGTTCTGCCACAGAAAGATTTCATTTAACCAAGGGCATGAAAACCACAACCTGAAGCAAAGCAGCTTCTGTAGCGTGACTTAATCTGAGTACAAACCGGCTGGGATCAAAAAAGGTCATGGTGACAAAGTAAAGTTAAAAGTTGACTTAGATCAACATGCCCAAGCAACTCAGAAACAAAGAGAATAAGGAAATAGTGGGACTTTTTTCAGATCAATGCGGATTTAAAAGAAATTGATAAGATGAGGTTCAAGTTAATGAGCATTTCTAAGCAGCGTTTGTATTTGAAATGTAAGAGCCATTGGACAGAGGCAGTAAAATCCTTCAGCGAAGAGAGGAGATGCCTGCAGAAGCAGAAGCTCTTTGATAAAGAGGACAGGAATAAGATTAAACTTAAACCTGCCCAGATCAAGGAACTGCAAACAAAGCTGAACACAATATAATCCAAGGAGAGAAAAACAGAGGAGAAACTTTAGGAAGAGAGACACTCACGGGAGCATGTGTGTGCAGTGGGACATGGTTCAGTTCCCCACACCTTCCCTTGTCCTTTCTCAGCCAACTTTGCCTTTTCCAAATTAAGATGTATTTCTGGGGGAAACAGACAGCGCTTCAGCTCAGTAGTGTGGCTGATGCAGCGGGGACTGATCTTTCTTGGCTCGCAGTCCAGTGGACAACTAGGTATCACCAAGGACTGTACACAGTGTACACTGCTTGTTATGTTAATGTTTCTATGCTCCTACAGTGGAAATATTTTTCTTTTATTGTAGTACAGTGGCTCTACCCTGCTCTGGTGAAGGAATAAAGCTTTATCCACTGATAATAGAATTGCACTGTATTTTTCCCTTTTTTTGTTTCTTTGTTCAAGTATCTGAATTTGTCAAAGACACTTCCTTCATTACTTTGGATGGATCATGTGGGTGTTTGTTAGTTCCAGTTTACCAATTCATTTAATTGCAAGCAAATTAGGGCAGGATCACATTCAAGAAGTTTTGCATTAAAATTAAAGCAAAGTCTCTTTTTTTCATGTCAGAAAGGCTTTTCAGATTCTAGTAAAGGAAAATTCTTAAATAATTTTGACTTAAATCCAGTCGGTAAGGAAAGTTTGCCACTCAATAAAATCTCATGTATATTGTCCACTTTTCTGGGTTTCATGGTAACAGTCCTTTATTTGGATTTAAGTATTTCCCTGGACTTTTTGTAGAAAGCAAAGCTGTAAAGTGAGAGAATATGGGGAGATGAAGCAATTTGCTTTCAGTGTGGCAACTCTGTGAACATTTAATTTCTTCCTCTTTCTTAAATTTCAATGTGTTCCCTCTCTAGTGCAGTTATGTTATGTGTTACATGTAGGTAAGAACTGGCAAAACTTCAATAGCAAATTCATAATTTCGGAAGTCTCTATGTGGCCAGATGGCAGATTTTCATTATAAATAGGTTGAACAACAAGATAAAAATGCAGGCGGTTGCCAGACAGTGAGGTTGGAGACACCTATACTCATTGTAGTGGCTGTTCTTTGTTTTCCTGAGGGATAGGGCAATATTGACAAAAATGGCTTTCAGTGATGTCTAAGGATTAGGGTTTATTTGGAAAGATGCCCCAGAGCGCTTGTAGTACAGCAAAGCATTCATATAGTACCTTGGGAAATTTTAACTGTTTAATGTCTGTATGGGAGAAAACCTGGTTCAGTAAAAGAGGGATAAGCAATAACCCGATACATAAAAGCTACAGTTTTGTTGTAGCTTTTAAGAATCTTTAAGAATCTGACACAAATTTTAGATTTCAGACCAAGGAGGTGTTTGTCTCTATACTTCCTGTACCGTTGATGCACAACAGCTTATTTCGGTACAAAATACAAACCATCATCACGTGGGAAATTCACTGCGTGGTCACAAACGCACCCCGGTTTGCACAGACCCCCCTGATTTGCACAGAGCCCACTTTGCACAGATTTGAGGCGCAGTGAGCAGCCCGTGGGCAGTCGGGCGCAGGTGCTCTGTGGCGATGTGCGCCCAAGGCCGGCGCAGCCCCCGCTCCGTGCCAGCCATTGTGCTTGCTGGGCTCTTTCCAGTGCCACGTCGCATGCCCCGAGCTGTAAAAATATTGATTTTGGTATCACTTACTTGAACCAGTTCCAGTTTTCCTCCCATCCCAAATGGTATCTAACCTCAGGCTGAGGTCCCCATGAACCCCTTGAAGGTTACTGGACTTTACTGCAGTTTTATCCAGGTCCATCGTAACTTTTCCAGCAATGGCAGCATGAGTCCCTGTGCTGAATTACCCCTTACTCTTAGATTTCCTGAGGAGGTACCGGAGTGCAACTTCCCCTCTCCTGCCTGCTGTGCTGCATTTCAAGTTACTGCTTCAGGGGGACGCTGGCCTCAAGCCACCAGTATCAGCCCAACTTTGTTCCCTAGCTCTCCATAAGAGGATCAGAGGAGAAGCACAAATTGTATTTTTTAGCAGATCAAGTTTAAAAGATGGAAAAGCTAAAACAAAGGGAAAACACAGCCTTCAACGTATGTTCAGCAAAAGGTTGTTTTCCCCGTTATGTGAATTAAGCAGGAAGGCAGTCCTTGGTCTGCACCGACTGCGTGCCCGGTGCGCACCCACACTCCACCAGCTCAATATCATCCTGGCCCTGGATGGCTCTTCCCGGCCTCCCACCTCCTCTTGCTCATGGGGCTGCTTGCTCTCACCCCGTGGTGTTACAGCATGAGGCCTCGGCTCCCCGGCTCGCTTTGGTTTTGGGCCCTGGCCCCTGTGCCCGCCTTGCCTCGCCAGCGGAGGCTCCGGCAGCAGAGGGCTCCACCGCAGGCCCGCCTCTGTGCCTGCCTTGCAGGAGCGGGAACGGGAACAGCCTCTCCGCTAAACCCATGGGTGCCAGGGTGTTCACAGCTTCTGGCAGCAAACAGGGGCACCCTTGGACTCGTTCTGAACTGCCGCCAGGCTCTCTGCCCAGAGACATGTTAGTGAGGGAGCTGCTACCTCCACGTGTCAGCTGAGGGTTTGCTCTGCCACTCCAGAAAGGACAGAAGGGCTTGAGTTTTACTTCAACTTTTTTAGGGCTTTATGATGTCTCAAGGGTGCTCAAACCCTGTGGATGGGAATCACAGCGACTTGGTGGAAGTGGCCTGGGAGAAAGCTAGAGACTGCTCTTCTCACAGCTGCAGGCTTTCTGGTCTTGGACCAGATATCTCAACGTGTGTGAGGACAGCACTAGTCACCTTTAAGAGGGTGAGGAAACAGCAGAAGCACGTCATGAGCCCTACAAGTGCAGCGCTCCTGTCCATCTGACCACAGCTCTATCTAGATGCCCAGCTAGATATCTACCACGTGGCCAAGGCAATCCAGCTAGCTATAAAACAGAGGTTGTCACAGCTTGTATTGCAGACCTTGCTCTCCAAGCAAGGCTTGGAGAAGCTGAAGGACTCTGTTTTCCAAGGAGAAGCCGTCAGAGGTAGATCTGCAGTTTGTGCTTTCCCTCAAATCAGTGCTTCTTCTCTGGGGAACTACTCTGCCACCACCATCCACTAGCTTGGGAGGAGGGCTGCTGCCAGGTTTCTCAGGCGTGCAGTAAGTCGTTCCCTTCCAGTTTTTGAAGTGTCATGGTTAATTTCTAATGAGAAGTGCCTTTGAACTTCTGAACTTTAAACTCACTGGAGGAAGCCCTCCCTTAAGTACATCAAAACCTGTAGCTGTGCTTAATGGGATGATTCATGCCGCGTGCTCATCATGCCAAGAAATTATCCCTAGTCCTTTCTGTGGCACATGCATCATTGAATATATTAATACAGACGAGTAAATATAATAAAGTCATTAGACTAGAATGTGTCCCTGAGAGCAGAATTTGCCCCGCAGATTATCAAACGGACTGAAAGAAAGCCACTGATCTTTTATAGAGAAAATCTCTTGCATCTTGAAGCAAAACACGCACACGTGAGCAAAAAACTCACACGTGTATATTTGTATATACTGGAAGACTGTGATTCACAACAGTTCTGGTAAGAGTCTGGTCTTTCTTTCCTAGTCTGAGATGTGTGATATAGGCCAGGGACATAAAAAAAGTCTATATGCTTGATATAGGACCAAAATTATTAGCCAGTAACACATCTGGCTACTGTTTCAACTTTTCTTAAAGAATTAAATACATATACAGCTCAATAAGTAAGCAACACCACTACAAGCTGATGAAGCCAAATCATGATAGAAAGAGAAAAAGAGAAAGATTTAAGCTGGGCAAGGGAGCAACCCGACCCCACCCCGTAGATAAAAATGTGCTTTTCCCTCTCCTCACAGCAATTAGTAGCTACAAGCTACAGCTGGTGGCTGCCTATGAGTTACCTGCTCATAGAGCTTCTCCTTTTTTTTTTTTTTTTCACAGAGTTTCTTCTGCGCTAGATATTCCTGCCTACTACTTCTTACAGCATCACAGCATCACAGAATGGTTAAGGTTGGAAGGGACCTCTAGAGATCATCTAGTCCAACTCCCCTGCTCAAGCTTACCACCTACCCCCAGAAGTTTTAATTGCTAAAAGTGGGATGGGTGTGCAATAAATCCCAGCAACTTTGTCAGGAATTGTCTAGATTTACTTATGCTATCTTCATAGTTTTGTCTAATACATACCTGGACTAAAGGTGTCCATCAGGACAAACATTTTTTTTAGTATTTTGCTTTTCACACTTCTATTTCCTTTTTTTCTTCTATGCAGCTTTTGTTCTTGTTAGTAAGGGCCTGTGCTAGTGTGTTGAATCTATTAGGGGATATTTCCCAAACGAGCCCTCTGCAACTTGTGGGTCACCATCTCTCATTAGGGTCCGTCCAGCAGTGGCCTGCAGTGAGCACCTGAGTTGTTTGTGAAACAGCTCAATTTTTGTAATGGGGAAGTAATATACACTGGAGCAATCTCCATTTATTTTCAACAGCGCAGCAGTAGCCTTGAACTGTGAGGTGTTTCATGTGATTTCTGGGGTTCTTTTCCATTTGGATGTCAATGTCTGTTGCAGATTTCACTCTTTTTTTTTATGGCAGCAGTCACGCCTGGCTAGTTAAGATATCTCAAGCTCAAATGGGCAATAAGGATTGCGCTCAGCATTTCTGTGGGCATGCCCTGTAGGGCTGGAGCATAGGGACCCATCACCTCCTGTGAATTCAGCTCTACTGTCCTGGTATATTTGTGAGCTCAGGAATATCAGTGCTTTGGTAATAGCCCTGTATAATTATTTATACATTATTTAGCATCCTTCTTCAAAAAGGCCATCTGTTGGTTTGCACAATTATTTTTGCACTGTTTATGGTCTCATCTGAGTGATTTCTGCCCATGGCCAGCTCACTAAAGAGTTCATATCCCAAAACAATTACCAGTGTTTCTTTCTTCCTAGGAACCTGATCCTGGTGTTTTGGTTTGGTTTGTTTATCTGAAGCTGTGAAGAATGAACATCTTAATCTTAATCTTAATGTGAGTGCTGTTCCTTCAGTTCCCAAACCCATTTCTCCCACTCTTTCTAGTGAGGATCTCTGAACTGTGTTAGGTCAGGGTTGATTTCACATTGGCATTCTCTTGAATTTCTCTTTGACTTCTTTTTTGTTGTTTCATACACTAAAAGACAATGCTACTAAATAATTATGAACTATCCTTGCTTGCTGGGATAACTGCTGAGTTTCAAATGCACCTGCGCCTGCGAAGTGATCTTCACATGGGAGACCTCAGAGAAATGGAAAATATTCCCCACCTTCCTGGGCTGAGGCAAAAGGGGGGCACACTCTGCAGCCTCCCCATTTGGCTGGAACACAACTAAAAATGTGCTGCACCTCAGTGTGCAAAAACACTACAGCAGAAGTATTTTTGTGAGGCGACTGCTGTATATGTGCTTGAGGAGCACAGTTACATCTTTAAACCGAAAGCAACGCTCTGTGAATGCATAAATCACAAAGCTGCTCTGTTTGAAGATTGTATCATAACCAATTGAGGTGATACAATCTACCCTGCACAAATGTCTCCAAAATGAGTCATTCTTCTGAATAATGATCCATACTGGATCATTATTTGTGTGAACAGTGATGAGGAAGATTTTATAGGGAGGGTTTAATTGAAGCTTTCAGCCCCTCCTTAAGACCCAGTGGTCTGCGAAGCCTACAGAGCTCCAGCAGCAGCCAAGTGGTAAGGGGAATTGCTGAGACATGAATAGAAGTAGCCACTGAGCTGGGCTTTGGCAAGCGTGTGCTCTAACTGCAGTGACTCTTTGCTTCCACTCCCTTCCCTTCCACACCATTTTCACAGTTGCTTCTGCTCAAAGGACTCCTGATCCTGATCTCTGACAGGATCCTCTGGTCACTACCGTGATGCTAATACCAGCCCCTCAAGGGAAATGGTGAGACCTTTTCCTAAATATGCTTTGATTTACATGGAGTATGGTGTAATAATTGCTTAATAATTGGTTTTTGACAGCGAGTGCAATAAGGGCAGTCCTGTCCCTGTCTGTCAGTGCCGGATGTTAGCTGGCAAAGGAAGCGTAGGCATCCAATCCACTCCCTATGCGTGGGTTTCTCTCTCACTGAGAGGTCCAAAGGATGGATGTCTGTGTCTCAGCTGGTCAAACTGATCTCTTTGTACATTCAGGAACAGGGAACTAACTAACTAAAGGTGGAACTAACTAAAACACTTTGGGTAAAGTCTGTCAGATGTGGGATTCAGTTCCACATTTAGGCCTCTAATTGAAGATGTCTAACAGTTTTGGTCGATGTCCAAGCCCCACAGGAGCCAATGGAACTCTAGGTGTGGTATCCCAAGGAGTCTGGAGGGCTACTCAGCTAATAAATGTGCGTGTCTGCGAAATGGGATGAACTGTAACCTTGAATTGGCTCTTTCTACTGACTATGAAGGGAACCAGACTGACTGATTCACATGCAGTCATCTATTTTGTAGGTGCCAGGGAACGGGATTCCCACTATGCTTAGTATGTAATCACACATTTAAGAATAAAAATAGAAACATTCTTCAAAATTTTCACTACGTGCCCAGCAGAAATGTGTTTCTTTAATGTTGCTACATATGAATTTTGCGCCCTCTTCTGGGAAAAAAAAAAACATTTGGCATATGCCAGTCATAACGAAAAATGACTGACCTCTACCCAGGGCAGTCCTCTTTTCATTTCCCTAGAGCACACTTAGCACAGCTACCAGCTTGTTAGATATCAGCTATTCCCTGGATTATGATCAGGAAAGATCTTAGTGCGTAGGGCTACTGAACTGGGAAGTTATCAGCTGATGTGTTATCCATTCAATTGTGTGATTTCAGTGAAATGTGGCTTTGAAATAAACAGCCTGAAACACGAAGCAAGGAAAGATTAAAAAAAAAATCTACTGCTATTTGTTTGTCTGGAAGATCTGGAGCAGCAAGTGACCTGGCAAGTTGGATGAGCTCAACTATGGCAGCTTTACAGTGACGTCGCTCAGGTAGCTGCAGTGGCATTGAGATTTATGCAGGTTTGAATTAATAATCCAATCTTACATGCAGTTATAAGAAAGCAAACAAGTCAGGACTATTACACCTGTAAGAGGAAATTCTGTTTTTCAGGGCTATGTCACATATGTTTTCTTCCTGAACAAGGTAAAATGTGGCAGATTGATAACACAAGCAATATAAGTGCTTGGCCTTAGTGGTCTGATCTCGGAAGGACGGTCATGTTAGTGAAATAAGAGCTATCAATTCTCCCACTTGGACTGCAGGCTCCTTATCTGAAACTTGTATGAAGAAGGGCTTAAGAAGAGTAGGACTAACTTTCTACATGGCGTCTGCACGTTCCCATCTCTGAATGGCTCCATCTAATTCACCTGAATGGCACTTTTTCCAAAATCCTTGTTCAAACAGCATAAAATAAAACGAGGAAGGCGGTTAGCAGAGTCCCCAGTCCGTAAGGTCTCAGCAGGTTTTCCCAAGGTGTTCACCTTCCACTGACACGGTGTGATCACATGCTGTAGAAGCGTGATCATGCAGATGCTGCGTGCTAGCTAAGTGTCAGCAAGTGAACAGCAAACGAACACTTGCGTCAACAAATTATATTTCATTACTGAAAAAGCAAAGATAGCAAGCTACTCTTTGTACCTTCCATAGACCAACAATCTATATTAACACTTTCCCTGTGTGGCCAGTCACCTCAGGTGAGCACGGTCCCCAGTAGTTGCTGCCCCTCCTGGCCTCTATCTGATCCCCTAAAATACGGATCTTGCAACAGCTCTCAGCTTGGGAGCCATGGGCTCTTCCTTCTCCTAGCCTGGACCATGGGAATCAGGTGCTGTCTCCCAGCTCCTGTGGATCCGAATGGCAATTCAGCTTCCTGAACTCCTGCTGGCCCTAGATGTGAATCTACACATTTCTCTATTGTCATCTAACAGTAGCAGGTTGCCTGGGATTTCTGGAGAATGGGAAAAAAATGCTTTGTGGAACTGAATTTCTGCAGGTTCTCAAACTCCACAGTACTAGAGGAAAGGGTGTGTTCACGCTTAAAGATACTCTGCAAGAGAATAGTGGAAAGATGGGGATGCAATAGGAGGGCTAGGTCAAAGAAAGTGTAAAGGTGAAAGAAATAAACTTCGCTGGATGCTGGGGACAAGGAAATATGTGGCACTTTGGGATATGCCATGGGTTGGCAGAGAAACCACAGGTGTGAAAAGCAGGAGCTGGTGCTGAGGAAGAACCTCACAGCACTCCTGGCCATTTGGCACTTAGCTAGGAAGGCAGAGCAAGGTGAGACCTGCAGTCACTTTGCGAGAAAGACTTGTTCACTACATAATGGAGAAACCTGTGATGTGTGAGCCACAGATCTCATCTATGAACCACATCTGAGCCACCTGCTCCTTTCAGATGGGACTTGTCTGTTCTAACTTAACTGTCTAAAGATTAAGTATTCAGCCTAAACCAGTGATTCTCAGCTCCCTGTCTAGTCCATAGAGAATGAGGGATGCTTCCAAGGGGGGATCTATCTATCTCATTTATTTCATATTAAATTGCCCTCTGGGGATGCCTATCTTTCTTTACTTATTGCAGAAGGCGTTTAAGCTGATTAATTTAGACATACCTTTTGGATTGCTAAAATTAGTGGGGTCAGTCCCATCTCTCACACTCAGCTTAACTCCAGAGGTAGCGCTGTTGAAATCAGTGGCTATGTCTGGAAGGGCAACTTTCTGAACCAGTGGTAATCTATACGTGCTGCCTGCATTTTGGCCTCCCGCTGTGTCATCTCCTGTCTGTGGACACCCCTGTGATCAGGCTTTGGAAGGATTTATTCCCTCTCACACCGTGCCTGCTCCAGCTGTGCCCAGACAAGCCTGGCCTTTGGCTTATAATGTATAGACACAACAAAAAAATCAGCTTTCGGCATAACGAGTGGGTTGGCTTTTATGTATGTGGCAAGGTCGAGCCTCAAAGTGGGACCGAGGTCTGCTGCAGGACAGTCTGAATGCCACACGAATGTCACATGTGGCACGGGGAAGGAGTAGCCCTTTGCTCATTGTGTCCCCAGGTGCTGCTATGTTTATGTAACCTGTTGGCTCGGGGTACGCTCTGGGAGCAGCTCCCTTTCTCCAGACAATAGGGAGCAGTGGGCAGCAGGATTCCTGCAGACCTGCTGCTGGGGCTAAAGAGCTCAGATGCAACATGTACCCTCCATCTGCTCCTTAGGGAAAAGGAATCAAAGTGTGTTTGACCAGTACCTGGGCAAACACAACGTTTACATTTATTGCGTTACTCATGGCAGGGTGAAATTTCACACTTAGATGCAGGCCCGGTGGAATGTGTTTACCTTGGCATTTCCTCTTACTGCCTTCGCTTGAATTATTGCCATCTATTCAGATATTGGTTCATGCAGATCTTGTTCATCTAGTCATTAGCTGCCTTTGGGAGGAAGGCACGGCAGGCTGCCGCTGCTCAGGCCTCCGGGACGGGGCTCTCCAGTGCTCAGCAGGCTGCTAAGGAGCTTTGGTGCTTCGATATTGGTAGAATTGGGGAGTGATTAAGGTACCTTTAAGCTGTGCACTGAGAGGTAGCTTTGGACCTGTTCTTGCTACGCTTTCTGCTGTGAAATGGCAGTTTATCTGAAATTTTTGAGACATGTTCTGTGCAAAGTCACTGGGCAGAGATGTCTGGTTTGTTTTGGTGTTTGGTGGGGCAGTGGGACTCTAATGTGACCAGCCTTCTTTTAGAAAATATAATGCCTTTCCTGCGCAATGTCTGCTCGTGCAAACTTTGCCATGTGAACATTGTATGAGTGCTTGTTGGGCAGACACCACGGTCCTCTTCAGCTAAGCTCCCTGCCTGCCTTTTGCAGGCTTTTGCTAGCACTTCACAGCATTGCCATGGGGAAAGAGAACTGTTTTTCACCTGCTTCAACTACTACCTGAGGTCCTTTGCTCTCTTTTCACTCTTCTTCCACCACTTCTGTTTTTTTTTTTGTTTTGTTTTTTGTGTGTGTATATTCATCTTTTCATAGACAAGAATACAGATCACCATATTCCTCCATTCTGACTTGTTCAGCTCGACCCTATTATATTTATCCTTGAGTCCAATTTTTCCCTGTCAACTGCCTCAGCTGCCTCTGTGTTGAAATGTTTCAGGTGTTACAGGCCAAATCACATCTGCTCCTGAGGATTCATGTCTCAGTTGTATCTGAATTGTAAAATGGCTGCGGGAGCTTTCCGGACACGGTGATTCATTCTCATTTTGGTGAAAGGAACAAAGGAGCAAGCACATTGTTAACATGATAAAATGCCCATCTGCCTTGTTCCGCTCAGGTCTCATAAAGCTGTCTGTCACCCCTGCGTCCTAAGGAAGTTCCATGCAAAATGGCAATCAGTAGCACATTGCTATTGCAGAATGGAAATACATCCTTGTTCTTGCAGGTGTAAGAGTCAGGTATGAGAAGTGCTGTCTTTTTTTCCCCTGCCATTACATAATGCTGAGCCAACATGGTATTGATTTGCTACACCTGCAAATCCAGACAATTGCAAGTCCAGGCAGTTGTCTAATCCTCCGAAACTGGGCATTTATTTAAATGATAATTTTTTATTTAGAATTAGTGAACAAGTACTTAATTCAATTTTGTTTCTTCACTGCTTGGCCTCCCAAGCATAGATTTGCCAGGTGTTTTTACACTCTAGCCTTTCAACACAATTAAAAGTAAATCACACTAAATGACCTTGTCCATGGTCCCGCTGAGCTCATGTCAGCATTTGTTTTCATCATACTGTATTGAATTTTTTCTTGCGTCTGAGCCTTGCAGTAGCTGGAAGATAATGCTGCATCTTTGCTCAGTGACTTTTTGTGTGTCGTATCTTAAGTCAATCTTATTTTTTTTCTTGTCAGTACATCTTTCTCTCCACAATATACTGTATTTTCCCTTACTAAAACTCTGGCCTTATCTTGGCAGTTACCAGGACATGTGTAACAGCCTGGACTGCAAGAGCAATAAGGAGACCATATTTGGAAATTCCAGTATTAGTGTGTGGAGCTACTCCTGCTTCCCACTCAACCTTCAAAATGGGTGATCCCTGTAGGCAGGGGGAGAGGGGGAAATGAGGGTAAAAGCACAGCAATGTATGTGTTAAAAGCCTGGAATCAAATACGGACTATCACTACAGTCCCTTTGGCCCAGATTCATTTCCCTTCACCAAAATACTTCTGTGAGGAATATTTCGACTTTCATTTAAACTTAAACTTTCTCCCAGGCAATGGAGGTAAATCCCACTAGAGGATGGGTCAAAAATTTCACTCTGGTAGCTGGGGACTTGACTGAGGGAAAGGTCTTGGTGGCCTCCACATCCCTAGTACCTAAGCAGTTCTCACTTGCTGTGACATTTTTGGTAATGATCTAGTACCAGCTGCTCCTAAGATCATGAGACTGCACTTCTGTGACCTTTCTCCTCAAATTTGCTAGGAATTTCTTGACGTCAGTGTGTGGTACTTTATTCCCTGGAAACCTGTAATAAAACTAGGCTTTGCAACTCCTGTGTATTCAACACTTGAGAGATGTGAAAGACTAAGGAGCATAACATCCACATATTAGAACCAGTACTTTCAGATTTTGGTACTAAAATTATTTGCACAAACAGCCAAGGGAGGCACCTAGTTACCGAACAACCATTACAAATAGCACTCTGTGGACATTTGTCAGTGTCATAGATATGTACGTAAATCTCCCTCTCAAGAGGTGATCTTCCTAAATCCAGGAGGAAACATGGCATAGGAAACTTGCACTGATGTGTTTCATCTGGTCTAACATGAAAAGACTAAAATTTCAGGGGGTAATTTATGCTAGTTCTGTAGGCTTTGCTTGTACATGGAATACATGGAATTCCGTACATGGAACACATGGATTTCCATACATGGAATGAGTTGTCCCTTTGTCTTGACTGTATGGAGAGCAGAAACAAGTTATTTAATTCTTATTGCCTTCTTTGCCCCTATATTTTTGGGTAAGAGGACTTTCATTTTCAGAGGTGATCATCTGGTACCTTCTAATCATAGGGTATTTTAAAGAAGGTGATATCTTTTTACTTCCATTTGCAGAATAGTGTTCTACCTGAATGGGAAGAGCTAGGACTAATTGTTTGCACTTTCTGCATACTTTTTTGGACAGGAATCCCTTGAACAACTAATCTGAGTGACCTTCAGATCTGACATATGCCTCACGGAACAGCTCTTTCTGTAAGTCATTCGTATCAAGAATGATGCTTTCTGATGAAGCTAGTTGCTATCCTGTGTATCTGTTTATTCCAGTGGGCTGAGCTCCTGCTCTAGGCATACTTGGACTCCCAACTGGCAAAATATTGCTGGCTTTATATATTTTCTTTCTGTGAACCGCTTCTTTGTGGTATCTTACACTTTCCCGTTGTAACGCCATTTAATAACTCTTATCTCTGGCAGAAAGAACATCATGGGTTTTTTTTTTGTAAATAACACTACCTGTATTCAGGATATCTCATTTTACTTCATATTGTTTTATCTTCTCACAGAAGTCTCTCACAGAGGTTTGGACTCTGTAAATAGCCTGGACACAGTTCTTGAAAAACTGGTTATGTCTTATGTTTTGTAGCTGTTCCAAATCACCTGTGGCAACGTGTGCTCTCTTGTGTATTTTAACAATTTCTCATGTATTAACTTTGAATGTCTTGTTGCTTGTACGGGCTTTATACCTTTGGGCTGGCCTCAGAAAGTGCTAGGCATGTAGCAATACACCCTTTAGCAGCAGCAGCAACAGCAAGTGCAGAAGATTGCAAGGTGCAGTGTATGAACGCATAAACCAGAGATAAGTAGTCTTGAGAAACACCTGGAATTGTGGCCAGCTTGAAGGGCAAAGGGGAAGTGCCTTCAGGAAAAGGCACTGCAGTTCAGCATCCAGAGCTTTTTCAAAGAACGTGAATCATCAAGGTGGTTTTGTTTTGAATGTGCTCTGACGTCTTTGAGGATGGTAAAGATCTCTAGAGGATTTCCTTCGCAATACCTGTGTCACTAATGCTTTGCACAGGTCCCTAGTAGCAATGGCTCTGGTAGCAAATGAAAGAGCTTTCTTGTGTGAGAGGGGGATGTTCAAAAGAGTTGCACAGTAAGTGGGACTGGCTCACTGGGTGCTATGTTCGTGCAGAGCTTCCTTAGGTTCCTAAAGGCACAAGAGCTGCCTGCTACATCTGCATAGCTAAAGGCATCCACTCCTGGGGCCGAGCCTGTGCTTCCAGGCTGGATGTGCTGGTGGGTTATATCCTCCAGCTAGCTTTTGCCAAAACAAATTGTCTGTGATCACATTGCACATCCTTCGGTTTGGAGCTGTCCCAGGCCCAAAACAGTTGCCCTAAGGCATACTTGTGATTTTTCTGAAGTATCTTTTTATTCAGGGACATTGCTTTTATAGTATGAAATTGAAGGCAAGATTTTTAACCAATATAGGATGAGGGTCTATGGGGCATGCTTGGTGGTGCAAGGACTGGCTGGAGATTGCTGGAGGTGTTGCCTACTAGGAATGACTGTCCTCAGAATTACACTCAGGTTTATGTTTCAGAAAGAAAAAATAATCTGCTCTTGCTAAAGGAGGTCCTGGAAGTGAACTAAAAGATGTGGTGTGGACAGTAATGGTGGAGACAACAAAGGTTTCAGCAATGTGGGCATCCTGCTATTTCTACTTAGGGCATCTGGAGTGTTTAAGAATGGGATCCAAAACAGCTGGGAGCCACACGGTCAATATCTCAGATCTGGAATGAACTGGCTAAGCACTGTGTGTTTCTCCCTCATCACCTCCCTGGGGCATGGCACAGCTCAGCTTTAGCTGGTGCAAGGGAAAGCAAAAGAGAAAGTGAAAGAGGACAATCCCTGATCAAGGGATTAGACATTAGAAGAACACCCAAAGAGCAAGTGGGGTGCATAAATGTAAGTGACTAGTGTCATTTTAAATACTCTGCTGTGCCATGACTGCAGACTGTGAGTCTCCCATGTCATATTTGCCTTGTGTGTGGAAAGTATGATATTTTAAGGGCTTCTAAAATGGCGCACAGATGCCTGTGTTCAAACATCTGAGCTGCCCCCTATTCTCTAGACAGCTAAAGTTAGATGAGAGCTGCTCTCAAATTCAGGCTCATGCAACTAAATTCAGGAGTATAACTGCTCTGTGCTCCACTACAGAGAGGATTTGTTAAGAGATTTTCAGTTTATCTAAAATCCCAATCCTCTTCTGAAGAGGGAGATCTACGCAGTTCCAAAGCAGAACACAAATGCTGATCAATGTTGTTTATCACTCAAACTACAAGTATGTGCAGAGATTACCCTATTTCTCATGCTATGCCCAAGCAACAAACAAGTAAACCTTCACCTTCTCCTTCCTTTTTTCTAACTAAGCAGGAAAAATGACTGTCTATTGAATATGTCACTGGCTGTGGGCGTCTCTTTAGCCATTGAGTGCAGTGGGAGTCCAAGGACTTAGTTAAAGGTCTCAGATTCATGACACTTAGATCTGAGCATCAGCACTACACAGAGAGGTAGCTCCATCTCTTTTGACCCAAAATCTTGACTTTGCCCTGAAGAGAGGTGCAGTCTCATTGACGCACATGAGGTAAACACTTAGCTTATAAAGGAAACGAAGTAAGGGATCCATCCTACCTTTCTCCAGCCTTGACCTCTGCTGGCTTAAGCCATGCTAAATTCACTGTGCTATTAACTTATATCATGGGGATAACCCAGTTGCGAGTCCAGCTGTCTTTCTGTAGTATCCTTGAGATTTGTCTTAATTGAACACTTTAGGTATCAAGGGCGACACACAATAGAGAAATGACACTTTGGGGATAACACATACTCTCCCTAAACTGTAGTACACCAGGAAGTTCTTTACTGAGGAGTACACAAAACTGCACTAATATTACTGCTATGCCTAAGAGGTCAAACACGTAAGAGTGTTCAGAGGGCATTCCCTACCATTCTGAGCACTGGGCTGGGAATGAGGATGGCCAGATCCTGACTTCTGGCTCGCACAAGTCAATTCACTTTTGTGCTTCCCTTACTGTACTGTATAACATGGATCTACTCCAAGAGCACGTGTGCTTTGGAGTCCAGCATAGATAAATTTTATCATGAAAAGCCCAATTCACTAATAAACTTTATAAATCTTTAACTTAAATCTTATTTCTTTCAAACTCTCTTACAATGAGAAGTAACCTTTTAAGTATTTATTCCTGTCATTGATATAGCTCAGATACCTTTCCAGATAAGGAATACATCTGAGTACTGTTTTAATATTAAGCCTTGCTTGATGATAATGGTCAATAGTATAATTCATTAAATGGCCTTTAGAGGGAAGCAGATCCAAAGAATCCGCATAAAAGGAAGCAAAATATTGCAAAAACAAAGTGCGATACCCTGATAAACTAAGCCGAAAGTGACTTTGCTTGTTTTCTTTGGCCCTGTTTAGTTTTAATTCAAATTTGAATACCCTTTGCATTATTCTAGAACAAAAGCTCTCACATAGCAAAGGAAGTTGGGGCTAAGTTATCTTAATCTGTTGGTGTAAGCAAACCTTGCTTCAGCCTTCAAAGGACTTTTCCTTTAACCTTCACAAATGCCTCTGAGAGCAGGACTTGGGGTGACAAAGAGCCACAAGAGAATATTTTTGAGTGCACTATGTGATGGGTACTCAACAAGGTTGGAGAGAGTTGCCCTCCTGTCCCACATAACAGGGCATAATTTGAAGGAAATCTGTGACCTAAAGCTTCCTGATTTCTGCCTGCTATCATATGAAGTGTTAGGTAACAATCTTGTCTAAAAATATCTAGATTTAGATTTATGCCCCAAACTTTTCCTCTTATCGAGAATGGTACATTTAAGTACTACATATTGGTGACATAATATTACCTTCTGAAACATCCTTTTTGTATAAGCAATAGTTTTAAAGATAGAAGATTTCTTTCAAGATCAGAAGGGGTGGTGATTTTATGGGACTTTATGGGACACTGCCTTTGCTGTGTCCCCTGTATGTGACACATTGGCAAGGCATTAATTTCTCCGTGGGCATTCAGCCAGCAAAGTGTGCCACCCTGCTGGCAGACTGCTGTTGTTTTATGGGGTGAAGAGAGATGTCCTGTATAAAGCCTGGAATGAGATGATGAGTGTGGAGCTCCATCATTAGACCTCTAACCACCAATTTTACAAGTTTATCGCTCAGTTTGGGCTCTACCAAGTAGAGCTCTACCAAGACAAATGTGGAGTGTGCCCTAGGAAGTCCTACACAGCAGTCTGACCTGTTTTACTTATGTAATTTTTACTTATTATTTAATGGTAAAGGCAGAGCTTTCAAAAGCCCATTGAGGATTGGTAAAGTGACAGAAGCCTGGAAAACAGTGAACAGTGCCAAACCTTAAAAAGAACAACAGGAAATTGTAGGTTCCCCATCTTAACTGCAATTGCTGAAAATTGTTTGAAACAGGTAGTCAAATAAACTCTCTGTAAACACCTGTAAGACGCTAAAGAGCTGGGTGAAGAGCCAGTACAGATTAGTCATGCTGAATCAATCCATTTTCTTTCCTGATGGAGAAGAAGGCTTTATGGACATGGTAGTTGCACTGTATACCTCTAATTTTTTGCGACTTTTGACCTGTTAAACTCAATAATAATAGCAATATGAATTTGATGAAATCATCCTAAAGCAAAGGTCCAAAACACCCACTGAATATCTATGAATGGCTTTCCATCAGGGATGTTCTCAGCAGGGATTTGCAGGGATCTGCCCTGAATGTGCTAGCGCTCAGTGTGTTGTTAACATAGCTAGCAAATAGGAACTCTGCTGATACTGGCAGATCTACAAAAGCTATTGAAACTATGTGCATATAAAAGTATTCCTAATTCTGTTACATTATCTGTGAGATTATTTTTAGATTTTTTTCCAAGATCCATGAAGGCCCCTATCCTTCCTGAATGAGAACCCTGTCCTAGCTGATATGTACCACAGTGCAGTAAGGTCACTCTCTTCTAGCATTCTCAACCTTATGAAAATAAGTACAATTTACTAGCTCTCTTTTTATTGATATGTCATGCCCCAGAATTACATAAAGAAAGCTCTATTGGGTTGGTCTTGCTGTATGCCCTTTCACTTAGGGAAGCTATAAGCAGATTAACAAGTGTTGGGTGTAATCTTAGACTATAATATTGCATGCTAACATTCAAGGGTTATGCAAGATGGGTTTCAAATTAAACATATAAACAATGTTTGATAATGTTTTGTGTATTGTGGAGCCATGTGGGATTTGTATAGTCTTACAGCTCTTAGTCATAATGGCATTAAACTTCTGGTTGACTTGTTCTCATTTTTTTACCAATGAACTTTTGAATCTCTATTGAGAGAAATACGACTTAAATTTATAGCAAAAAATATATATGCTATAAATGAGAACAAAAGAGAAGTTTCACTTTGTTGCACATTCCAAGGACGAAAAGGATTATCCACCATAAAACCTCATCTTTTTCTGAGGGAATTTGATGTGATAAAGTCAGCATCAAGAATGAGAGGAAATGAGGGCAGAAAAAAACAGTTGTGCCTGGATAATGTGACACTTTTGCTGTCTTTTTTGTCTTTAGGTGAGGAAAGTACCATACTTTGGATTTGAGTAATAAATCCTAGCTGCGATCATTACAATCTTTCTATACTTGGTGGGCAAACCAGGAAGATAGACTTTTTACTTTCTTTTAGAAAGAAGAGCATAAGGAACAGCAGTTGCCATTGTCTGTAAGTAGAATTATCTAACTCTTCTTTATGAATAATTTATTAAATATCTGAAGGTTTTCCAGCCTTTCTATCTGGACTACTCAATAAAAATGACCCAGAGTTATTAATTCTAAGCATATTTTCATTACTTTTTCATCATATATTTGAGATTTACCTAAAGCGGAGGTAAACAGAAAAACGCATAAGGCAATTTAAGTGAGGGCACAACATATTTGAACAAAGAGATTAAAGAATCAAATTCTGAGAACTGCAGAATTTTTATCCCTGACACAAAAGGCAATTGTTGATGCATGTACATAAAGTTCTTCCCCTGATGGTTGTTTCCCGGACCCTAGTTTCATGTGACACTGGCCATATCAACAGCTTCCATAATACATATATTAAGGGACAATAGCTAGTGGATTATTAGCACAAAAGCAAGACAAAGAGTTAAAGAAATGGTCTATTTATTCTTAAGACAGAAGCTCAGATATATGTCCTACATGAATTGTTGCTCAGAAGATTAGGACCAGACTGGTGCATATTTCAAAGCCCCTTTCCAGAGTTTGTAAATTAATTCCTCCAAATACTTAAACCAACAAGAGTACAATGTAAGATATATGAAGTACAAAGTGTACTAGGGGGGAAAATCTTAATCTTTTTATGGGATAAAGATTTCATATTATGTAATTAGCAGCACATTACAGAAGAGGAGTGCTATCTTAATCTCTTTCTGGGTGGTATCAGCAGACAGCCTCCTTGATCATTTTGGA
The DNA here is from genome assembly GCF_059628265.1 of Tinamus guttatus. Taxonomy (NCBI): domain Eukaryota; kingdom Metazoa; phylum Chordata; class Aves; order Tinamiformes; family Tinamidae; genus Tinamus; species Tinamus guttatus. The sequence goes on along the minus strand of NW_028288714.1, from coordinate 1,933,121 downwards.
GGGCTTCTGGTACAGCATGGTGAATCTCCAGCACCAAGTCTTTCTGCATCTGTGCTAGTTACGGGGAATCTGTGTGATCACACAATCTTTATGTAATTATAAAATTGTTTCCCACATACAGTCTTCTGAGCATCAGATGCATAGTTCAAGGAGCACAAAAGTTAGACACCTTTCTCCCAGGAAGTCTGTGCTATGTTGCTGCCTTCTTCTCAGGAAACTTGGATTATTTTAATCCACAAAAAAACTTGAGAAAAAATCTATCTGTGTGAAAAATACAGGAATTACACCACTGAAACTTTTATGTGTTTAAATCATTTCTTCCTTAGAGAATGGATAAAATAATTTAAAGTTGTGGCTTGTCTGAGATGATGTGTGGCGGTATCATTTGAATCTTTCCTAAACTGACACCAGAGAAGTACTCTGGTGCTGTTGATAACTCTGATATCACTAAATGATTTGGGAAGTGCCCATGGGGTTTCAGAGTGCTGTGGGTAAGACCTGGGATTTTCTCTCTTTCATAATTAGTCCCTTTGTCACAATCTTGTTTTCTAGCTCAAAAGTTGGTCAAACACCTGAAAAGCAAACAAACAAACAATCTTTCACCATACAGACTATTTTCTGTATTAGGATGCCCCAAGGCTTTGGGCAAAAGGCAGCGTAAGGAAGGGCTAGCTTCTTTCTCACGCGCAAAGCCCTGCCGTTTGCAGGCTGGCCGCAGGCAAGTGCCCCTCGAAGGCCCGGGGGACCCCGCCGAGCAGGCGGTGACATCTCGGTTGCCGCTGTTGTAGGCACCGTTTCCTGTCTGGCGGATGCGTCGCCACTAACGATTCAGGGTCACATCTTAGTTCTGGGTGTGCTCTGACTGGAGGTTTCCATCCTCCTCTTGAGCACACAGCAGAGCTACATACAAACTATCAAACATCTCAAAAGGAGACCCTGTGCGCTGTGGTTGCCGAGAAGGTTTTAGGAGGAAATGGGAGTCTGGGGTGCGCAGCGGTGCCTGATGGAGGAAGTGCCAGCATGTTGCAGGAACAGCTTAACAAGGAGCCTACCAACCCCACCAATACTAAAGAATTATTTTCCTTTCTTTTTTCTTAAAGCAACATGATCAAACAAACTCGATCCTCTTCCACCTCCCTCTTCTTCCTCCTTTTTGAGATAAACCTCCCCACTTCTTTTGAAGCTTACTACCTAGACTGTAAACTGTTTGGGAAGGAGCCTGCCCTGTTTGTTCTGTGTGTGCACAGCACCTATTACAAAATATCCCCCCAGAAGCCAAAAATAATAATTTATAATAAACATCTTTTCTGGTTTCAGTAGTTTCTGATAAATGCAAACTGAGCACAATGCCTGTGTTTTGGTTCCTCTGTGGAGTACTGCATGAGAGAGATATAATCCCCAAAGTATGTGAATACAGCTGATCATCAGCAGAGCAGTGAAAATACCTCATGAAGTCCAGGCAAAGACACAACCTCCCTAAGCGTTCAGTGGAGAACTATTTGCCCTCTGCTTCTTGTCAATTCTAAAATCTTTATGGTTTCTGGTAATAATGAAAGCAGCACCGCTCTCGCTATAAAACTACAAGATTGACTTCAATCTAATCCTTCAAAAGAAAGCATGCAACATTATTGCTGGGATTAAAACAGAGATATGGAATTGAACAATATACAAGCTACTGTAAAAAGGCAGTAATGTAAGTTAAACTTTAGTTCTCTTCTTGGCCAGATGATTGCTAATTTGATCTCAACAAGGCCTCTATTTTTCCATAGGGAAACTTATCAAGTTACTTTGAGGATATAAATGTATATGAACCTTGTTCTGTAGACTTTATTCAGTGGAATTTGATGCATATGCACAGAGGAGATGACATATCCTTTCTGTGTGCATCCACTGAATTCAGCATTGGTGAATAAATGTGGAAAAAGCTATCATTTTTAAGATGTGACCTCCTGAAGGACTTGGTAAATGATTAAGGTTTTCATTTTTTAGGAGAGGTATCTCAAGGAAACAAACACTTAGTAGTGTAAAAGAGGGGAAAATCACCTCTCTCGGAGGTCTCTCAGTCCTGACTCTCTGAAACCCATTCTACGATCTACGCTAATGGTAGTATGGACTAAAAGGCAGAAACACCTCCCTGCTTTCACATGTGCCCATCCAAGGTGAAGTTAAGCGATGGCTGGCACGATTTTTGCTAAACTGAAGTCTTTTTGGGCCATTCTGCCGTTGCACTCAGTGTGCTGTCTGTGATATGGAGGGGAAGTGCTGGCTGGTCCTGGGCCAGGGCGCTCGGTGTTTGATCCCCCAAGTCCTGTAGCTGTTTGATTTTGGCAGCTCTGGCAACGGAAGCCAGTGACAACTGCATCCCTGTGCACAAGACCGGTTGGCCCGGTCACTGACTTCTATGACTTCATGCACTCAAAATGTAGTATTTTGGCCTGAAACAGCTGCTATTAAGAAGCAAATGATAGGTATGAGAAGTTTCCTCTCATCATTTTTGACTTCCTCACCCTACTTAAAAGAAATGCTTCTTTCCTCTCACAGAACGCAGCTTGGTCACACTGTTGCAGCTGGTGGATCTTTTTTTAATAACCCAGAACTTGGGTCCTTTGCCAGAGAGTTTAACAAGCATCCCAAGGAGTGGGATTGGGTAAGAGAAAGCAAGAGTGAGAGATGGATAATAGATTTTTTAAACAAACAAACAAATATGAGATAAACATAATGATAACTGGAATAATTTTAAAGGTAATAATATTTTTTTTCTATATTTTGGGACAAAATTTAAAAAGACTTCAAGTTGTTTAGGCAACATACTTGGGATAAGCTCATCAAGTGAGCCTGATTGCTGGTATTATGCCCTCAAAATAATAATAAAAGAATTGCTACCAAATGTCATTTCTGTAAACACATCCTAAAATTTTCTCTTAAAGATATTTCACAATGCATTCTTAATAGGACTAAGTTCTGAAGGCCTGGTTCAGACACAGTCTAGCGTAACCCCATCAAATACTACGGAAATTCCCTGGCATCAAAACTAGAGTAATTTACAAATTAGACTTTGAATTTCTCAGATTTTGCCATTGGGTACTTGGAACCAGAAATTCCAAAATTACTTTTAATCACATGCGGAGATCCCCATTTACTTTCAAAGATGCCATTTTCATCATCACATACTCTGGAACAGTACAATTGCATTCATGTTGGAAGCTTAATTAGGCATTGGTTACACAGGGGAATTTAAAATAATATTTGCTGATCCTTTTGTTTAATGGATTTCACTAAAAAATTTCGTTTATTTTGGTATCACTCTCATAGCCGACATGACCAATTTATCTGATGACTAATTTATTCGATTTAAGCCAGAGATATCCTGCCAAAAATAATAAATGTCGAGTTTATTTTTTGGAATAGCTGGTATTCTGTCTTGCGTGAGTGAGACGCAGGCTGCCAGAGAGTGGCTGTCAGAGCGCTGTTTTCCAGGGTCATTCCCTTCATCCTACTATTGTTAAAGAAGAACACGGATTCCACTGCGGCATCCTAGTTGGAGAAAGAGGCGATTACAGGACTTTGCGTTATCACATATAGCTTGAGTCCTGTGTTCAATGAGAACTGAATGGCACAGGGTGGAGAAGGGGGTTGCTCAGTCCATGGGGAGGCTTCCATGGGCTGCAGTGCCCTGCACTTGTGGAAGCTTCAGGTGAAGGTGTTCTTTCCTTTGGGTACAGTCTGATTTGGGGAAAGGAAGTGTGGAAGTTGGGAAAGTTACTGGGGAAGTAGAGGAGTAGATTGCTCTCCAGGTGTACTCTGGTTTGGATTGAGTCATGGGTTTAAATTGCATCAGATTTGAGTAAGGGTAAGATTAGGTTCAGTAGCATCCCCATCTGTCTGTACCTTAGCTAATCATCACACTTTTTTGGCTCTTCTGTACTGCCTCTCTGCCCTGTTGTTGGTGTCACCCTGGGATGAGATGGATCGTGCCTTAGAAGTGCCTGTAGACTAGAAGGAGAGCTGAGCTGCCTACCCCACACACAGCATTTTACTCTGGGATAAATCACAGCCCTACGTGTAAGAGCCAGTGCAGCAATTTGAGCTCCTTACTTGCGCCCAGTACCAAGCGTTTGGTGAAGTGCTACATTTCCTGTGTAGGAGGAAGGGAGAAATATGAAAGCTACATCATTAAAGATTATTAATTGGTGAAGTCGTTGTTCCGTGCATATGCTTACAGTCTCATGGCAAATCCCTGATGTTATAGAAGGACCTTAAGCTTCTACAGAGCATCACCTCTTCCTACCAGCCTCACTTTACTGATTCATGAGCTGGCTGTCAACCGGGTGTTTGCTGTTCAGATTCCAGTCCAAGTGCTGTTTAATGTAAAGAAGATATGTAGCAAGATGTAGGAAGCCAAAACGAGGAAGCCAATTCTATAACACAGAGCTATGTGCTCTGCAAACATAATGCAAGAAGCCAGCTCCTAATTCAAACAAAAAGCAGGAAGTGTATATAAAGAAAGTGCACGTGGGTTTAATAATATTAACAATTCTTTGTAGGGCAAGGGTTGCTATCAAGTGGACCTTGGATACTTTATAAACTGTATTTTCTGAATTACAGTTTTTCACTTAAGAGGCCTGGATGTTAAAGAAAAGAAGTAAGGACTTCAGGGAACACTTTACCTCTGGCAACTAGAACGGACAGCAAAGTATAAGGTAGGACTGATGCAGGAATCCACAAAGTAGCAAAATTAGACTAAGGGCTAGATCTAGTTTGCCCGTAGACAGATGAAGCAGGACAGCTGCTTTTAAGTTGTAATACTAAAACTGTAGACTTTGTGGTAACTAAAGCCCCCTGTTTCCTGTGGTATTGCCCCTGGCATAGCAAACTGATTACTCTCTTCCTGTCTGCATCCACTTTTTACGTATTTGAAGGCTATTTTCATGTCCCTCTTCAGTTTACTCTTTGTTAGACTAAACAGTTGTAACTCTCCAAGTCCTTCTTCATTGGTCAATTTTGTAAATCGTTGGGAATTCCAGGGGTTCTTCCCTGTACTCTCCCCAATTGCTCTGCATCTTTCCTAAAGTGCAATACCTAAACTGGACACAGCACAGCAGCAAAGACCTTACTACAGCCGAGCAGAATAAAGACCCATATTTATATATGTGCCTAAAAAACATAAAGCATAAAACATATTTATAAAGTTTGGCTTTTTTTTTTTTTGCAACACAGAGACTTTCTGCAGCAATTACAGTCTATATCCCATGCACTGTTGGATCCCTGACTGACAGGATCCTGGATTTTGAATTAATCAGTCCTGTACCAACTACACAGAACAGATAGCTGACCAGAATCCCATGGGATTTTTTAAATTGTTTTTTCTGTAAGTTATTTAGCAGATAGATAGAACTTAGATATTTTGAAGCAAATGAGAGGATATATTATATTTTTTTACACAAAATGAGCAGTTGTAATGAGCAACTGTACTAGGTCAGACATAAGACTGAGGTAGTTTATGAGCCTGTCTCTGTCGGGGGCATGAAGGAGACAGTAAGACTATGAAGATTTTGAGAGAAAAGGAAAAAAAATAACAGATCCACTTAGAAAATATTGCTGTTGGTGAAATTAAGTGAAAGCAGATGTAACCCAGTGAAATTCAGACCTCAACAGGGTAATATTTCTTTTTCTTAGTGAAGAAAATAAGCTATGCCAGTGAAAAAATCCCTGGCTCCAAAGATCACTTTGTATGACTCACACATAATAGAAATGATTTTCTTTTGAAAACAGACATCTTCCTCATCAATTCTTCTACTCACAAGTCCAACACACCTGAAATACATTTCTTCATTTCCCAATTTCTCTCCCTCTTCGTACACCATTTCACTTCAATATTATAAACAGCAATCATCTTGCAGTGATGCTATCTATATTAGCCAGCGGGCACAAAATGGGATTCTGTTGTTGAATGCAGACTTTCATTTGAAACTGCCCTTGGTGATGAAATTTCAAAGAAGAGTTGGCTAAAATGCTCAGATTTCCCTCAACAAGAATTCCTACTCACGCTTTTGATCAAAATGCTAAAAGATCTTGGAACTGATCCTCCTGTGTGAATGTTTAGCCTTTGCCAAGAGAACTTAGGCTTCCTGTCCTTGTCCTTCCTGGAAAGCAGTGGCACCATGCAAAGTGGTGGCAAAATTGTCCATCTTCCTGGAGGGCAGATTTCCAAGTCAAAGCCTTCGTACCTGACAAGGTTGTGCCTGAGCTGCTCTGTGCTGCAGTCACCGTGCTGGTCTGCGAGCACTTTGCCTCCTTGCACACTGTTCCCCATAAAGAGGAGAGCACGTTATTCCTTGCTCCTCCCTTGGGGCTTCCACTGGGGCCAGGCTGCAGTGGTGCTTGCACACCGAGATCTTGCTGAATAAGTGCAAATCTTTCCAGTTGGCCGTTTTGTGCCTTACTCTGCCCTGGGCCTTCCATTAGTCTCTGCAGCTACCTGAGCAATCCTTGCACTGCAAAACAAATAGCAAGTGACCTTTAGGAAACGATCCAACATTAGCATATTGTTACAAACATGAAAATAATAATAAAAGTCAGTGGGATGTGAGGTGGTGGAGTATCTCTTATCAACAGGCTCCACAAAAGCTCTTTCTTCTGTTTATAGAGAACTACAGAACCAGAGATGCCTGGATCTGCAGACAGGAAGGGTGAGGGAGGGAAAACATCCCCACTTGTTTTCTCCTTTGAGCAAAGAAGGCTGCAAAGCTACTTGGCAAACAGATTTGTATTGAGTACCTTGGCTGGAAATGTTTGTGCTCGTTCCTGTAAGGCACGCAGCGCGTCTCCGTGTGACAGCACCCTGCTCCGCGGCTGCGAGGGAAGGCAGAGGGGGCACTCGCTGCCCCTTTGCAGCTGCCCCTCCGCTCGCACGCCGGCACAACCTCCCCCTGGACAGGTGCTGGTGAAACACAACCCCTTTATTATCAAATCCCTGTAGATTATTTCTCTGCCTCTGACTATCCTACCTGGTACCTCAGTTTGGCTCCTTGGAACAAGGTTTCCTGGAAGGGTCTACCCATCTGAGACAACTAAATGAGGGGGCTGCTCTCTATTTACCCTCCACCAGGCAGAGGTTACAGGAAAATCCCTCTGCAGCCCATGCTGCCAGACTCCAGGGGTCTGCAAGAACCAGAAAGGAGCCCCATGACAGTGTCAGCTGGAGACACCTGGGAGAAGAGCGCTAAGGAAGAAAGTAGAGAGGACTCAGTCTCCAGGAATGGCAGGGGACGGGCTGGGTGGCCGTGCAGCTGAGAAGATACTGATGTTGGGAGTGCTACAAGCAGTGACCTTCCCCGCACAGCTCGGTGAGCGATGCCAGCTCCGTGCACTTTCTGAACCTCTGGGACGTGGGGCGAGAAGCCCTGGCCGCCACGAACCATCTGTGACTGCAGTGAGTGTTTCTGACTCAGCAGGAATTAACCCAAATCCCTGCCTGGAACAAAAACAAGTTATCTGCTTTCTGCCAAGATGCTGTCTCTCGCTCTGGCCAGTGCTCTCATTTTTAAAGTCTGGGTCCAGAGCTCTGAATGAAGCTGGGTGACTTCTCGATTGGTGCTTTCTTTGGCCAGGTAGCATCCTCTTGGGATTTCAACAAATCCTGTCTCTGGGGAGGAAGATTTTGTAGCCAGTAAGATGATAACCAATTCATCAGGAAAACAGAAGAAGTTTCGACTTTTGGATTGCAGGGACACCTTTGCTGAGTTCTTGGTCTAAAGCTGGATGCATTCACGAAGGTCAAAAAGTCTGTTGGGTCCTAGCCCTGCGACAAACAAGCAGAACAGGTCTGCTGGAAGGGGAACCTAATTTTGCTGCACATAGAGGCACAAATTTATGACCTACCAAAGGATGACATTTTTAAGACGCTGTTTTTCTTCCAAAGATAAAATGTGGAACGCTAGGTTTCTAGAGAGGCTGCTGCTTGGGCTCATGGTGGGTCTGCAAGTGAGAAGCTGTCTACATCTCTGGAGAGGCTCGTTCTCCTAGTACCCCAAATAAACATGCATTGAGAAATGGTTAGAGAGTCACTTTCTCTGTTTCTTGGTGGCTGCAGTTCAGTTTCTGTTTTTGCTGTTTACAGGATGAAATATCAATAGAAAGGCTTTTATGTGACATTCTATGTTATTGTTTATAGATTCATTGGTGGAGAAGGAAAAGGCAGTCTCCAAATAAAAGAATGTTTTGGCAGATGTCCATTTGCAACGGAAATTTAGAACTTTTGAGTTCTCATTTCCTTTGGAAATATGAATCAGCATGCAGTGCCCTGAAAAAGAATATTGTGTAACAGAATATAAGCCTTGGACACGTCTTATGTTTAAGTGGTATCTGCAGAAGAAGAGACTAACATCTTAGTTGACCTCTCATGGACATAAAAATAACAACAAGCATAGAGGTTAGTAGAATGGACCTCAGAGGAAAAAAAAACAGTATGTATTATTATAAAAATCAAATTTGTGAGAAACTCCAAATTTTTAGTTTTGCTTCTTATTTTGACTGTCAGGTTATGTAGTTGTGCCCATTCAAAATACTATCTGAATCTGTGTAAATAACCTCTGGGAAAATGGGGAAGGGGAGTTGAAAGGGGAAGTTTGGGGGTCTAAACTAAAACAGTCTTACAGAATAAGATTAGTTACATATCCAGTTGATGGTATACAGTATTAAAATCTACCACATGGAAGCCTCGGCCTGTGGTAAGCTATTCAATGGTATCACATGAGTCTTACCACATAAATCTCAAGATGTGGAATTTGAAATCATGAATTCCATCTTCAAGCAGATTTAATACTGAAGACATGTTTTACTAGACGTTGGTTAATTACCTCCAGACTAAGTTACATTTTCCTTAGATAAGTTAACGGAGTAAAAAGAAACGTAACTGTAAAATGATCATATCAGTAGAGTGTTGGACACCGTTTTTAGAAGTCTTTAACACCTCTACTTTTTTAACTGTTTCAGATACCTTTTCAAAATTTAAAGGGCAAGTGTTTGAGTCATCATTACAAGTTATGTAAAGTGAAAGGTGAATAAAAGACTGTCAGGAGATTTCATGTGTGCCTAACTTTCAATATTGCTTTGCTGAATTAAGGCCCTAAATCTTAAGTTCTAGATTTTCAAATAGTATATCCCAGCATACAAAGTTACTATAGGAGCAGAACAAGACCCTGGCTTTCTGTCTTTTGCTCCAGTCCGGAACACTGGCTGATCCACTGTCAGTCCTTTGTGGCATGAAATAGATGTAAGACCTCTTTGTTCTATGGATCCATCCCATGTAGCCATCATCCTTGTATTTGAGCAATCCCTGCTAGCTAAATGCCATTTTGGAGGGTCTGTACACTAGCAATAGATACCAGTGGATATCTGCTCCGTGTTGTTAGTTACCTGTTCTGAGCCCCATTAACCTGTTCTGAGCCATTAGATGACTCTGATATCTCTTGTTCTATTTCCTTTGGCCCCAGTTTCATGCCTTTTGGTCCATTTCTCTGTAACAAAAAGCATCCTACAGAACAGAAAGACTGTGCTAGTTTATTACTAACACTGAATCAAATAAATATTTGAATGGCTTTCTGGTTTGAATTTTGCTTAAACATATGTGGTTTTTTTAAGCAAAACTGAAGCAATACTGTCCAGGAAGATATCACAGAATAAAACTATTAATAAAATTTGAATAGCTTCAGAAAGAATAGGTGCTTTTTCACTTAAACATAGAAGTGCCACCAGAACTGCCTCCTTCCCTTGTCAGGCAACAGAAACCCATGCACGTATCACAGAGGCAGTTTGCGACTCCTTTCAGCCGCCCGACTTCTAGGCCTCTGTTTTATCTCTCCATCTCCCTGGCTGCTCTCCCAACTGCTAAAATCATTTGTCAATAGATCTGTGAGTTGCTGTGTTGCTACCGCTGTATTATGTTACTCCTGTGACAAGTGCTGTTCCTCAGGGGTCAGTGTTGGGGCTGGTCCTCTTTAATATCTTTATCCATGATCTGCATGAGAGGATTGAATACACTGTCAGCAAATTTACAGACAACACCAAGCTGGGAGGAAGAGTTGATCTGCTGGTTGGTAAGAGGGCTCTACAGAGGGATGAGGTTCAGCAAGGCCAAGTGTTGGGTCCTGTGCTTCGGTGACAACCACCCCATGCAGCACTGCAGGCTTGGGGCAGAGGAGCTGCAGAGCTGTGTGGCAGAAAAGGATCTGAGAGAACTGGTTGGCAGACAGCTGAACATGAGCCAGCAGCGTGCCCAGGTGCCCAACAAGGCCAACAGCATTCTGGTCTGTATCAGGAACAGTAGGAAGTAGGAATAATAGCCAGAAGGACCAGGGAAGGGATTGTCCCCCTGTACTCAGCACTTGTGAGGCTGCATCTTGAATACTGTGTTCAGTTTTGGGCCCCCCCCCCACAAGAAGGACATTGAGGTCCTGAAGCATGTCCAAGGAAAGACAATGAAGCTGGTCAAGGGACTGGAACATAGACCTTATGAAAAGTGTCTGAGGGAGCTGGGGTTATTTAGTCTGGAGAAGAGGAGGCTCAAGGGGGACCTGATTGTTCTCTACAACTACCTGAAAGGACGTTGTAGCAAAGCAGGGGTCGATCTCTTCTCTCGAATAACTATCAATAGGACAAGAGGAAATGGCCTTAAGATGCACCAGGGAAGGTTCAGGGTAGATGTTAGGAAGAATTCCTGCATGGAAAGAGTGGTAAAGCATTAGAACAGGCTGTCCAGGGAAGTGGTGGAGCCACTGTCCCTGGCAGTAAACAAGAAACGTAGATGAAACACTTAGAGACATAGTTTAGCAGGCAGGGTGGTGATGGGCTTACTTGATGATCTTGAATGTCTTTTCCAACCATAATGGTTCTATGATTCTATATGCTGAACATGTGAGGTTATAGAGTGAAAGGTGTGCAGTGGTAAAAGGAAGTGCCCCTGCATGTAACAAAACCTAGATTGTAGGCACATTTTTCTAAGCTGATGTGTCTGTCTCTCCTGTGTTAGAAAGTAAGTCGGTCAGTGGAGAGGGACCCATGCAGAAGCTACTCATTTTGGAGAGAAAAGACTGAGCAAATTGCAGACCTCCCTTGAGCAGAGGGCCCTCATCAGGACTGAGTCAAACAATAAGCGCCCAAAAAAGATGGTGGAAATCTAAAGCCTGCAGCGACATCTCAGTCCTACTGCAAAGATTAACCCTAATTTGAATTAGTGAAACACCTAAGAGGATACTTTAGTCAGCCTCTAAAATACCATCCACTCCAGAGACAAACAGTACAGGTAATCAGAAATTGCGGGACTTGATGTGTTGGCTCCATAGAAAAACCCCATGTGTACAGCTCCATTAGAATGTCTGTGCCCATCTAGCATCTCACTTGACTTTGGAAAGCTCCTTGTAAGTACCATTAGATGTCGAATAACACCTACATTGAGGGATTTAATACCCCTATTTTCTATATCATACATGTTGTCTCTCCCTTATCAGCACCTTTCTTTTACCTGTCAAGTCAGCAACGTGTGCTGTCCACAACACAGGTTTATAAATATCACAGAATGACACAATCACAGAATGGTTAAGGTTGGAACGGACCTCTAGAGATCATCTAGTCCAGCTCCAGCAGGGACACCTAGAGCACATGGCACAGGGTGGCATCCAGGCAGGTTTGGAAGATGTCCACAGAAGAAGACTCCACCACCTCTCTGGGCAGCCTGTTCCAGGGCTCTGTCACCCTCACAGTAAATAAGTTCTTCCTCATATGGAGATGGAACTTCCTGTGCTTCAACTTGTACCCATTACCCCTTGACTTGTTGCAGGTCACCACTGAGAAGAGGCTGGCCCCATCCTCCCTACATTCTCCCTGCAGGTATTTATACATATTGATAAGATCCCCTCTCAATCTTCTCTTCTCCAGACTAAACATGCCCAGCTTGCTTAGTCCTTCCTCATATGATAGATGCTCCAGTCCCTTAATCATCATCGTGGCTCTACAGAAGCTTCACATCCCTCTTATACTGGAAAGCCCAGAACTGCACTCAATACTCCAGGTGTGGCCTCACCAGAGGTGAGTAGAGGAGATGGATAAATATATATATATTATATATTTAATAACATATTCTACCTTTTCTAAACTCCTGGCCACTGCCTGTGCAGATTCCCTGCTGTGCCCCTTCCCAAGCTGTTTGCTGCTTAGCCTTTAGCCTTCTTCCTGCCCTTTCCTCTGCTCCGTCAAAATGTCATAGGTACTAGAAAACTGAAATTTTAAATCTTAAATCTCAGTCACATTCATTTCAAAAACATCAGTTATAATAGTTCGAACTTCAGCCTCCTTCTCTCTCCCACTCACCTACCATGTCTGCCTTTGCCAGGTTTCTTCTCCCCTTCTGCTGCAGGGACTTTTAAAAATAACTGTAAATTTGAATGAAGCTCTGGATGTTACGTGACTGTTAATTATAAGGGGTATGTTCATGCTGCACAAAACCTCCCTGCACCCACCTGAGTGCTCACAAAGCAGACCTGGGCACAAACCTGTTTGAACAGAGGTATTTGAAGACAGGCTGCATACCAACTACTGCAGAGTCCTTTTCATTTTGCAGTACACTCTCTGCTGCTATGAAGGAGTAATCAAAGAAAGCCAAAAGCAAAGCACAGATAGTAATCTATCCTAGTGTGAGTATTAGAAGATGAAAGAGCTTTGTTATTAATGCCCCAATAACAAGCTTTGCCTTCTCATCCCTGCACCAGCTGCATGAGAACCATCCTAGCAAAGAGCAGCACTTGGCACCTTCCAGGCTTCATGAGTGACTTTCTGCAAATGAGGACTGTCCACAGGCAACTGTCTTCTACACAAAATCTGTGAGAGTAGGGATAAGTCAGGAGAAACATGAGCAGAATAACTCTTCCCTAAGGTCGGACAAAAGCAAAAAAGTTGTTCATCATCTCAACCTCTGCCCATGCACAAAGGCATGAAGGCAGAAGGTTTATAGCACCAAAAAAAAAAAAAAAAAGAAGAAGAAAAAGAAGAAGAAGAAGGGGGGATTGCAGGGATGCTGCCAAATTTCCGGGTGTAAACAAGAGCTAAAAAGGAGGGCAGCTATGCAGTGCCTTATGTTTCCCTGGAAAACATTAGAGTAATCACAGAGCCTGCCCTTTGCAACTCTTTGGGTCAGCTCTTCCTCCAAAACTGGCGGCTAGCTTTGCATGCCCTCAGTTTAGGGTTTGCAGCTGGCCCCATGCAGTCTAGCCCTCCATTTCTTGGAGTCTCTTCGGTTATCTTTGTGGCTGCCAACCTCCCTAGTAGCCACACTTCTTCCTACTCTGCCCTGGACTATTCTACTCCAACTAATGGGCCAGGGCCCGACAAGTCTTTATAGCAAGCTGCAGTAAAGGGTGATTCAATGTGATTTAGATGCATGAGTTTTTGGAATCTATAGATTAAAATCTTGGAAACAAAGAGCTAGGAAGGAAAAGAAGATGGAGCAGCAGGATTCCCTCTCAACCACTTCAGAACCTCTAACCTAGAGATCCAAAAACGGAGTTTTCAGGGAGTCATCCTGCCTCTCAGGGGACTTGTGGGCTCTGGAGGGTTACTCTGTAACTTATCACAGGGAAATGGATATGCTGCAGAGCTCCCAGTAAAACTCCTTAGGGCCAAACAGTTTGGGTACTTGGTGGTTAGCCCCCTTCTTCAGTTCACATCTATTCTGCCAGGAGCTACCAGGTCAAATATGTCTCTCTGCTTCTTGAATGGCTCTGCTCTACAGTTTTCTGTTCCTTCCCTTACTTTAAAATCAGCTGAATAAGACACATTTTTTGTCCTCAGGCTAATTCTTACCTAGATTGAACTGTTTAATTCACATCTTCCACTTCCTCTGTGTGTGTGTGTGTGTGTGCATGTGTGCAACCACATACAAAGCATAATGTATCCCACAAGGCATCTGCTCTATATTGACATAACATCTCATGACCTCTAATGCATTACCAGCTTTCTCTAGAGACCAAGCATGTATTTCAGGATATCTCATTTGAGCAGAGAGCAGATCTTGCCATCTGCTCTTAAAATAGAGCGCACAAGCTTGGAAAGAGGCTTGCTACAATGAAAAGGCAGACTGTGATATTGGAGAACCTTTTGTTGCCAAGACTAAACAGGCTATTGCTCTACCACACAGAACTCTCCATGCTGGAATTATGCATGCCGTTGACATGCAGGCAACCCAAACTGTGGCCCTTCTCCCTACTGAGAATTGGAGAGCACTTTGGTATTAAGCCATAATACCTCTTAGTCACTATTTCTAAATTTGCACTATTGGTCCTGGTGTATTTTTCTTCTCTCTCTCCCTCTATTTTTTTTGAAGAAACTTTGTCAGTGCTGTTTTGAACTTGTGTTTTCTCAATCAGCAAACGCACATTGTACTCACCAGGCAGAAAAGCTTGAACACAAATGAACTTCCATTAGCACTTTTCCTAGAATGATTTGCTTGCTCCAGAATAGCTCTAGGATGTACTTTTCCTTAACCTTCAACCAGGCCCTCCATGATTGCATCCCTCTGTTTGGAGCATCTCACAGTAGAGTCCTCTGTAGCTGACCACCAAGTCCAACTAAAACCTCCCCGGTAGTGGCCCCCACGGCCTTGCTGCCCTTTGGCTAAAGAGGGCTGCGCTCCGGGGTTGGTCCTGCAGCACCTTGGAGAGAGGCAGCGATGGGCAGGGGGTGCTGGGTGCTCCCCCGCTCGCCTGCGCCAGCCCTCAGCGAAGGGGAGCCATGGGGAGAGGATGGGAAAGCCCATGCAATCCCCCCACATGTGGCATGAACACAAAGCTCCAGGTGAGATTTAGCACCAAGCCCTCTCCTCAGCGTGTCTGACACGGCTGCTGTGGGTGAGTGTTGGCTGTCGGGCTGCCGTGCTGGTTTTTGTGCAACGCCCAAGTTACACTCTTCCTGCTCTCGCGCAGGATCCTGGAAAAGCTGCAGCATCACCCCGAAGCTTTGCAGCACTTGCCCTTCCCAGCTGAACACGAACGTTTGAGCAAAGCTGCTCTTAGTGTTGCAGCTGCCCTAGGAACTGCCTTATTTCAGTTCCCTTGCACTGCTTAGCTGTATCATGATGACCACTTTGTGAAACAGCAGGTCTGGATCCACCAGCCTGCAAGACTTGAATGAACATGCATCATCCTTTCTGCAGCAGTTACCACCAGCAGAGCAATGACCACATCACTTCGCTCCACTAAGAAAGACAGTGGCAAAACTACAAGGTCAGCAGAGGATCTGAGGCTCAAAGCAGAGCATTTCCAGTTTGTGGTATAGTTCCCTAAATGCACACCATGGAAAACTGGAGATCGTAGGAGCCACGAAACAGAGCTCCATAAACTATATGTGCTGAACTTTGAGCCCATGATTTGATCAAGCCTAAGGCTAGATGCTGCCCTGATAGGCTAATAAAGTGTCATAAGAAAGGGATGAAAGAAATTCAGGTTGCTAGATACAGAGTTCTGCTTCTTACATGAGCAAAGTGGCACCACCACAAGGAGAATATTTAAACAAGTAACATATCTAATCTGTGGCTAAGACAACTACAGCTAATTCTCATCAAATCCAAAGGGGCTTGTCAGATTTTGGGGTCATAAGTGCAGGAGGAAGGAGAAGAGAGGTACCTAGTGCCTGGGGAGCACCGAGGAGTTAGCAAGAGGTGCTACTTTCCAGTTCTGGGGTAGGTGCCGTAAAAAGTCATGATCTGGAGTACAAGACAGCCCTGACTCCAGTGGAGCTGAGGGCTTTAGTCCCTGCGCTCACCCTTGGAAGGTACTTTGTGGGTCTTTCTTACTGATAAGGTCTGAGAGGCCAGCGATGTGGTGGTTTTGTTAAAACTCTCTGTTAATTTTGATTTCTGTCATTTACTGATTGTGTGAATTTATGCCCATGTGCGCTTCTCATGAGTATATGCAGTAACTGAAGAGAAAGTGTTCCCAGATAATATTTAGCTTGATGTTTGCTGTGTATTTGCCTCAGACCTGATAAATGACTTTGTTGTCTGTTCTTCCCCCAATCAGTTATTTAATAAAACATCCTGCCTCATCCCACAAACATTGCCTTAGATGATTGTAGCTATGACCACCCTTACTACTAACCGTGCCATAGTTCTGCCCTCCACCAGTATCTTTCACTTGAGTGTTTCCATCACTGGGGCCAGTTTCACTGTGGCTCCACACGTGCATGTGAAAGCACATGTATATAGGGACATGGTCCCATATGGTTAATAGTGTGGCCAGGCTAACGTAGAGCTCGCAAAGCACTGACTCCTGAAGAGTGGCAGGCGTGCTGGGTTGTACAGGCTGAGCTCCTATGGCCTTGGCTGTCCTGCTGCCAGCACAGCCAGTCCTCCAGCCGACGGTGAGACCTGGTATGCACAAACACACAGCCAGCGACCACGCTGGAGCCCTGCTCAAAGATAGACCTTCAAGGTCCGTGCTTTGCTTAATGTGGTTTAAATAGGGGAAAAACATCTTTAAACTTGATGATGTAAGAGTTCCCCCCTCGAAAGCTGCCACCAGTGCAAAACAAACATAAACAAGCAAATCAATCATGCTGTTGGCTGCTAATGCTTGTTGTGGGGAAAGCTGAGGATGGGTAGGCAGGAAGGCGGTGAGGAGCCAGTATAACAGAGTTATCTTTGGCTGAGGAACAAATTGAAGAGGGATTCCATAAAATCATGAATGTGCAATAGGAAAAGTTATTCTGCCATCCCAACCTGCAGCCAGTATGTAATGATGATGACAAATTTAAGCTCTAAAGGCATAGATGTGAGTTTATTACTTCTTTAATATGAGTGCTTTACTGTTTTACAGTGTAGGACAGAGTGCAAAACACTTCCTTGCTGAACTATTGTTTCCTCCAGATTAGTGCCAACCTATGTTTAGCAGGTTTTCCAAAATCAAACACCTCACTCTTTTTGAATTTATGCTACATGTAACACTACCCGTTGCTTGTGCCTGCAATGACAGTTTAAAATTAGATTTTCTAAATGTCAGCAGCTTGCAGCTTGCTACCATCTCATTTTAACAAGGGCGCATTCCTTTAATTTGTTGTAATTTTTTTCTAAGTTACTCTAAACATACAAAATAAAATCTTACGGGGATGCTTAAGTATATTATTTAAATAATATATACATACTCTTAACATATGTATTTCGTTCATTCAGTCTGTCAGTAAACAGTAAAAGTAGTAATAAAATAGAATCTAAGCAGCAAATTGATCAGAGCTGATTATTCTGAAAGCTTTTGTAGAAATAATAATAATAAAAAATGCAAGTTTGTAGTTACTAAAGTATTTCACATTGCTTTGAACAAATTTGACTGTACAAACCTGAGAAGGGGAGTTAGTTAGTTTTTTCTTTAAATCTCAGGAAAAAGAATGCATAAATGGTTATTTACAAAGGGATGATATTAGCTTTTAAAGAGTATGTTTGTGTTTCTATGCCTCTTAGTTTTTTTTTTTTTTGATGAACAGCATTCTTTAAGAAAGCAAAAATATTTTTATGCATTCAGATCTCTCAGATGTGATTTGCAAAGGCTTGGAGGAGAGCATGATCAAATGTGTATAGACATGATTCTGTGAATTTTGTCTCAAAATCCTCTGTTCATACCGAGGACATTCAGTAAGGTTCTTGTGACGCTGCTCAAAATCAAGCTGCACACTGACAGTACGATCATGAGTCATCAAAACAGCATGTACGCAAACAGCTTGCTTTTTTATTTGTCAAAGTGGATAAACACCCTGACAGGGAAGCTGATAGGTTCTGCAGTGTGTTTAGGCTTCGCACATCCATTATGAAAGAAATACCCACCCCACTAAGACAGTAATTCAACTTTCTCCTGCTCCCGAAAGCGTAGGAGTGGATCAGCCTGCCCCAGCACGCAGTGTGACCTGGGGGCCGGTGAGGAGAGGGCTGGGCTTATAACATCCCCACGTTCCCGTGTCTCCCCACGTGTGTCTGGGTCCGTGTTGTGCCTGCGTGTGCGTGACCCTGTCCCTATAACATGGTAACAACCGCGCAGCTGCACATCGCAGGCCTGCTTCAGGTCTGGCTGGGGGCATTTCACCTTCGCGCCTCTTGCTGGTCTCACAAAGACTTTGTAAAGCAGGTTCTAGCCTGGGCCCGGCTTTTCATTCCCTGTGACACCAATATCTTAACCTGCTGTCTCCTGCAGGGTCCTGCCTCCCTCGTGCTCTCATGCTGCCCACGTCCAGGGAAGGGCAGCCCGTTGGCCTCTGCCCTCATGGGAAGCAAACGCTCCTGGCATCCCAGCCGCACTGTTACGCACAAGCTCACTGAAAACAACCTCGCCGACCGTCTCCAGGCTCAGCAGCAAACAGAAAACAAACCTCTGCATTTACTGCTTTAGCTGCAAAACAGAATACACTTTCCACAGCAGACCTGTAGTTAGCCACCAGCTCTGAAAAAACTCTTTTCTGATTTAAGGTAAGCAGTCTCAATTTGTTTCTATGCTTTGATAGACAGCTTCCGAATACAATTATTTCCATCAAAGCAGATATTCTGAAAAAGCACACCTTAAAATTTTAAAGATAAAATATTAGCCTCTGGTACAGCAAAAATATATACAAGTACTTAAGTTTCCAACATGTAAGCATTTTTGAAGTATTCACTGACAGTATTCACTTTGCTATCTGATTTCCATACATCCTAAAGAGACCTGATGACTGACCCAGCTCTTGCCATCCTTTCTCCTCTCCCCATCCAGCCAGAAATGTGCTTATTTTCAGAAGGAAATACGAGCTGGAAGGTACCTCTTAGACAGTTAGCCATCTCTCTGCTAAAAAGGCTTTGCTAGCGATAGAGGATTTACTGAACCTTGGCCAGTATACTTATCTTACACTGCTAACCACAGAGCAGAGATTACTGTCTTTCCTTGGAATACATCTCATGCTTGGGAAGTTGTTTCTGATATTCAGCCTACACTATCCTTTAATTATGTTCATGACAGTGCTTTCATCATAATCTCCTGCACAAACTAAAACAATCTACGCCTCAGGCTCATGCCTTGCAATACCCATAGCTCCCCATGTGTCTCAGTTAAGTTACACCCACTTACCTTCTACTTTGAAGAGAGTAAGGTGAGGTCTGCAGTGAAAAGCGCCCAGTGCGTTGCCTGCACAGTTCATCCAGAGGCCCTGGAAGACCCAGGTTGCGGTGATAACAGATGATGCTCGGCTAGTGACTTTCCATTCATTTGACGCAGTAGCAGCAATAACAGCTCCTACCCCGCAAACACAAAAAATAAAAGCTATAATCTGTATTCCTAGCATGTTTTGCTGTAGCCCAAGAGCTTGGTAATGTCACTGTGGGGAGAGGAAAGTACTTTAGTCATGTGGGTAAGTAAAAAGGCGTAACATAAGCAAATTAGACTTGAACAAGTTCAGTAACACTTGTTACAGAAAGTTAATGTGGCTGAAAGAAATTGTCGTGCTCGAGTGATTTAAGAAAGGCCCCGGGCATTACAAATGTTTAGAAAGAAAGACATGGTACAATTTCCAGGAGCTAATTACTGCTACTCACTTACTAATTTCCAATTTTAAAAATCAATTATATTTTTTCATATTTTTTCAATTAAGATATTCCTGTTAATGCTTAATTTTTAGTTAATTGGAAACTTACAAACATAGCATCTAGCAAAAAAGGTTCAGAGTCCAAACTGTACAGCGCCATTTAACAGATTACCGTAACATTTTAGGAGGATCACACAACACTTGAAAACACGTGTTTAAGATTCTGTGAAATTAGTGTAGCTGTAGCTAGCCATCAGGCAAGCAGCTTGCTTCGAAAACAGGGACATCTTTGCAGCAGGGCCTGCCCGTAGGACACCAAATCCAGGTCCTGAATAAGTGAGGCAGCTGTGGTGGGGAGCAGAATGGACTTCGTCATGTAGCTCCTATCGGGATTTTCTTCTCTGGTCAAAAGTCAGCATAGAAAATGCTTCCTATGGTAGGTCTGCTCTGCACAACAAACATTGTACAGACATTTCCAACACACCATTGCCTGAGCTCTTGTGCCCTTATGCTACAGGGCAGCTCAGGCCCTGAAAGGCTGTCACTGATTTAATTAAATGCCATCCCTGAAGTAGTAGACACTGACTCTCAGCAGAGCTGGGTAGCCCAGACACAACACCATGCTGAAATAGCTGTTCCCTTTCCTGTTCTTGAGGAAACTGCCATTGCTGGTGTGAGCTCTACCTACAGCTTTGCGAGCATCTGTGGCCTTAAGTCTCCTGAGGTGTCAAAGTCCACCTTTTCTTGTGGCCATCCTCATGCTCTGGTCCTTTTGGCCTCTTCTCTTTGGTCTTATGCCATTTGGTGGCATGAGATCATTCTGGGTGTTGAATATACACAACTACTTTTGGCAGTGAGAGGAGTCTATTTTTTTCCCCTTGGATGCTTTTAGTATTGGTTCTACATGTGACAGCTGTGATCACGACCATGAGCACATTGGCATCTGAGCTTCCTTCTAGATCAAAGAGAAGTAACCAAGAACACCAATGATATGACCAAGGAGAGTTTTACAAAGACTGTCCTGTTGGACGATCAGCTGTTATTAGTTCTTTTACTGTTATTATTATTATTATTTTTAATATTATTATTTTATATACTTTTATTCTTATTACTTGAACCAGCGTTAGGTTCATTCCTGAGCAGTGAGGATTTGACTTTGCTGTCAAATAATGCAGTCACATTTAGACGAACATATTTGTCCTACGACAAGAATTAATCCTTCACTCGTTTCACTAACTTGAAAATTGTATAGAGGAGAATATAGATATAGGCCCATCTTTGAAGCACATTACCAGAAGCTAATATTACTTTTTGTTGAACCTCTGCTGTATGAAATGTTGCATTTTTTGCATTTTTGGTTAAGGGCTGTGCTAGTTCATACAGGAGATTGAGAAGATGTGTCATTAGGTATTTTTTTTTCAAAACAGCTCTGTGAGAATCTTGTTGGCTGAGTTCATGGAGAAGCTCAGAGGCATGTTTGGCATCCGATACTAAAGTCAGGCCTTGCTCTGGGCTCGCCCTGAGTGCTCTCCAGAGTGATCCAGAGATATCAAAAAGCTTGTTTGCTTAGGCTGAGGGATCAAAGGTGGCTGGATGCGACCACTGACCCATCCCTGCCTGCTCTGCCCCCTTTCAGTGTACCCTAGCAATTTGACCTGCAATGAATTAGCCAAGCTCAGGGATGCCTGGTTGTATCTTAGCAATGTGCCCCAAGGCAGAGGAACCTCCCCAGTAGGCCCTTGTTCTTTTAAACAAGTATCATGTTAGGAAGAGACTTTATATCTCTGTTTCTAGATGAACTGCAATGCAAACTCCTAAGAATGAACCATTTTCCATTCTCAGTGTTAAATGATGATATACAAAGGCCTCCTCCAGTACACATTCACTCATGTTTGTCATGCTCTTGGGACACTGGAAGTCACTTATTTTAATGGAGCGTGCCTGTACAAGCAATAGGCACCACTTGAACTGTAGATTGTGTTTTTAGGACTTAAGTAGGACTTAGTGATTTCTTGGCCTTGATCCTGACTCTGGTTTACTGCATGAGTTTCATGGTTAGAAACACTTTACCCTGCATTGTTTCTAGGCAATCAGTGTGTGAGTGATGAATAAATTAAACAGACACTTAGGTGATAAGAAAGAAGTAAGCAGTCCTGTTTACAGCCTTCATTTCTTCTATAAACTGTCAGGAAACAAGTTAATCATCATTTAAGAAGTATAAGGCAAAGTTGAAAGTTAGCCTGGTAATGGTGTTTTTCATTGTATCAAAGCTTCTTTTTTTAGTTACTGAACAGACAAAACTTGGAGAACAGCTGATAGCTTAATGAGTATTTAAATATAAAGGTGGAAAAGGGAAAGCATTGCTGCAGGCCTTCGTTGAACTACTGCTCCAAAACTTCACAAAAGGCACTAGCTGGTCACGGGACTATCACTACACAAGTAACATGCGATATTGCCATTACTACTGATACCCCTTTTTGAAATCAGTTCAATGCCAGTCTTTAAATACAGCTGACAGCTTTGCAGCATGGCAGGAGTGCTTGCACTGGTAGGCTGTAGCCTCCAGTTTACGATGTTTACTTTGACCTACATAAATCGTGGCAACTGGGATGAGTAAAGATGTCCCAAGACTTGTATGCTGGCTGATAGAGATCTGATTGCTAACCATATACGGGTCCCTCACAGAGGCGTGTACACTTTAGCAAACTGAACTAGTTGTGGGGAAGGCTATAGTAAAATTAAAAAAGAACTAAGTGCAACAAAATCCACATATCATCTGAAGAGCAGAAGGAGAGCTCTACAAAGCAGACAGTTAAGGTAGCATAGAGAGGGCTTGCCATATAAGCAGCTAGTAATGGTGAAGATACTGCTTTGGAGAGCATGGGCAACACAAATTGCCTCTGACAACTGCAAAGGGAGTTATGAGAGGCCTACACAACGATGGAGAAGCTACATAAGCAGTAAAACGAACTTACAGGAAAGAATAAGTGACAAGTAGAAGCATTGAAGAAATGGTGCAGATATCATAAAGTCTGGAGGCATCAGCACATAATGCAGGGCAAGGGCTAAGCTGTATGGAAATCTAACTGGGCCAACAGCAAAACCAGGGCAACAGCATAGTGCAAAGAAGGTTCCTGGGAAATGCCAATGACATATGGCATATCATCCAGTGTCAAAAGTAGGGAGGGTGCATTTCAGCTAAGCGCCTAATCCCGCTGTCCATGCCAGGTACATGCACTCTAGAAACTCTGGGCAAACAGGGTTGTCAGATGGCTATCAGTGATGAGGCACAGCCAGAGGGGAATTTGAAGGAGCAATGAAAATACTAAAAATGGGAAAACTGATGGCACAGACAAATTCACAGGTTCTTATAGGAGAAGGACACTGGAATATTAGGCTATAATGAGACAAAAAAAAATCGTTATAGTTAGAGATGTTTGCTCCTACCTTGTCATAGGGAAGTCCTGGCAGCATACATTGTTAAAGGAGGTATTCTCAGAGTCTTATACTAATTCCAAATTTCTTTTTTTTTTTTTTTTTTTTTGTGCTCTATGGTCAAGGTACAATAACATGACTGTAGTATTAGTCTTATGCTTTAGTATAATCATTCTATTAATCATAGCAAAGTTGTTATATTACTATACTGCCAGTACAGAAAGAGGTGCTGCATATACCCATTGCTGGAAGAATTGATTTGAGACTGTATGGATACCTGCATAGGGCTGCCCCCAACCCAGCCCCAGGCTCCTAGCCTGGATGTGGGTCCCAGTTTCCTCAGTGGCAGCCTGAACCCCTCTGCCTGCCCATGAGGGCGCTTGGGGCAACCTGAACGCTTCACATGGCCCTCTTGCTCCCTGAGGACCTCCGACCTGGCCTGGGACCCACAGGACAACATGTATGTCCCTGCTAGGATCAGGGTGTTTCATACTCAGGGGCCCTCAGCACTACCTGGCAATCCATTATTCAAATGACTGGTCACGAATAGCCAAAATTAGGGCCAACCTGACTAATCAGTAATCCTCTCTGTACATAGTTCACTGGATTGGATTATATTAGTAGTTTTGAGAGTCTGAAATTAACAGAAAAAAACATGTAAACAATCATTCTTTACTGCGTGATGCTCAAAATTATTGAGTACAGACATAGAGCACAGAAAAAACCCAAAACCATAATGTGAAGAATATATTTGAAATAGCAATGTAAATTTTGGAGCAAAGTCCCACCTATGGTAAATCTGACAACTGATTAAAACTGTTTGAGATGTTTTGATATAACACAATATGATATTATTATGAAAATTAATAATTAAGAGGAGTTATTCTGACTGACTTTCCTATTACTATGCTTTGCATATCAGAAAAAGTGCTCGTGATTTCACAATATTCCACTTGGTGCTACAACTCTTTAAAACTACAACATATAATCAGATTGCAAAATACTGCCTTTCTCCATACTTCCTCTTTAGTCTACCTCATGAGGAATGTTGAAAACCCATCTTCTTGATAATGCCCTGAGGTGCTGTGAGTCTTCTTGGAGACTCTCACTTTATATGAAATTAGGGAAGGAACAAAAGCGTTGCTGTCCTACTGTACATCTCCTTCAACAGGGTGCTTTCATCCCATCCACTTCCCACCTCAGTGTGACAAGGACCAAATCTCTGAGTTAAATACACTTACTGGGCACCAGCCAGTGTGCTGCTCTAATGATTTCTGCAGCACTGCTAATCATTCGTTCCCCAAAAACATACCTATTCTACACGTATATGTACTCCTTTTTCCTTACATATGTGAGATGATGAACATAAATGTGAGGTCACCTGAGAAACTTCTGCTCACCTAAGCCCATACCTCAGGGGATGTTCCCTTCTTACCCTGCTTGAAAGTAAAACCTAGTGCAACACATCTGAATTAGCTTTCAGGTGAATCTCCAATCCTCCCATCAAAGGAAAGTCTTATTGACGTGTTCAAGAGATCCTCCAGCTCTTCCGTTTTCAAGTAGCAATGCATTAGATCAAGCCGTATTGTGAGCAGCTGATACTGCCCAGTGCCCAAGTTTACAAAACTTAAGGGGGCCAGTATTGCTTGGGTGGTCTTTCTGACTGTCTCATCCCATGGAGCCAACTCCCTCAAGTTTGTCAAGAGCAGTGGAGTGGGGACTATGTACATCTGTGTCATGCACCTCCAGAAGGATAAGCCCCTGAGCATACACGAGCAATTAGAGGCGGCACTGCTCTTTCTTTGCAAGTGAGTTCCTGGTTTGCCGCCCAATTTATGCCTTATGCCCAACGGCTATGACTCTTGTTAACTCCACCCTTGCTGCTAATGAAAAGTGTATCCAGGCAGCTCATCAACCATGACTCAGACACCTGACAGGGAACCGCTAACCACATTAGTGCCATCCGAAATCATCACAAGCAAGTAAAACACGACCACAGCAGCCCATGGGCTGAGCCCAACTTCACCTGTCTCGTAAAACCCAGCATGTTAATGTGGTAGCCAGGAAGCTCTTCAGCAACATCTTGGTCACCTACTTGGTCTTGGTCCTACTCACGACTTTGTTCATAGCAGGGCAAAGGCTAAGCAACAGCAGGATTGCTAATGCCACATCTTGCTCAACATTCATTATCTGCCTTTCAGTATGGGCTTTTTGAGCCCATTCTGAGCAGAGAGCAGAGAAAGAGAGCAGAATAAACACTCCATAACCCAGGAGGAAAGAGTCAGTGACACCCACAAGTCTATGGGGCCAGATGGAATCCACCCAAGCGAGTTGGCAGAAGTGCTTGCCAAGCCACTCTCAATCGTCTATCATCGGTCCTGGTTAACAGGGGAGGTCCCAGACAACTGGGGGCTTGCCAGTGTGATGTCCATCTACAAGAAGGGTTGGCTGGATAATCTAGGGAACTACAGGCCTATCAGTCTGACTTCAGTATCAGGGAAAGTTATGGAGCAGATCATCTTGAGGATGATCATGCAGCATGCGCGTAATAACCAAGGGGTCAGGTCCAGCCAACATGGTCTCATGAAAGGCAATTCCTGCCTGACCAATCTGGTCTCCTTCTATGACCAGGTAACTAGCCTAGTGGATGAGGGAAAGGCTGCGGATGTGGTCGGCTTAAACTTCAGAAGGCCTTTGACACAGTGTCCTGCTGCCGTCTCCTGGAGAAGCTGGCAGTTCATGGCTTAGACAGCTCATGACTAAGTGGGGAGGTGAGGATAGGAAATGATCACGGAGGGTCCTCTTTCACCCCTCCTGGGAAACCTGTGGCCTCTGTTGCTTCCCTGAAATGCCTGTATACCAATGCACGAAGCATGGGGAATAAGCAGGATGAACTGGAGATCTGTGTGCGGTCCCAGCATCATGATCTCATTGGAATCACAGAGACGTGGTGGGATAGCTCGCACGACTGGAGCGCTGCCATGGAAGGCTATGTGCTCTTTAGGAAGGACAGGCTGGGAAGGCGAGGTGGTGGAGTTGCTCTTTATGTGAGAGAGCAACTGGAATGCACGGAGCTCAATCTGGGAGTGGAGGATGAGCGAGTTGAGAGCTTGTGGGTAAGGATTAGAGGGCAGGCTAATGTGGGAGACACTGTGGTGGGTGTCTGCTACCGGCCACCTGACCAAGACGAGGAGGTTGATGAGGCCTTCTATAGGCAGCTGGATATTGCCTCACGGTCACAGGCCCTGGTTCTCATGGGGGACTTCAACTACCCCGACATCAACTGGGAGGACAACACAGCCAGGCATAAGCAGTCCTGGACGTTCCTGCAGAGCGTCAACGATAACTTTTTGATGCAGGTTGTGGAGAAGCCGACGAGGAGAGGTGGGCTACTGGACCTCGTGCTATCAAACAGGGAAGGCCTAGTAGGAGATGTGAAGGTGGGGGGTAGCCTCGGCTGCAGTGACCATGAGTTGGTGGAGTTCAGGATTCAACGAGGAGGAGGTAGGGCTGTAGGTAGCCTTGCGACGATGGACTTCAGGAGGGCCAACTTTAGCCTCTTCAGAGACCTCCTCGGTAGAATCCCATGGGCTAGTGCTCTAGAAGGCAGGGGGGCCCAAGAGAGCTGGTTAGTTTTCAAGCAGCACTTCCTCCACGCCCAGCAGCAGTGCATCCCTGTGTGTAGGAAGGGAGGCAGAGGGGGCAGGCGACCTGCGGGGATGAGTCGGGAGCTTGTGGCAATGCTCAAGCAGAAGGCAGCGGTATACAAAATGTGGAAAAAAGGACAGGTGCCCTGGGAGAAATACAGGAACGTAGTCAGGGAATGCAGAGATGCGACAAGGAAAGCTAAGGCACGTCTGGAAGGCAAGCTGGCAAGGGACGTTAAAAATAACAAAAAAAAAATTCTTCAAATACATTAACAGCAAAAGGAAGATCAGGGAAAACGTGGGTCCGCTGGCGGACGGGATGGGCACCCTGCTTACAAATAACACAGAAAAAGCAGAGTTGCTCAATGCCTTCTTTGCTTCGGTGTTTACCAAGGGCAGCCCTTTAGAGCCCCAGGCCCTAGAGACAAGAGAAGAAGCTGGTGGAGAGGAAGACTTGCCCTGGGTAGAGGAAGACTGGGTCAGAGAGCACCTAAGGAACCTCGATACCCACAAATCCATGGGCCCTGATGGGATGCACCCCAGAGTGCTGCGTGAGCTGGCAGATGCCATAGCTAAGCCGCTCCCTATCATCTTTGAAAGATCCTGGAGAACGGGGGAGGTGCCGGAAGACTGGAAGAAGGCCAATGTCACGCCAGTCTTCAAAAAAGGCAAGAAGGAGGACCCAGGCAACTACAGGCCAGTCAGCCTCACCTCCGTCCCCGGAAAAGTGATGGAACGGTTCATACTGGCCGTTGTCTCCAGGCACATGGAGGACAAGAAGGTGCTCAAGAGTAGTCAGCATGGATTCACCAAGGGGAAATCTTGCCTGACTAACCTGATAGCCTTCTATGATGAAATGACCGGCTGGATAGACAAGGGCAGAGCGGTGGATGTCGTCTATCTCGACTTCACCAAGGCTTTTGACACCGTCCCTCACAACATCCTCCTGGGCAAGCTCCAGAAGTGTGGGATAGATGAGTGGACAGTGAGGTGGATTAGGAGCTGGCTGGATGGCAGGGCCCAGAGAGTGGTGATCAGCGGTGCAGAGTCTAGTTGGAGGCCTGTAGCTAGCGAGGTCCCCCAGGGCTCAGTCCTTGGTCCAGTCCTGTTCAATTTATTCATCAATGACCTGGATGAAGGCACAGAGTGCTCCCTCAGCAAGTTTGCTGATGACACGAAACTGGGAGGAGTAGCCGATACCCCAGAGGGCTGCGCTGCCATCCAGAGGGACCTGGACAGACTGGACAACTGGGCGGTGAAAAACCTCATGCAATTCAACAAGGCCAAGTGCAAGGTCCTGCACCTGGGGAGGAATAACTCCAGACACCAGTACAGGCTGGGGACTGACCTTCTGGAGAGCAGCTCTGCAGAGAGGGACCTGGGTGTCATGGTGGATGACAAGTTGGCCATGAGGCAGCAGTGTGCCCTCGTGGCCAAGAAGGCCGATGGAATCCTGGGGTGCATTAAGAAGAGCATCTCTAGCAGGTCGAGGGAGGTGATCCTGCCCCTCTACTCAGCCCTGGTGAGGCCGCATCTGGAGTACTGTGTCCAGTTCTGGGCTCCACAGTACAAGAGGGATGTGGAGCTGCTGGAGAGAGTCCAGCGCAGGGCCACAAGGATGATCAGGGGCCTGGAACATCTGCCCTATGAGGAGAGGCTGAGGGAGCTGGGCCTGTTCAGCCTGGAGAAGAGAAGGCTGAGAGGGGATCTAATCAGTGTCTATAAGTACCTCAAGGGAGGGAGTGCAGAGGACGGGGATGGTCTCTTTTCAGTGGTGGCCACTGATAGGACTAGAGGAAATGGCCGGAAACTGAAACACCAAAAATTCCATAGGAACTTAAGGAAAAATTTCTTAACAGTGAGGGTGACAGAGCACTGGAACAGGCTGCCCAGAGAGGTTGTGGAGTCTCCTTCTCTGGAGATCTTAAAAACCCGCTTGGATGCAGTCCTGTGCCACGTGCTCTAGGTGTCCCTGCGTATGCAGGGGGGTTGGACTAGATGATCTCTAGAGGTCCCTTCCAACCCTAAGCATTCTATGATTCTATGATTCTATGACAGTTGTCATGACTCATGACAACTACCTGAAAGGAGTTTGCAGTGAGACGGGGGTTGATCTCTTCTCCAGAATAACTACCAATAGGACAAGAGGAAATGGCCTTAAGATGCACCAGGGGAAGTTCAGGGTAGATATTAGAAAAAAATTCTACACGGAGAGTGGTGAAGTATTGGACCTGGCTGCCCGGGGAAGTGGTGGTGTCACTGTCCCTGGCAGTGCTCAGGAAGTGTGCAGATGAGGCACTTAGGGACATGGTTTAGCAGGCATGGTGTTGAAGGGCTTACAGTTGGACTTGATGATCTTGAAGGTCTTTTCCAACCACAATGGTTCTATGATTCTGTGAATTAGATTTCAAACTTCTTCCCTTTTTGCTGAGTCTAATCTGGCTAAAGTCCACCTTCAGAGAAGGCACTCACTTTTCAAACTAATGCATGAAGCTAAAGACAGGAATGCGGTACTGATCAGTTTTTTCCAAAGGCAGTTTGTTCAATATCTTATATTTGTCTGTCTTCAGTATCTAGTCCCCTTTTTTTCCCACCTTCATTAGGTAGTCTTGGTATTGTCTTTTCTGGAAATAATTGAGTACTAGAGTCAGTGTATACTTGACCATCAGTTATGGTTTTTATAAACTAAACACATTAAGCTTTCTTGCATGAAGAATTTTCTTGAAATTTCAGATAATTTCTGAAGTTCTTTTCTGCATCTTTTCTAATTTGTCCAAATTTCTATCTAATTATTGGCACCTGAATAGACAGTGACAGTCTGATACAGTCTGTTCCAGTGCTATATGCTACTTTTTACCCAGGAGATTCTCATTAGCTTTTTACCACAGTCCTGCATTGGAAACTCATATTCAGTTACGACTCTTGAGCATTTTCTAAAGGTATTATTTTCTAGAACTGGAAATTGACTGAGCTGCATGTGCGATTTTGCAAACAACTGTTTTAAAATAAGTTAATTTTTGATGTTCCCTGTGTCAAAGAAAGGCTTGCTAATTTACTGCCCTGAATGCAATGTATTAATAAAATAATAATAATAAAAAGCTTAAAAAGAACTAGTAAAAGTATTAGTCCCTGGAATTAGACCCTCTTGGGCACATAGATCTTGCACATTAACTGTCTACACAGCTATGTTGTTGTCATAAAACCAGACTTGTTGGAAAACACCTAATTCATTAACCTTTTGACTTTAGAACTTACCTATTTTAAGGGCTTAAAGCCCAGGAATCATATTGGATTTTAAATCTATTGAACATCCCTCTCCATTCTGTGCTCGGCTTAATTTTGCAGAAACAACCAAACACATTTTATGTTGCTTGGAAAACAAACCGTTTCCATACTCCCACTATTTATCACAGTGAATACATGACTGACCTGCTTCATTTTCTGGTCTTACCTACTTTAGGAATGGGGGCAAAGTGAGTACTTTCTTGTG
The DNA here is from genome assembly GCF_059628265.1 of Tinamus guttatus. Lineage (NCBI taxonomy): Eukaryota > Metazoa > Chordata > Aves > Tinamiformes > Tinamidae > Tinamus > Tinamus guttatus. The sequence continues at coordinate 1,902,968 of NW_028288714.1, read as the reverse complement.
TTTTTACATCTCTGTACATCTATACTCAATCATGTCCCAGGAATGGTTGTATCCTTGCCGAAGAAACTCTCAGGCAGATCATAGCAGGCTGAAATGTAAATTTTAGAATATTTCAGGACCAGAATCAATGGAATCCATGCAACTTGAAAACAGCAGTGGAAAACTTGCCAGTTTTTATAGCAGTGTGAGCTCTGGAGGCTCAGAGACTACATGAACTTCATTGATACAATGAATTCTTGATTCTTGAATATGCATGCAGTGATGATGCCTGGTTATGTTCTATTGGGCAAAGTCTAGACTGAAGGCCATGTTTAACACACAGCGAGAATAACAAATTCTCCATTAAAAAAGCTCTGTTTTTCTTTTTATGTTCCAAAAGTCTAACATTAAGTGTATTTATTTTTTGGTTCATCCTGAACCAAACCTTAATTTCTCACAGTAGGTGACTGAGCAGCTCAGCAATCCTGTTTGAGTCTGCTGGAGAAGTATCCTGGGGGTAAGATAAGAAAACACTCCAACTATCAAAGTGACATCACCTTATCTTGATCACCTTGCATGCGCAAGTTCTTTTTCTGTCTATCTTGTATTGAGCTCTTTTCTCAGAGCCAAGGGAGAATTCAAGCTTGGATCCTTTTCACTTCTGAGGAAAATCTCCAAGAGAGTAGACTGTATGTAAGTGAAGGGCAGAATAAGAGTGTTGACATGATTTTAGTGAGTATAGACCTTTTTTTTTTTTTTTTTTTTTTTTCATTTAGGCCATTGGCTACAATCTTTCCAAAAGTTCTGCATCTACCTGGTACTGCCAGACTTGTCAACCATCACTTGTTTTCTGGAATCGTCCAGATCTGGATCTCAGATATTTGGGAAGGACTAAGTGAAAATATGTTCTGCAGCACATATTTCACAGTAGTCTGAGTAATGCCATGCCTAAGCCAGTATTATTTTGCACACGCATTCCAAACGTTCCAGTGTTTCTCCAGGGTGCTTTTCAACAGATTTGCAGTGGGCTCAGAAAGCAGAGGGATTCTGTTTAAACAGCTATAATGAGATGTCAGTACAATTTCTTGGTTCCTGTCAGTATCATGTACAGTTTAGCGGTCATGAAAAATATGATCTTTGCAAAGAAAAAGGTTTTTGATCTAACATTCTCTCTTCATTCTTTATTATTCCAATATAATACAACCAATCATGTGAATTCTTACAAGAAAATACATTTATTGATGTCGTATAATCACAATGTGAGTCCTCACTGATAATTTGTAATCTTCCTAAATCAACAGTCTATTGGGGAGTTGATGGAAGGAAACCTTGGATGTTTAGTAAGAAGGTTAATTGTGTGAGATGAAAAGAAATACTGAACTGACGCCACCTCAGCTCTGGAAATTTACAAAATCTCATTCAGACAAAAGGGAAAAATCATATTTAAAAGTGTAAAATTCTTTGTCTACCCACTGTATTACACACATACTTCATAGATCTCTATCTCTAGCCAGCTCCAAGAGCAATGCCTCAATCTGTGACAGCTCCACTGCGGTTAGTGAAACTGCCCTTAGTGTTAATGCTTTCCTCAAAGCTGCCATTATTCACCTGTTTTATTTTCCTTTCATGTTTTCTATTCACCTCAGGCTGTTGCATACTAATACCAGTTCCTGAACATAGGTAGACAGATAACAATGTTTTGAAAGTCATATTTATAGAATATATGTTTTATCTTCTTTAAATGGAAGCATTGAATTTTCATCTTTGCCATTGAGTACTTTCCTCTGATAAAACTAAGATTAGGATGTGACTACATATACAAACAGAGAAGTAGAATTTAAGAGTAAAACATTTGTTTTGAGGGGATATATACTGCTCTATGAAAAAAAAAAAAAAGAGAAGAGATGAATACAACTGGTTTGCATGTCACGAGCTTTCATGTCACTAGCTTGTCACATAGGCTGCAAGAAGTAAGGAGGATAAATACAAACAAACAGGAAAACATTTAGGTCAAATGGACTTTCCAAGAGGTTTGTAAGGAAGGACCTACTTGGGCAACACTGGTAAAGATTACAAGGATCAGGTTTGCAGAAGAATATAAACCTTGGCAATTTACTCTAAAAGGTAAATAGCTGTGAGAACTTGGAATTGTTGTGGTATGACTTAACTTTCTAGGGACACTGTGTCAACAGCAAACTCACTTCTGTTTTCTCTCTCTTCTTCATCAGTCTCTTTTGTTCCCTGTGTTCCTTGTTGATCGTGTTGTTCCAACTATCTTTCTTGACCAGACCTTGACTCCATGTTCATTCTGTAATGTAAAACCTTGACAGGCATAGATGGGTGTCATCTCAAAATGCTAGCTAGCTGAGCTGCTTTACCCCTCCTTGTGCTTACAAACTTTCCATATTTATATTTTAAATGTGTAATATTTCCTGTTTCCCCAGTAGCAGTATAGTATAATTTTTCCTGGATATGAGAGATGGTAGATTCTTCACCAAATACCAATTTAACTACCAGGAATTTATCTAATAATGCTAAACTTGGTTTAGAAAATTGTGCTATATTGAAGATCTGGTTCTCGTTAAATTAAGTGGTCACAAGATATTTCAATTCCAAATAAAGGCAGTAATTAAGACAGTTCTACAACTAAGCTCCCTGGTTTTGAAACAGGAAGTGCTGCTGAACTCATGGGGTTAATCTGCAAAATCAGCTGCCCTAAGAAGTTTAAGGACTTGAATGTAGAGGAAGTCTGGAACTTGCATGTTATACAAGAGGGGAAAAAACAGCTTCAAACCTACTGGGTGTACAGGAAAGATCATTTTAGCCCGTTAGGCTACTTAACTGCAGTTCTGAAAGTAAAAGCATATCACCAAAAATGACAAAAAACAAGGTGAGTCAGAGCTCACAGAGAACTTACTTCAAGAAAAATGACTAGTCTCGAGATGTAAATATGAAGAGAGAACAAGGAAAGAAAATGTGGATCTGCTTTACGGAAAGCAGAGGGTAGAGATGAATGATACTCACTTATCACCCCGAATCAAGGGTTGAATCCAAAAAGGGGCAGTGAGCATCCAGTCAGGAGCGCCAGTGAAGGTGCCTGAGTTTGTTATAGACTGACTGGGGAGAGGTAAGGCTGGAGGAGGAAGGCATATCTGATACAGTTAATTGGGAATATCAAAAGGTGATCTAAAATGCTGACTGTTGCCTGCATTTAAGCATCCAAATAAAGGCTGAAGTAAATGCCCCAGTGAGGCCTGCATTAGTTCTGTCCTTAGCATGTGAACTATACTAAGTTGCAGATGACTGACTCATTTTTATTCCTTAGGAAAAATGGTGAAGAGGAATAAATGGAAAAAAGTAAATTTCGATGCTAGGGACTGTCTAAATAAAGGCTGATATAGAGAGTTTATGCTTACATTATCTTTAGTCCTCAAAATCATTAAAGCAGAAAAGCTTCCATCTGGTTTGCTCTCCATTCCTAATTGATATCAGCACTTAGCGCAACACGAACTCCTTTTGCAGTGTGCAAAACAGGGGGTATTAAGACTAGAAGGATACAACACCTTTATAATTTCCGCATGAGTGAGGAAATCAATATCACAAAGTGCAGCAGCAATCTGTGCAGGGTACATTGCCTGGATGCAGATTTGGGCTCTTTCTCCCGCCGCAACGCTTCAGTGCGTCCGTATCCGTTAGGTTCCAAAAGGTGCCGGTAGCGTGACTACTTTACTGGAACCACTTTTCCGCCCAGGGTCTTAAGGGAGTCATTGTCACTAGGCCAGTTTTACAAATTAAAAATTCCTGCATCTCTAATGACTGCATCATCTGCAAAAAAAAATTAATCTAATTTTCAAATGTTTCAAAGTACAGAAGTCCCATTCTTTGCTGCAAAAAGGAACAGCAGGACTACTAGTTCTCCTGTTTTTTTGAAAAGTTTGAATAGGAAGAGAGTGTCTATCTTCCTCTGGAGATAAGTTTTAATGGGGGTTCAGATGGAGTAAAAATATCAGATTTACTTAGATATTTGACCTTAGATGAGTTCATTTGGGAACTCATGTTTGGGTTTCGTGTAGAGGGTATCTCCTTTAAAATATCTATCTCATAGTTTGCATGTAGAGGCAGTGTTTTAGACTGATGAGTAGCAGTATATTTTCTAATAAAAACACAAAAATACCAATACCCTAAAAAAACAAGTTTCTCCTTTAAGTTCTGAGACAGTGATTTGTTGAAAAATCTCTAATGGACCAAATGTAGCGTTATAAAATGTGCCACAGATTGGATCTATAGAGGACAACGTAATAGTGCTTCGGAAGTTTAGTGCATATCACAAAGTGTCTTGTAGTCACTCAGGATTTGCACTAAGATCCTGCAAGATCCTGCAGGAACAAGTAGATTATTTTGCAGATGTTTTGCCATGAAAGTAGATTACCTTGATTAACAAGTATCACTGATCTTCACCATGTATGTTTGCAAGCCCACAAAAGTAACTAGGTAGATGAATAATATCATGTAAATCATCACAGGGCCTAGGCACCTACACACCTTTGCCAACTGGTGCCTGGAGCTGCCCCATTACTCCTGGGGCTTAGTCCCAGTGCTCCTGGAAATGCCATCAAGGCTCACTACAACCAAATGGAAAAGCAAGAGGTAAGTTTATGATGAACATATTAATGTCACAAGCAAGAGCAAATAGAGCAGAAAGCAAAAATATCCAGTTCAGGTACAAACACAGTTCAGTGAAGCAGAGACGAGTGAAAATCTCATGCTACTCAGTTGTTGTGTGGTAGCCACTGCAATTAGACCGATGTCATTTTTAATGCAATAGCTATAATACATAATTTGGTTTCACGCTTGCCTGGGCATGGTCTCTTCCTTTATTTCTTCAAGCAGAAACAAGCTGCTCAGAATAGGCACCAGCTCAGGCATCAGCACTATCCAAAGCTGGTGCACAGGAACACATTGGAGAGAAAAGTGGAATACATTTCATGGCTTTGCTGTCCCCTCCTTGGCCTGCATCTCATGGGTCTCAGGGCCTGACTCTGTCCTCATGTCCTCTGTCCTCAGCAGTAGACACATGCTTCAGATATGCAAGATGTCCCAGGATGACGCACACAGAGCTGTTCTGCTCATAGCTCCTTTCTGGCTAGATTATAGGCACCAGAAAGAAGTAGACAGTCACAGTAGACTGTGTCTTTAATATGGCACAGTCGGCTCTTGGAAATCTCTTTCCTCCTATTTACTTGCCCCGATGCTTGTGATCTCACAGGTCTCCTTGCCTCTGTTTCTTCCTGCCTGATGCTTGTGTCTATGTCCCAGTGGGTAGGTCGGGGAAGGAAGGAAGCAGGAAAGATGCTGTTGTTGTGGGTAAGATGTATTGGCCTAGGGAGAATGAAGCTAACTCAGAGAGAGGCAGATCTTATGCTGGCCACATGCTGAAAAGTCTGTCACCTTCATTAACCATCACTGCATACCAGAGGCCACACAATCTGAGCCTTCTGGCTACATTTATCCTGGTAAACTATGTGCCAGGATACCCTCTAGCAGGGAAGCCAGCTCGCACGGAGGCACAGGGACACGGCCTGTGGAAACCTCCCACCCCCTAAAGCAGGCGGCTGCGTGCAGACTGCCTACGAGGAACGGGCCTGGCCTCTCTAGCGGCCACGCTTGCAAGTGCTGGAATTTGGCACAGGCCAAAACTGTGCCTGGGCCTCTCCTAATAGTTTACTGGTGCATAAGCAGTGCTGTTGCCTGGGCACAGATATCCCTTTGCAGAACGGCATAAGCAACGAAGGCTTTTGGTGTTGGCTGGACGTGCTGCCGCTCCTTACAGAGACACACTGGCCTCTGCAGCTCTGAGGGAAGGAAAAGTACTCCGAGTACCCTTAGAAAAACACGTGGCCTGCCAGAGCTAGAGAAGCAGAACAGCACCATCTCTGAGAGAAAAGGAACTTTGCTTTCCCATGTCTGAGAAAAGATTTTGGTGGATTTGCCCTGGAAAAATACGAAAGCCTGGTTCTGGCAGGCGGCTGTGCCTAAAACAGGTCATGAGCTCCTTTTGCAGCAAGGGTGAAAAAGAGCAACAGACCTACAGGTGCTGCAGAGAGCTCAAAAAGACTTTTTTTAATCCTTGGGGATTTCTCAGTAGATAGTTGTGTGTTGTTCTGGCCACATTGGTTGGCTGAGCTGCCTATACTGAGCTAGCTGCAGCACATTTAATTCAGAAGTTTTTTTGTGGGAGGTATAGTATGAAGATGTCTTTCCACATTGCCTGGTCTATCAGAGCTTCCTTTCAGATTCCTGGCACTCACAGCCTATGTTTTCGCATGTCAAGTTCCAGGATTTTCTAGGGCTGCCTGAACTGCAGGTCCCATGTCCTGTTGCTTTAGGAGGCTCACAGGAAACATGGGATTGCCCCTTTTTTTGGTGCTGGTGGCAAGGGCCTGATTTTTACCATGGTCTTTCTGAACGGATTGAAAATGATCCATGATAGATAACTTTCTTTTTTTTTGGGGGGGGGGGCGGTTGTAAATGTATCTTGTTGCCAATAGGCCATATTTCCCAAAGTTCTCCCTTCTGCTGACTGCACCTCTATCCCCAGAAAGGAGCCCCCCCACTCTCATTTGGTATGAGCTTCTCTGAGTCTGCAGAAGTTGTTACTCGTGCTGTATTTACCCGTGAAGTATTTAATGTTCAAGACGGCATAGCTAGAGGGTCACTTTTTTTTCCCTTTTTCTTTTTTTCTCTCTCTTTTTTTTAAGCAGGTTCCGACATATTGTGACACCTATTAAAGTCAGGCAGCTGGTAATAAAGTTTTGCATGAGCAAACGCAGGGAGAAGAGGGATCTTATTTCTTTGCAATTAAAAATGCCTTGACATTCAAACATTTAAGAATTTAAATATTAAGAATATTAAACATTATTAAGAATAAAACATTTAAGAATGTTTTATCTGCTACTACCTTTCATATGTCAGATCTGTTTCTAGGCAGAAGACCAACATTATGTAGGCAATTGTGTGTAGGTCATTTAGGGCAATGGTTCTGTCTACGTCTGGGTATGAATTTGTGCACTGTGTGCTTGCAATCTTGATTGCATCCTCTGAGTAATACAGCAATGCAGGTATGCAGGTATGTAATCGTAAAAATCTACTGGTAATAAAAAAGGAAAAGGTTAATTATGTCAGTGCCTGTGCAGATGTTGCTGATAATGCCTTTTATGTGAAAGGCAAACATGAACAAAGCAAGTTCTGACTTTCAAAGAACAAAAGAAAGGAAAAACCCCAATACTGTGCCAAGTTTTAAAACGAGAAACCCTGAAGGGAAAGAGAAAGCATGAGAGTGCAGGGTAAAAAAAGTAAGTGTTAAAAACTATGGAAAATATCTTGTCACTAGCACATTCATTAGAGGGGGAAAAAAAAAAAAAGGATATTCTAAGTAACCTTAATAAAAATATCAAAGTTTTATAACCTAGCAGCAAATAAGAAACATAAATGAAATTGTGAGTGTTAAAGTGCATTTTATACTGCTTCAGTTAAGTCTCTAGCTAACTATGTCCTAAGTTTATAAAATAGAGTGATTCTGGAAGATAAAAAATGCTGTTTTATAGGATCGGAAGAAGAAAAACTCTAAAATCAGATGCTGCCTAAAACCTGCGAGAAACATAATATTCTTGGTTTGAGCCACCATCCAGTGACTCACCCCAAGAAGATGCGTGAGCCCAGCAGGAACTAATGACCCCCAGCACCAAGGGGCAGGATAGCTCAGATAGAGCCCTAGCGGGATAAAACTGGAGAACCTGTCATGTGCTATCCAGTTTTAATGCAAAAAAAAAAAAAAAGAAAAGAAAAATGAAAAATGATGCCTCAAGTAACACAAAATTCAGAAACACTGTTTTGGAGTTAGTTTTTAAAAAAACACATGAATCTACAGCCTTAGAGAAGCCAAGAAATAATGCCTGCTAGTCACGGAAAGGGGATGTTGATCAAAAGCCAACCGGAGATAAATCTAAATGTGGGCCCAGAGAAACAACCGTAGTAAGAGTTTGCTCCAGGCCTCATAAAATCCAAGTCAAGAGTTTGAGCCTAGTAAATTTTAACCTTAAATTTTTGCCAGGAATAGGTGAGGAATACCACGACTGCTGAGTCAGTATGAAAAGGGAGACAGGGGAGGGAATATAGAACGATAAAATATGCCAAATGGAAAAAGAAATCAGCAGTCTCTCAGATTGCAGTTTGTTAGATAACAGAGAAAAGAACAATATGCAAAAAGTTCTGACCAGAGTCTCTTATGGGAAAAAAAAAGATTCTTTTGGCAACACAGTTCTGGTTTCATTGAGTTGTGTCAAAAATCCAAACTGACAATAATGACAACAACAAAATATGTTAAATAAAATGCTTGTATTTTTCCATTTCAAACTATTTTTCCACTCTGGGATTTAAGTTTAAAAATGTGAAATGCTCAGTTTGGAGGTTGACAAAAAAAAAGTGTTCTTCAGCCTGAAATTAATCATTTTTTCTGCAAAATTACCAATAAATCAAAAAAAATAAAAGCATCAGTGACTGTAGGTTCATTCATCCATCTATCCATCTTACCACTTCTCTCACTGCTTTGACTCTCTATCTGCAGATGCATTTATTATTACTTAATTGAGCTGCCATTCATCCATGCCAGGGCTGTGCTGTACTAGTTGTGCCTGATTAGCCAACAAAACCTTTAAATGTACTGTTTTAATAAAGAAACCTTTTAAATTAGATACATAAATTAAAAGGGTTTAATCAAATATTTATCACAGTGTAATCAACCAGCAAAATTGGTTGTCAAGGCAGCTGGAAAGTTCCCTGTACAAGTGTTGGGAGCTGTGTATGTCCAGCGGTCAAGGCACAAGCTTGGGAGCCCCTGCTTTTCCCTGCTCTGCTACCACTTTCCTTGCTGGCCTTGGGCATGTTCTATATGCTCTGCTTTCTTATGCACTTGTTTAGCTGCCACCAAAATCTCTTTTTTTTTTTTAAGTTGCAATCTGCTAAAGAATATGAACTTTCCTGCTGTCTGCATTGGCCCCTTGTTGTCATTTGTACAGATTGTGTCCACCCAAAACATGCTCTGTAAATGATGCTTTTAGCATCATGTCTCATTAGGAAGATAAGGACTTGTCCAGCCTGAGCTTTTTGCTATATGGCCTATTATTGTACTTGAGCTAGATGTAAATTATAAATAATAGCTGCAGAGGTGCTTAATGATCTATTTCATCTTTAGTCTGAGCTGAGGGTAGAGCAAATGGGAACAGGCTTCAGAGCCTGGTAGGTGGCTAATTTTTGTTTTCATTTTCAAAAGCCCCACTTTCTCCTGTTTTCCCCCACTTTCATGGTCCAGCATTCTCTCTACCTGAGGATGTGGAGGCAGGTCCAACAAACAACTGGGTGTACCAGGTCACTCCTGCTGAGCAGAAGCTGGGATGGAGGAAGTTGGCAGCACTTACCCTGTTCACCTACTCACAGAACTTCCCAAGTATTCATGCCACAGTTGCCTTATTCTGGGTGGGCCTTCTTCCTTCAAAGAATGACCTTCCTATAAGGAAATATTATGCTTACAGAATGACTAAAGGAAAACCTCTTAGAAATTTAGTAGGTCAAATGACTCATTCATCAGGTCAGAACAAAATCTGTCAAGATTATTATTACTCGTTATTTGTGATAATGGAGCTCCTGGGAATCCTGCTCCTGAAGCACAACACACTATGCAGGTACTGAACAATTAAAGAATGAAGAAAACAGTCAAGGCCCAAAGAAGCTCAGCGTCAGCCTAAGAAGGCAATGATTTATCACATTTATTTGTCTAAGCCTCTTGAAAAATTTTATTATAATGGTTGCCTGGCAGCAAAAATAACTGTTTGGGATGACTAAGGTTCTTATACCCTCCACTTTCCTGTGCTTGCAAAACGGCTGGGAAGGCAGGAAGTGCCATCAGCACAGGTGCCAAGTTGGAGGAGGGGGTTCAAAAGGTCCCATCTACATTGTTAGCAGCCATGTAGGCTCAGGGAAGATTAATTCAGTTGGATTAATTCAGTTCTCCCTTTGGAAAGAACCGTGCTGGTGCTGCCTGCCCGCATTTAGGAGGTGGGAAGCCGTGGTGTTTTGTTTCATTTGCTGCAAGAGCAAGGTGTAGTATTTTTATACAAATCCTTGAAGATTGGCCATCTCTTTTGAAGATCAGCTGGAGAAGGGAGGCTCACACATGGTGGCACTGACTTTCTCTGCCAGGAGAGAAGATGGATTAATAGATTATTGCCATGCAGTGTTTTGCTCAGTATGAAATGCATTTAGCGACACAGAACTACAGCTGTGAATGCTGACACAGCTTAAACATATCCCACTACCAGCAATATAAGACTATAAATACACACATATATCAGTCCTACTTATTTCTCCTGCCTTCCAGTAGTCGTAATTGAAGGGATTTGTAAAAGCATTTTCTCTCAGCGAGTCTGGTCTTGAGTTTCAGTTGGTAATAGGACTGACATGTACCCCTTCCTTGTTGGTTACAGAGGTTATTGCACACTTGGCCATCCACTGGCCACTCTTAGTACTTGCCAAAATCATTTACTTTCCAGTCACTTCTTGTGATTAATCTAACCTCTCTCTTATTTTTACCATGGTCAGTCTTCTTCCCTTCTGCCTCATTATCTTCTCCCTCCTGTATCAGTTCAGATCTACTTCTTCCTCTGTGCACTGGGGAATACCTGCCCGTGGCCCTTCCTTTCCTGTTCTCTCTGCTTCACCTCTCTGGTTGTTCTTACAACTGAGGTTTCTCATGGTTATGCTTTTCTTCATGCTGAGTTTTCATTCCTCACTCCTTGTGCTGTGTCTGAAACAACCATTCCTGTTCTGGAAAAAAAAAAAAAAAAAAGAATCCATTGTGTCTTTATACTGTGTCCTTTATAGCCCAGGGTATTAAGGTTTAAAAGGCGAGCATGCTAGGAAGAGTAGGAAGAGTGCACTGAAGAAGAAACAGTAAACTACAACAAATGCAAACATGGCCACAGTAAGAGCAAGAACTGAATATGCATATGTATAGATTCACATTAGACCAGCTCGAGTCATGGCATACGAGTGCTCCTTCATTTCTCACCAACCTTGGCATTTGCATATGAGCAAACTTGAGGACTTTGTCTTGCTACCTCCAGCACAGCAGGAGACTGTTACTTGTCCACGGCCATGGCTTTCTTCCCTCCCTTTCACAATCACCTCCTACCTGTACTATCTGGCCTACTCTCTGTGCACATGAAGCCCTTGGCCACAGGAGCTACCATGAAGTGCAGAACACAAGGTGCACATCCTTGAGGTGGCACCACAGGCTGTCAGAAACACATCTCTGTGGTCTGTTCTCCGCTTGGCCTTGTAGAAACTGTTAACCAACATGAAAGATCTCAGTTTTTGCCCTCTGACTGCTCTGTACTTTTTCAGACATCTCAAAAGCTCTGAGATAAAGACCAAGGTAAACATCTATCTATCACAAAGGGAGAAGAACATCCCTCTGTAAGGGCAAGCCTTGGGGTGCAGGAGATACAGTCCTCCAACTTGGTTTGCCTCAGGCTTTGAAACAAATACTCCTGGGGTGGGAAGACTAAGAGAAAACTCACTATCTTCTGTTCTAACTTGAGTGTATTACTTCAGCCTTCTTTTCTATTTGTATATATATAACTGAAACTGCACTAAATTAGAGTATTGCATGCACACAATTCTTCAGCTCTGCCACAGGGATGAAAGAGAGGAAGAGAGCAAGAATAAACAACACTTGACATGCATTAGTCATGGTACTTAATGTGCAGCTACAAGATACTCAGTTACAAGAGTGATTAAGATGTTGGAAGAATCTAATCACACAAGAACTTTGTGCATCTAAATATACTTGCTGCTCGTGAGTCAGGACATGCAGATGTTTGTAGTAATGGGGTTTAAATAAAAAATATAATCCAAGTAATAAAAATAATTTAGCACAAATATACTGAAATAATTATATAACAAATCTTAATGTAAAAATCTAATGCACAAAATGCATGCTATTTAGAAAAAAAGATTAATGTAGTCTTGCTATGTAGTCAATCTTTGCTCGTCACAGCCAGCACAGGTGTGAGGCTGTCAAAAAGAGATGAGGAAGAAGAGCCTTGTCCAGGGGTGCATGGTTTGGGGAGGAGGAAAAGGTGGGCCTCTGGGGTGAATTGTGGCAGAATGAGCAGACAAGAAAATTTGTTTCTTGAGTGCTCTGTGTGGGCAGGTAACTTTGGTGGTGTGCTGAGAACTGTGCCCAAAAGAGTCAGAGAAAATCTGTTTCTTCTCAAACTGTGGGTGCCCAGAAAAGGTAGAAATTCTGTGTGATCCAGCCACAGACTTAGACATGTTAGACTCTGGTTAAGCAAGAGCTAAGAAGGGTAAAGTGACAATGGTGTTGACAGACTATATTGGCCAAGGCTGAGGAGAACTGTGTTTACACTTATTTAACTTTGTTTGCATTCTGATTTAACAGGCTATACTTGGTGTTAAATGCCTCATATCCTGGCTGGATAGGAAATATTTTGCAAATGGCTTATGTTTTTACATGCATACAATTGGTTCCCTTCTCTTTCCTGGTCATCTGTAACAGTGCTGGCCTTAGCTTGTTTCTGTTAGGACAGAATTACCTTTCCCCTCCCCATCTGCCATTAGATCTTCACTAAAGTACTGAGAAGGGAGTCAAACACTTTTATTTTGTCTCAAAAGATAAATTAATAATAAATATGAAATATTGAGTGTTTTTTTTTTCTGCCCTTAGTGCCTTGCTAGAGTGGGTGGTCATTTTTTGGGCCTGGGTTTAAAGCTAACAGTGTATGCAGTGACTTCAAGAACAACTAGGAAAGGCTGGGCTATGAGGTGAACCTGATGATTGATTTGTTGTACCTTGTAAGAACTTGCGTGCTTGCCACCTACTTTTTCCTCCTCCACCCTTAGGCACAGGAGGACTTCAGAGCAGTACTTGCCCCTTTGCTGACCTGTTTTGGGTTGACACTGAATGAAGGAGATTCTGCTATATAAACCACGTTCATGTAAATAAATGTGGAACATACAAGGGACCAGCGTAATGAAGAAAAGCATTGAAAGAAAGCACAGCTTTTACTGTCACCAGTGTGAGAATGGGGTCTGCTAACAGCTTATTACAAGCGACGTCTGAATCAGCTTTAAAACCAAAGCTTTCCTACTGAAGTCACCTGAACTGTGTTTTTCTCAGTGTTGTATACCCTAAATAAATGCTGCTTTAAGAAAAAAAAAAGAGGAAAAAAGACAAACCCATCTTATCCAAGATCCTCAGGTGTGCAGCAAGAGCATGGTATCACTTACATGACTTACATGAGCTGAAGTGGAGCTCTGACATTCATATCTGGATCTGAGTAGAGCTTTTTTTTTGGAAAAAAGAAATAATTTCGGTTGTGCAGAAGTCATGGCAGCACCCTGGGAATCTTGCCTAGTTAAAGGCATTCACAGAGAACGGGGACCTCGGAAGGTCAGCTAACTTCCCACCGCTGGAAGAGATTACCTGCATGGATCAAGCTTCATGACAGAGACTTATCTAATCTGTTTTTAAATTCCCGGGTTTGGGAAGTCTTTACTTTCCCTAGGCTATCAGCCACAGTTTGCACAATACTCCATAGTTTGTTTTCTGTTTGCTGACTCACCCTTGCCCTGAAGCTGGCTCAGTTTAATTTTTCTCTTACTGTAATTCACTGTTGCATGGGGATTATCCTGGGCTGTGCTGGCTAGCATTAAGCTAGAGAGGCAAGAGGTGAGGGGATGAAGAAAGCAAAGGAAGTTTAAAATGTTTCTGTCTCATATCAGTTGGTTGAGAAATGACTTTGCTCTTCAGAGTATTATTCCTTCCAATATTGGGAATGTGGGTTAACAAAATGGAAGGAAAGAAACTGTAATGAATCGAAGGGGAAAGTTTAATGCCTATTACCTGGTGAGACCAGGACATTAAAATAAGCTCCCAGCTGCTTAGGGATGGATAAAATAGGGGTATGAAGCTCAGGCTAGCATTATCACAAATACACATGAATCAATGTATTAACTATTAGCATAAGGAGTTGCTAGGCCTGCTGTATCTCATCCGAGTCAGTCTGCAGAAGTACCAGTCTTCAAATGTATGGCCATGAAGTACAGAGATGGCATTTTTACAAGGAACTCAGCATTTGATAGCTGTGCCAATTAAAACTTTTAGTACAACTTCTACTGATACTTTTCTATTGCAATAAATACTGAAATTAATAGAAAGTAACCATTTTGAATCCCATCTTAGCAGATAATCATTACAACCTACTGCTTGCTATGAATAAGTGAGTGTAGCTTTCTTAAATCAAGATAATTATTGGACATCCAAACATCAACAATGGATCTAGTGATTCAAAGGAATTAAGCTATGAAAACTAACAGAAATATTGTGTGTGACTGTGTGTGTGTGTGTGTCGCTTGTAGGCTGAAAGATGGGGAGGACTTTTTCCTAAAACCCACATTGATTCAGGAATGAAGATGGTAGGGATGGGGTACAGTAGCCCCAAATAGATGCCTATTGCCACTTAAAGGCCACTGGAGACATTGGCGTGGAACTGGTCAAGACACAAGACAAGCTGTGGAAGACCTGAGACTTTCTAAAATGGTAGCTGGAAGGCAAATGGAATATCCTGTGACATCAATAGCAGGCACCTACATTTAGACAACTAATTCCATCACAGTTTGAAGTGAATGAATAAGCCAATTAGCAGAATTTAGAATATATGACATGCAGAAAATTGATACAGGTAGTTACAGATAATAGGGAGAAGAGAGAGGACTAGCAAGCAGAGCAACAAGAAGAAAAAGCTGCTGAGAAAAATGAGAAAAAATGCTACTATTACATACTAGTGGTTGGTTGGAAAGAGCAAAATTACTTACAGTTTGATTAGGAATGTTGACATTTCTGTTCTGCAGCCGAACAAGAACAGGCTGATCTGTCAGTATTGCAGGAAGCTGAGAAGTGACGTAGCAGGACGATGAGTCAGGCCACGAACGGGGTGGTGACAAGTGGGGCTGCCAGCCCGGGGACAGCCAGCTTTCTTGCCCGTGGCACGGCAGGAAACAGGGCCGCCTGGTTGAATTGTCGGGCAGCATACAGGCTGCCTTTCTGTCTGCCTTCCACCAAAAACATTAAGCAATGCACAGTGGTAAAGCCTTCACGGTCTGCTATGATAGCTCCGCTTTAGAAAGTCACTCCCCGCAAAGTCTTTCAAACAGCTTTGAATGAATCTGCCCTCAGTACTGCCTTGGAGATACCATGTAGTGCTCAGTAAATCTTTTATCCAGACTTATTTTAAGACACGTGGCCTTGTTTTCCAGGTACCTGACGTGAGCTGCTGGGAGCCACTGGCAGAAATTGTCCATCTGCAGCTGCAGTCAGGGGGTGCTCGTCTCACCGAGAGAGGTTACGGTGACACATACTCAGGTATATTAAGCCTCAGGTTTTGACTGCACATTCAGAATCAGTGGCTGTATTTCGCCTTAAGATCCACACGCTTCTCTTCACCACCTGGAAATTAGATAAGCTGCCCAATTATCTCTTAAGGGCTTTGTGAAAAGCAGATGTGTGTGAACTCCTCCTCTTACTGATAAGTGCCATAGAAAATGCACATGAAGAAGCTGGTGATCCAGAATGAGAGAGTAGAGCAATAAGGGCTTAAAGCCACACATTGTATAGACACTTCTTTAATGGATATTGCCTTTTGTGTATTGCCTAGATAGAGAAACTTGAGGGTTTGTACGTTTGCGGAATCCTCTGTGATCATCTAATTACCATAGCATAATGTATATGCATAAATGGCTTAACTCAAATGCCACTGGCTCAGCCTGGCCATTGACTAATCTGAGTGCTCGGCTTTGCTAGGGTGATATCTTTATTGTGGATTTGTGTAACATTAACTTCTGATTAGGTTGCTTGCCTATCTATCTGGCCTGTTCATGTTGTGAACTGATTTTACCACAGCAAAACATTCAATTAATATCTAAAAAAATCAGCAGTTGCTTTCCCCTAAAGATTATTAGTATCCGTACTCGGTGCTATTCTCCCTCCTCTCTCTTCTGCATGTGCAGTCTCCTGCTTTCCAGAACATCTCTGTTACTGCATTTGTTTGGTTCACAACTCTGGCTGCTGTATCCGCTTCTAATGGTTACTTGTACACTGGACAGTTACTGATTAATTTGGCCTTCAGGCTTTTCTTGTTTTGTTTTTCCTGTTGGATTTTATTATAATTCTTTAGGCTTGCCTTTTTTTTTTTTTTTTTTGTTTCTCCAAACCTTACTGGAATGTTTTGTTTCAGACATTAAATTCAACAGCAAAACTATTATAAAATTATGCATTATGCATTATCAATAACTGTCACTGGTAATGCTGGGAAATAATATATTTATTTCTTGAGGTCTGTTCTTTGTCATTTTCCTACCATTACAATAATCTTGGACAAAGTTACTTTCTGATCCTGTGTTCTTAAGAAATATTTATTGTACATGACAAATATTATATTTTCTTGTCCAAATAAAGAAATATTTTGATAATCTTTCACTGCAAGAATCTGGCTTGATTTTTTTTCAGGAAAATAAAGCTTCATGAATAGCTGTCAGTTTAAAGATTTACATCTTCCTTTCCCCTGCTACCTGACCTGAACTTTATTGACGTTTTGGGACTTACTGTGTACCGCCCAACCTTTTCTCCTCATATTAATACCTCTTTAGACAAATTTGCTTCACAGAAATCTAAATCTGCGTGGCCAGACTTTGCTTTTCTTCGTGTGTTTTGGGAGGTGACTTAGATTTTAATTCTCCACGTTCTGGAATACATAAAGCACTTTTGTGTGTGTGTGTGTGTGTTTGTTAAAGCCCATCCTTCCAAACCGCCGCTGCACTGTTTCCCTGTGTGTATTTATTTGTTTTGACCCAGGCAGATCTACAGGCCGCTGTTGGGAAGCACACTGCTTGCTGCTTGCAAAATCCCGTGGTATGTGGTGGTACACACAGGCAGCACATTTTGTTGCCAGCAGACACCTACAGTCCTGGCTTTTACTGATAACGAGCTCAAGGTTGGTTTATTTCTGCTACAGTGACGATGACATCTCTCCAAGTGCAAACTGATGCTGTTTGTTCAATGATACAGTGTGGTCCGAACCCTAGTGCCCTCTTCCCTCTCCATCCTGTGCCAGCTCCATGTGCCTATGGTGACAATCAGATGCTGGAGCTATTTCCTAATTGATAAACCATTTCATTTGGGAAGAGATAGGGCTGGTGGCTCCTGAGGGCAGAAGATGATTCAAAAGGGGACTTGCCTTGCAGACGGAGGGGAGGGAGTGAGGAAGGCAAAGCAGAAATGAGGGCACAGCAGACACCTATTCTGCCTGTTATTTTTTTCACAGAGGTGAATAACTTTGGGGTTATTTACAGCCGCATGCCCCAAATCCCTATTACTTCAGATTTCCCCTGCTCGTGGTAGCTACACACGGAGAGGAGCGCGGCAGCCGCCCAGGCAGCCCCCCGCCTGCTCCAGACTGCCGCGGGGTCTCGCAGGGGGTCTCGCGGGGTCTCCCTCGGCATTAAGTCACTGCCTTTTTGTTATAATTAACTTTATTACCATTTTTATGCGTGCGCGGAGCCCCGAGGCCCCTCGGGGCGGCGGCGGCGCCGGGAGGCTCCGCTCGCGCCGGGCCGGGCCGGCTCCCGGAGGCGGCGGCGGGGCCGCGCCGGCAGGAGGCGCCCTGCGGCGGCGGGCGCGGAGGGCGGAGGGACGAGGCGGCGGCGGCGGCGCTGCCGGAAACCGCGCGGGCCGGCGCAGAGCGGCGGCCGCTGCCGCGCGGGGAGGTGGCGTGTGCGGGGCGCCGCGGCCGCGCCGGGCGCCATGGAAGCGGTGCCGCGCGACGAGAAGCCCAACCCGCTGCGCGACGCCAACCTCTGCTCGCGGCTCTTCTTCTGGTGAGCGGCGCGGGGGGACGCGGCGCTGCCCGCGCGCGGGGATGCTGCGCGGCGCGGGGCCGCCTCGCTCCCTGCCTCGCTGCCGGCTCCCGCTGCCCGCGGCGGCGGCGCGGCCCGGGCTGCCCCCGCGGCCCGGCCTGGCGGCTCCGCAACACGCGTGAGCGGCGCCGGCCCGCGGGGCCGCCCGGGCGGGGAGGCGGCGGCTCCGTTAGCGATCGGTGCCTTTTCCCGAAGCTCCTGAGCTCTCCCGGGACAAGGGCAGCCTCCCGCCTCCGCTCCCCCGGTGTCGCGGGGCAGGGGGACCGGCCACCCTCGCAACGGGACCGGTCCTGCTGCCGGACCGGTGGCTGCTGAGCGGGGCCAGGAAGCTCCTGCTCCTGCTGGCGCTGGTTTCGGATGCTCAGAGCAGTAGGAAACACATTCCTGCCGTTTCACTGATAAGGAAAGAGAGGAAAAAAAAAAGATACGCAAGGTGGAAGGGAGGATTGTCCAGGCTCTCTGTCTTAGCAAGGCCCTTTGGAAGAAGAGAGCGCTCGCACGGGCAGCGCTCGCCCTGCTCCACCTGCTGCAGCGGGAGCCCTGGGTGCGCGTGCCCTGCGCCTCGTGGGAGAGGGCAGGGAGCGCGAGGGCCCGTTCGGGAGCCTCTCAAACACGAGCCAGGCGAGTCTGGTCCTGGAAGCAGCCCAGGCGGGCGCAGAGATCCTTTCTAGGAGTCAGGGGGATTTGCAGGGCCCTGACGAGTTTTAGCTAAACGCATTTCCAATCAAGGAAGTGTCTGCGGAGGTGCAAGAAGCAGCAGTCGTCTGCTTGTGTCAAGCTCCGTGCGCTCAGCAGTTTGGCTCCTCGTTTGCGTTGGCCGTGTCAGGGCAGCTCGAGGAGGGCTGGCGTGGGAGCAGCAGCGGTGGCTCCTGCTGGGGCTGACCACGTCCACAGGGCTGCTGGCCACTCGCCCCACTTTCCATCCTCATTAACAGCGTTGCAGGCAGCTGGGCAGGCATCCTTTTTGTTTTTTCTCTTTATTTTGTTCAACAGTCGCATCTTGCTGTTGTAAGAAGTCCTCCCCCCCAGCTTTGTTGTCTGTGGAGCTCAAATTATTCTGCCTTGCAGAAACAGGATCAAGCTCACAGGGGAAAAGCAGTCGTGTTTTCATTGAATTATAAAACCAAGGTAATGAGTGTGTGTAGGCTGAAGACACATTCTTCTCCCATTGTTCAAAGCTTGTCTTCTTGCTTTTGGGGTTGCGACTTTGACAAGTATGAGCTTGATGAACATTTAATGCTCTAGTACGTTCATGGGAAAGAGGAGCATCTGGATTGTGTGTGAATATTGTTATTTAATAATGCATCCCTTGTGTAATGTTAGTTGGACGTTAAAAAAATAAAAACTCTGACAGAAATATGTAGATGAGGGCAGTTGCAAAATATTCTTGTTTTCTGTGTCTCTCAGTGAATTATCTCTATTAACATAGGATTATCAAAGAACCAATTACTGCTCTGGGTATTTTGGAAATTACTGCCGCTACTGACCTTCATAGTTGTTAGTTCCCAGACTCCCAGACTTCTCCAGGCTCCGGCTGGTAGCTCATTTAGGGGACCGGGATGTACGTCTGTCTCCTTTGCTTTTCCTCACCCTTACTGCTTATTTTTGGCTTAGCTTGCTAGTGAGAATGAGGGCTTCGAAGGGTTGGTTGAAGGATTTTAAGACTCTCCAAGGAAGATACGGTTCAATTTAGTGATTTTCATGTTTAAAAATGTGCTCTGTTGCGGCAAGATTGGGTTTAATAAGTTCTGTAAATGTGCCCAGAGTTGAAAAGAAAACTTTTCACATCTTTTCTCTGAGGAGTGGAGGTTCTTAAGTTAATGGTTGTATACAGTAAGAATATTTCTTTTTCTAAACAGCTTCCAGTTTTGGACCTTGTGTGTTCTTTGAGTAGCTGGTGTGTTTTTATTTGCTTAACAGCACTTGCTGCCTTGAGCTGTCAAAGATGCTCTTGTTATACAGAGCTTGCTGCTTCCTGGGCACCCTGTTTTTACAGGCACGTAATTCACTTCTGTGGAAAATTACCAAAGAAGTGCTGTGTTTGGTGACGTTTTTAAAAGTCTAGGTAACTTTTGGTGCATTAGTACCATGAGAAGGAGAGCAAGCTAGGTAATAGGTAATCCAGTCCTCTTGTTCAAAGAAGTAAAGTCCTGCTAAATTTCATATATCTTTAATTTTAAATAGACAAACATTTAAGTATTTTATTTATCATGGAATTTCTGGGCCTGTGAGAAATTTTCAGCTTTTTCTGGGCATTGGACGTTGTCACCATCCTGAAGCTGGATGCTTTTTTACGCCATCACTTGACATGCAGTAGTTACAGTAAAGGTATTAAAACATGCCTCGAAGCGACTTTGCAGTTCATCCGCACAGCTGTGATTCCAAGGAAGCAGGGAATGTTTTGTCCTTACCCTTCTGGGGGTGTTGCTCTTGGCCTGCTGAGGAAGGGGGTTAGGGAAAGTGATAAAATGAGAGGGCTTTTTCACTAGTCTGGCCTAGTGTGTAAAGTGGGAAGATCAAAAAAATCCTGACCTTGGATTTAGGTGTGAACAAAGTGAGGTAAGCAGAACTGTATATGTTTTCAGTGACCTTTTTTTTTTTTTTTTTCAAAGGGTTTCTAGTGCCTGCACATTGTGTAGCTGTTCACATCGGAGCAGAAAGTGTCATGCAGCGTGCCTCTCTGGTACCAGTGTAAATACAGGTGCACACTTTCCATAGCTTTTTTCCTCCTGTCATGTCCCAGAGCTTAGACCTAGAAGGGCCACTGGCTCATTCATTTGGACTTTTGAGACAGCTTAAATGTCATCTGTGCTTTAGGCCAGTGACTTGGCTCCCTTGCCTTGCTTGGAGGGAAGAGACGTGGGGAATTCATCGCTTGCCTTGAGTGTTCCCGTTGGAGTGGAATTGTAGCACTGTTGTTCCTTGTTATGTCAGCAAATACACTCATCTGTGGTGATTTTATCTTTGCTCAGGTAATGAATGAAAATACGACGGAGCATCAGGCTTGCTAGTGAATTGCCTGATACCTGTTCACCCACCAAAGTGCCAAATGATGATGGCTCCAAATTGCTAGCACTTGATAAACATCTGAGATGACTAATTTTTAGTTCATTTAATGATTTATTGGTGCAAGATGACTGCTCACAACAAGACTATTGCAGTACTATATGAAACTCTAAAAAACATGTGTAAGCATCTTGCGTACGTGTAAGTGGAAGATATGTGTTCAATAACCAAAGAATGAATGGGACTTAACTTTTTTTTTTCTTTTGATTTAGAAACAGACAGAGGGTATGTATATAACCTATTACAAAGTTAATGCCTTATTTTTCCACTTATTGGGTATTTAATAGCTTGTAGTTGAATTTTAACAACCTATACCTATTACACCTATATATGAGCTCTAGCGTGGTCCCCTGGATACGTTTTTCAAGTGATGAAGAATTTGCCCATCCAGCTAGGTTGTTTCGCTAAGTTAATTGGAGATTAGGAATTTGGATGACTAATTCTCTTCTGCTAAATTGAAGAGCACTTCGTTCACTCTGTGTGACTCTTTAGGTCGTAGGTCGGTAAAGAGCTTATACTATTTACATTTATTGCTAATAAAGCATGACCTTCAGACCTTTGCACCGAGTCATCTGTATGGTGAATATTCTTCTTGGCATGTGGATGCCAGATCTGGAATCTGCATTTTGATAACAGTCTCTGGAGCAGTCTAGTCTTTACTTAAAAGCAGTGCCACTTTTCGACTCCCTGTTCCCAGGCTTTGCTGGCAGCCACTGCATGGCAGCCTTGGTTTCTTCACCTCCTCCTGCTTTTATTTCTGCTTGCCATGTGGAATATCAGAAAAGGTATTTGAGTAATCAGGTAGTTCGTACCTGGCTAATGCTGTAGACAAATAGCATGAAACAACCCGCTTTAATTGCAATTGATATCAACTGAGTTACTGTTAGTGTAGGAAGAGGGGTGTTCAGTGCTGTAGCTGCACACACTCTGCTGGGAAGAAGCAAAAACAAGGAAGACAAAATGAAATTACGTATCAAGGATTATTACTGTTTGACATTGTGACTGGAAATACGAAGGGATTTTTTCGTTAATGTGGCTTTGAAGTAATTTTTTTCAGTTCTTACTGTTCTTTATATTGTATGCAATGAGAAAATCCAGTCTAAGCTTCCAGTAAGCAGTGGAGGGAAGTTGTGATGATAACTCTAGCTGAAAAACATCTGAAGAAATTTGAGAAACTACTCTGCTTATTAAATGTATGTAGCTGCATTGGTAAGGGGAAGTGGGAAGCAACAACTTGCCGAGGAGAATGGGTGAGTGTGTGAAATAGTTGATTGTAAAAAAGAAAGCAGTCACATGGTGGTTGCAAAATGTTTGCTGCAGTGAGACTTATGAATTCTTGCATGATAAAACTAAAAACTGTGTTCGTGTACCTGAACATCCTAGCCCAATGGGCTCCTCTGCACTAAAAGCAAGTGGCCCACGCTGTTGGCTTTGCTCTGATGTTTTTTAATATCGTGAATTTGGGTAAAAAAAAATGTACAAAAAACCCCCACGCAGGCTCTAGAGGATAAGCAACATGAGCTTGTAGTCACAAGGTCTTGTAAGGAAACCCAGTTTGTTCTACAAAAAACAGCTCCAATTTAAGTGATTAAAGAGAAGGAAACACATGTTACTCCGCAGCTTAGTATTTGAAGTAGTGCTTCCAAGCTGCTCAAGGAGATGAAATCCGAGTGTTATGGAAGAATTTGGGTAAACAAAGACTCTCCTATGCAACTCTTGAAAAATAATTGGACATTGGGTATAAACAGATGATGCTTGCAATGTAATTCACAAATAGGCTTAGGAGAAATGGGGAAAATACAGTTTGTAAACCACCTTCTTAAGGAATTAGTTGATGAGAGTATCCAGGATGTGGTTTTTACTGGTTACTCTGAATTTGCGCGGGAGGTAAACTCCTGCCTATAGCTAAAAATAAAAAGGAGGAATTAGTTGAATGAGATGGGTAGTCTGTTCAGCCTGAGTTTTCTAACTCGGGCAGTGATAAAAGATATTTTGGGTGTGTGTGTGACACTGTTGAGTGCACAGTTTTGCCCTGGGCAGAGGGAAGCAGGAAGGTGGGGGCTCTAGGCTTTGTCTCTCTCTAGTCCTAATTCTTAGCATAAACTCAGGCAGGTTCTGAGGCCCAGGCCTAGTGCTGGCTTAAAGGCAAGTGTTGTCTTGGGACCAGTCTCGCCGTAGCCCCATGTTTCCTTTGACAGGCCCTGAGCAGGGCATGGCGGGTCCTAGGTGAGGCCCCTCAGGGCCTTGTTATATATAAATATGTGTATGTATTTTTATTCATATCCAGTCTGTGGTATAACCATCTTGGCTGATGTTCTATGATAGACTCTCTCAGGTCATGAAAAACTTGCGCTCTGTGGATTTCTGGAAAACTGCAGCATAGAAATACCACATTTTTGACTGTTTACTAGCAGGATATTAAGGTAGCGATTTCCATCCCTAGGCTCAGTGACCTTACTGAGCTGGGCATTGCTTTTAGCTTGGCTTGTCTATTGGTCATGTCTTTTCCTCCCTGGCTAAAAGGGAATTCTTTGGGAATGCTAGCAACCCTAATTTAAAAGCTTCCCCCTTTAAGAAATTTTATGCATCAAATGCAGTGGCGTGGCTGTTTTGGTTGCAAAATGACTCTTTCAGATACAGCTGCTAAGACTTGCACTGTCCTGAACAACTAGATGCAACTACAGCTGGTCGGCTGGGCTGTAGTGTCACAGGAGTGCAATGTCAGGACCCAGGAGTAGGAAAATGCAGGAAATGAGTGTTTATATTGTGGTCTTTATATATCTCTTGCTTCAGAAATGAATAACTTTATTTTTTTTTCCTCTGTGCCTCAGGTACTACTGTAGAAGAGGAAAAGCTTTTGGGGCCGGAGCAATGATTTACTGTTCTATACTGGCTATCTCTTGGGTTTGCACCAGGTCACCAAGTGACTTTTTACCCTTTTTTTTTCTTCTAATCTTGATTCCTGGTGACATCAGTATTCTGGCAGTAATGGGAACTAATTCTGGGCTTCTTTCCAGAGTGATGTCTTTGATCAGCTAATCGCCTTGCTAGGAGAATAAAGCCATTCCCAGCAGAACAGAAGGTGCTCAGGATTCTTCAAATGTTCCCATTTTTATATGCAGTTTATGCTAACACAAAGGTACTGTTTGCTTGATGCCTAAGAACCAAATAATCATTCAAAATATTCACCAAGCAGAAAGATACCCAGGCAAAGAGATGACGGTAACTGAGAGGTCCCTTGTTGTTTGCTTATTTTAAGTTGAACAACTTTTTTCAGAAGGAAAGGTAAAATGGGGGGCTTAGCTGTGAACCTTTTCTATCCCTCCTCTCCTCATCTCTTTTTCTTCAGCCTGTGAATCAGCAGTGGCTCCATTTTCTACCCATTCATGGGATGAGAGGAGTAGTTTGTATTTGGCTCTATATATTCTCTATTTCTCTGTCATCTTTGCTTTTTTTAAAATTTAGTTTGTTTAATTAAACTGTAATACATCTTGAGCAGTTACTGTATTCATGATGAAACCTACTTTTCTGTAGGATTTTTTTAAAAATCCTTAAAGGGATCTGCGTTAGCTGATCTCTGTTTTGGCAGACCGGACGTAGTGCTGTAGTGTCCCTTTATGGCTAAATCTGGCTATTGAAGGTTGCAGGGGATGTTCTGTACCTAGGCCATTGCCTTGCGTTTCCAGCTGCTCTAACATTCCTCTTAGAGCACACTTTTTTGTTTACTAAGCCATTAATCAAGAAAAGAGCCAGATTTTTTGTCACAAATGTGTGACTCTCGTAAGGACAGTCTGGGTGAGGACGTTTTCAATGCCGTTCTGAAAAGGGTGAATTGCGAATTCCTCGTCACGTCATCTGCCTTCATATGTGGAATCTTGATGATAACTCCTTAATGGCACAGTAAGGACATTTGCCAAGTCTCCTATCTGAAAGGAGACCTTCCAGCGTGACGTTCAGGACGCGTCAGCGAGGCTGCAGGCTTTATCTGTTCCTGCTGCACCGACAAATTGCGGCGGGCAAACAGAAGGCATCATTTTTGAGCTGGAAATTCTCCAAGGACTGTGTTTATTTTGAAATTTGTAAAGAAAAAACTGTTTAGCTTTGTTCTAAAGATCTTCAGTTGTAGCATTCAGTATCACAATATACTTTTAGAAAACTTCTGTATTGTTAAGACAT
Source organism: Tinamus guttatus (assembly GCF_059628265.1). Lineage (NCBI taxonomy): Eukaryota > Metazoa > Chordata > Aves > Tinamiformes > Tinamidae > Tinamus > Tinamus guttatus. The sequence continues at coordinate 1,877,699 of NW_028288714.1, read as the reverse complement.
CTGTAGCAGTAGTTCTTAAGGCTTAATAACTGGAGGGAGAGTAGTTAGATGTAATAAAATTGAAGGCACGTCTAGGAATTCTCAAATATTCTTTTGAACGGGGTAGAAAGTACTTTGTTAGGTCCTCCTGCTCTTGTAGTGTAACATAGCTTGTTTGTACATAACTTGACTGCATCCAGAGTGATGGTTAGCTTAAATTGGCACAAGATTTTGTGATTTTATTTTCTCTGTGATCTATATGAAAGGAGTCAGAATTATGAGAACAGGCCCGCTACTAGTTATATGATCTCTGGAAGTGAAATTTTAAGTGGAGTGGACATTGGAGTCAAGGGAGGAGCAGAGAAACAGCAGACTGACTGTGATTTATCCCGTGTGGAATTCTGCATTTCTCTGAGATCCAAAGTTGCGTTAAAGTATGTAGGTGTTGGCTGCAAGTGCAGTTACTTAGTGAATAAAATACATTCTTGAGGCAGCAGTAGGGTACAGGGAAGCACTGGGTGGATGGTGATGTTTACTTTTTCGTTCTCTGTTGTTGTTGTTTTAATGCCTGTCTCTTTCTGCCTAATCTCCCAAGAACATGAGGGCTCGTCCTGAGTTTCTCCCTGTGGTCTGTTGAAATAAGTCCCGAAATAAATTGCCACAGTTTTTGGCATACTTCGCCTTTTTTTTTTCTCTTGCATTTTTAATCTTAAAGTAGAGTTTGTAGTGCAATTGTATAACTTTTTGACTATTTTTAACTAACTGAAAAATAGAAGCACTCTGAATTTGTGATACTTCTGACTAAACTAATAGTCTCAATTTGAGATTTTGGACATTTGTTACTCTGCATTATCTCCATTTGCTGCTTAATTTGGAAATCAATTCCTATAGTATGTGCAGTCCTTGCTCGATGTGGACTAGTTAGGGTGATCAGAGATTTACTACGACGTAAATTTTACAGAGTAAAACTGAGAGCACTGTTTCGTTTATATTCTGTTTATGTTCCTTTTTAAGGTTAAATATCAGAACAATTTAATTTCTACCACGTTGGCAATACTAGTTAGTGCAACTTGCATTGCTGTGAGAAGGATTAATCTCTGCATTTTCATGAAAAGCAGCCTCATCCTCGTTCTTACGCTCAAGCAGCAGGAGATTGCCCAACCTCTGTCCTAGCCTGTTAGAAAGGAGATTTGTGGCTCATTTACTGAGTACACTGGAAGCTCCTATGGATGTTGCAAGAGGAGGAGCAATTAGGATCAACCACAGGAGTCGAGTGAAATTTGCAGCTCTTTCCCATCATTGTCCATCCTGGAGCAGATAGAGCCTCTCATCCAGCAGGTAGAGGTTTTGCTTGAAGGCCCTTGAGGTTGCTTGCCCTCTGTCTGCTTTTAGCTGTGGCACAAGTGAGGCTACACGGAGCCGGTTTCCCTGGAGCAGGTTCAGTCGGGCCTTTCTCCGTGTCGAAGTCCAGCGGATGGCCCTGCTGTTCAGCGCAGAGCTCCTGTGCTAAGTCAGGCACAGCTCTTTGGCTGGCTGAAACCCTCGATCTTTGAGGTGTTTGGTCAGGAGCTTTAAGGAGAGCATTACAGGGGTTTGAGCACAGAAAGTTGTACTAGTTGGCTGTGGAGTGGAAGAAACAAACCATGTCTTCAACAAGTAACTTTCTCATTGTCTCTGCATGTTTAATGTATGTGAAGGATTTAGCTCATGTGTCACTGAAGCACAGAATCACTAAGGTTGGAAGGGACTTTTGGAGATCATCCAGTCTGACCCCCCTGCACACGCAGGGACACTTAGAGCACGTGGCACAGGACTGCATCCAAGCGGGTTCGGAAGATCTCTTAGAGAAGGAGACTCCACAACCTCTCTGGGCAGCCTGTTCCAGTGCTCTGTCACCCTCACTGTCAAGAAATTTTTCCTTAAGTTCCTGTGGAACTTTTGGTGCTTCAGTTTGTGGCCATTACCTCTACTTCTGTCGCTGGCTACCACTGAAAAGAGGCCAGCCCCGTCCTCTATACTCCCTCCCTTGAGGTACTTCTAGACACTGATTAGATCCCCTCTCAGCCTTCTCTTCTCCAGGCTGAACAGGCCCAGCTCCCTCAGCCTCTCCTCATAGGGCAGATGTTCCAGGCCCCTGATCATCCTTGTGGCCCTGCGCTGGACTCTCTCCAGCAGCTCCACATCCCTCTTGTACTGTGGGGCCCAGAACTGGACACAATACTCCAGATGCGGCCTCACCAGGGCTGAGTAGAGGGGCAGGATCACCTCCCTCGACCTGCTGGAGACGCTGTTCTTAATGCACCCCAGGATCCCATTGGCCTTCTTGTCCACGAGGGCACACTGCTGCCTCATGGTCAACTTATCATCCACCACGACGCCCAGGTCCTTTTCTGCAGAGCTGCTCTCCAGAAGGTATGATGCAGCAGATTTTTAGGAGCCCTGAGTTTCAAAAGGGCTGTTAGCTACTAAAGGTGCTCTAAGCATCTCATCTTTGAACGCTGTGCTACTGCCATGCTTAGCAGCAAAGGGAAAACAGCACTGATCCCAGTTGTCACATACCACCGTGCCCCAGAGCCGCTGCGACGGGTTGTAACAACAGCCCCTCTTTGGGAGAAACTCCCCGAGCCCCCTCCTCAGCCTGCCCCTCTGCCCTCTCCAGACTAATCCCTCTCTAAGCTCCTCGGCAGCCTTCTCATAAGGCAGCGTACGCAAAGCTGAGCTGGAGCGTGCCCGAGCAGGAAAGGCAAAGCTGTGATGTGGGTTCATAACCACTGTTGTGGCTGTGAGTAAATAAATGCCCTCATTGCAAACCATCACAGCCTTCAATTCCCACAGCTGCTTTCCAGAAAGTAATACACTCCATCTATTGCAGCGGCTGCTCCTTCAGAAACTGCCTTGTGAAATCAAGGAACAGCTTTGCATCAGAAACTAAACAAAGTTAGAAGCTTTCACAGGCAACTGACATGAAATGGAAACACTTTGTCATGAGTGCAGGGGAATTTTTTTCCACAAAAGGTCCATCTCTGACTTCTTGCCTCTGATCCTGTATGATGACCTCAAAAAAATGTTGAGAAAACAAGCCTGAGAGCTAAAATTCATGCCCCTTGTCTCCCAAAAAACAAATTTTAATAGATAATTTGTTAACTTCATGGCAAACTTCCATTTCCTTGACGACTCTTCCTGCTAAGCCAGGCTTGTTTCATAGAAGCCCTTCTCTTTTCCATGAACAACTTTATCACCTTTTCCTTTGCTGTCATGTATCTGGCTGCTCTGTGGAGCAGACCTATGTTTCGGGCTTGAAGAAGGGTCTAGGTACATGAGAGCTAGTCTTAGCCATTTGTAATATTGAATTAATTTCCTTCTTATCTGTTATGAAGATAAACATAGTAAAGTGTGTGGGATGTTGAGGTGACAGGCACAAAGAGGAGGGAAGAAAGGCATGGAAAAATGAAGTTAACATGCAGGGGAATTACTCTTCTGGTTCACCGATGAGTTTATTAATAAACTTGTATTTAAATAGGTGGTTGAATCCGTTATTTGTTATTGGACATAAACGGAAGCTTGAAGAAGATGATATGTATAAAGTGTTGCCAGAAGACTCCTCGGAGAAGCTTGGAGAGGAATTACAGTGGTAAGGAGAAAAAAAAAATATTTCTTCTGTTCCATTATTCTTATCTGCTGCTGAAGATATTTCATATTCTGAAATTAAAAGAGCTTACTGTAAAGTTTGCCAAAGTGTCTTCTTTAAACTTCTGAGTAGTAGAGAGTAATATTGTGAACTTACTCACATGGAAACTTTTAAATCTTTTCTGTTTATAGATAAGGAAAATGTATTTCAGTGTTTTCAGTGTATCATTTGCCGTTCCTTTGGCACTCTGCAGAGCGTTTGGAACAGAAGACTCAGCTGTTACTGAAGTAATCCTTAATAATGATCAGTGGTACACTGGCTGTTGAAATGTCTATATTTTCTCTGTATACAAATAAGGAGAAAGACTAATACCCTCTGTTTTGTGGAATAAATGGAATTAGAAGTGACAGCTGTGTACCTTTTATGTAGGTATGCATATATGCAAAATACAGCATTTTTACAGCATTTTTTGCTGAAGTGCTAAAGTGTCTTGGACCTCTAAAAGTTTGCCTCGTGGAGGAGTCCTTATTATGAACTCGAGATCATCTTTTTTGTTTGTGAAATATCTTCTGAAAATAAGTGCTTGTGTAAATTAGAATCATAGAATCATAGAATCATAGAATGCTTAGGGTTGGAAGGGACCTCTAGAGATCATCTAGTCCAACCCCCCTGCATACGCAGGGACACCTAAAGCACGTGGCGCAGGACTGCATCCAAGCGGGTTTTGAAGATCTCCAGAGAAGGAGACTCCACAAAACAAAAACAAAAACAAAAAATTATCTTGAACCTTGCACTAAGAAAAAATATTTTTGTCTTCAAAGTATTGTTTTTTCAATATAATTAGAAGTAGAGTCCTTTCCTAGTGAAAGGAGGCTTTTGAACTAAGAAAGTGGTAGCTTGGCCTTGCTTTCTTGCAATTACGCTGGAAGAAGTCTGGCAAATGAACTTTCCTAATAATTTGGCTGGGATGAAAGGCTTCTCAAGAGGTAAGAAGCCTCCAGAGTGAGTAAAGATTATAATCAATTCTTTCATGTTTACGCTGTGGCTGAGTTAAATGAAGAAAGGGTGATTGTGATAAACTCATGGGAATGCAACCTTTAATATCTTTCTAACTGGAGATCTGTGTGAAATTCCAGTGACATTCCTTGAAGCAGTTCCGAAGGTTGGCTGTACAGGGAGATGAACTCTTTCCAGTGACTTACAGTAAAAGCGCACACTTTCCGTGAATTCAGGAAGCAGTAGAAAATACAGCATCCAAAAGACATTTTTTTTCCTCTTTAGTGTATTGTCCAGCAAGCAAAGAATATAATTCATAAGTAGCCACCTAAATAGTGTCTTTTCTCCCAGCCAACAAACCCCACAGAGTGTAAACAGTTTTAATTCAGAGGCTGAAGTGTTTAGGCAATGACTTCATAATTTCTGTAGCCTGAAGGAGGGTAAAAAATTAAAAACTTTTATGCTTCTGTCCCTACTATGTGCTTCAAACTTGTGTACCTTGTTGCAAAATAATAAACTTGGCTTTCACGTCTTGGACTAATTTCAGCCCTCCAACTAGCAAGGTCGGGGTAATGGCAGAAAGTGCTCAGTGTACAGAAACAAGGGAGAACATCTTGTCTGACAATAGGGTGCTTTAAGAAGTCTGCTTAAGTCCTGATTTCTTTGTTTTGTTTTTGTTGTTTGTTTGTTTTCATATTTAACTGAACAAACTCCTGTTTGTTTTTGCTGTCTTTGATTTTAATGTGATCGGATTGTGCCTCACTCATGGGCAGGCAAGTGGTAACAGAGAGCTCCCTGCCACTGCTGTTGTGATTCCAGCCCTTGGATAGATGTGGGGAGCAGCAAGTGACTAAACAGCTGTAGACGTTTCGTTTGGCTCCTCTGCATCAAAGCAGGTGGCAGAAACAAGAAGGGGATTGTGCCCAACCACCTCTCTGGGGAAGCGCAGACCTTGCACGAGGATAACGGTGCTTCATGTAGCCTGGTTTAGTCCATCGGGTTCAGGTGGTAATTGGCTGGTTACTGATTGTCTAAGCTGGGAAGAAAGAAAGAAAGAAAGATACGAATGCATCAAGGCAATAGGAGTTAACAGTGGCTGGGGAAATATTTTTGCTGCCTCCCTGTGCTTGTGACTGCAGAGGAGCAAGGAGGCATGTAATGCTAAGTACATGTTTTTGTCAGTGAGAAAACATGACTCTTTCTTATCATGTTAATACCTTGATGAAAAATGATTTACAGGGGTGATCAGGGCAATCCTACTGCAGGTCTGAATCTGTTTGGCTAATTGCCTTATGGTTTTATACTTATCCTCCAGCATATTTTCCTTTCATTTTTCAGGTACTGGGATAAAGAGGTGCAAAAAGCTAAAAAAGATGGAAAAACACCACATTTAACAAAAGCTATCATTCTGTGCTACTGGAAATCTTATTTAGTTTTTGGAATTTTCACCATGATTGAGGTAAGAGGTGTCAAATCCAATACAGCGTCCTTCTTAGTGAACAGTGATGTGAAATTACTCTGCAGGCCTACTGGTTTGCATGATGCCAACTGGTGACTTCGTGCTGGGCCACCCAGGGAAATTGGAGTGTTCATAAATTCTCTCAGAAAAGTACAGCAGAGCTATATTCCCTTAGGGATTGAAGAAGCAAGTCAGATATTTTGTCAGCGGGTCTCATTATGGATGTGGAACTGAGCACTATTTCTGAGATGATATAAGCCATCTGACTTGCCTTTTAGGTCTTACCTGCATCTTATGCATCCGAATGTGATGACCCATCGAAATGGTTGTTATGCACAATGTCACACTAACTCATCTTGAAAAATGGAAGCACAATATGTATTTATGAAACTTGCTTTCATAACTCCGAAGTTTTTATTGATAATTGAGGGAGTTCTTTTTTAAAGAAGCAGTTATTTTTTACTGTGGGGTATATTTCTTAGTTCATGATGTTAATAAAAATAAGCTTGACATGTTAGAGTGTGATCAAAACAAGGTAATGTGGGATGTGACTTGCAACAGTAATTTAGTTCTTACTTGCCTGGGTACAGATTTGGGTGGCACAGTGTGATACAAAATTGTTTATACTTTCTTTTTTTTCCCCTTTTTCCTTTAGGAAACCCTCAAAATAATTCAGCCAATATTTTTGGGAAAAATTATTAGTTATTTTGAAAACTATGATTCCTCTGATGAGGTAGCTTTGAATTTTGCATACTGCTATGCAGCTGCTCTCTCTGTGTGCACTCTTATTCTAGCTACGATGCACCACTTATACTTCTACCACGTGCAGCGGGCTGGCATGAAGCTGAGGGTAGCTATGTGTCATATGATTTATCGGAAGGTAAGCAAGCGTTTACAGTTGTATTTGATGTTTCTACTTAAGGTTAAATATGTGGCTGTTTGTTACGTGTGCTCCTGCAGCTCCTGCAGTGCAGTTGCTGACTTGCAGAAGTGTAATGCGTGCCGATAAACACGGGTGTTTGGGCGCATCTCTGTGTGCCTTATGCTGTCTTTAGTCAAGTGTCCGAATGATGATTTCAGTCCTCTGAGTGAAGAGGATGGATTACAGAGCCCTAAAGACTGAGGGGGAGATGCAAACTTTGACCTGCTCGTGCCGTGGGAGAGAAGCCTTCTCTTTGTTGGCGGAGGGGATGTTTGCTGGAATATATATGCTGGTCAATGTATAGGAGAAGGGCAGAGGTCCCAGTGAGTGCTGGGTCCTGGCCGTTCGGAGCTGGCAGTTTCTGGCTCTCACCAGGTCCTTTAGTACTCTCAGTTTCCTGCCATTTGTGGCACTCTGTTTTCTACCCCCATGCTGTAATGTTTATATGTGTGTGTTTTTTTTTTTTTTTCCTTCTAACAGTGCTGTAAAGGTAATGAATTACCTACTTATTAACTCTTATTAACTTTAACTGCTTATTAAGGGTGCCTGCCTCTTTTGGCACGTCACCATGGTAGATTTTCACAGGGTTATTCACTTTCTCTGCAACACTATGGAAGCCTTGTTTTGATTGCAAGTCCTAAAAACATGGAAGTCAGTGCTAGGAGAGGACTCCAGCGGTGCCATTTTCGGTAAGGCAGGAGGGGAAAGCTGGAGTAGCCTCCTCAGCGGCTCAGGGAGTCCTGGGATAGTGCAGAATTCCTGCTGGGATAGTGCCAAATTCCTGCTGCTCCCTCCAGGCTGGAAGGGCTGCTTGGCATCGTCACAGGCAGGCCCCCTTGGCAGCGAGGGGGACAGGAGGGGCTGCAGGTAGCCCTGCACAAGCAGCAAACTGCACCCAGGACGAAGTGCTGGTCTCCCTGTGCGCTTAGGAGGAAGCAGCAGGGCTCAATGTCTGCTGCCCTCTTCTGAAGCGGCTGGGAACACTCAGGCTTCCAGCCTGGCTCTGCTTCCAGGCGGGAACGCCGCCGCGGGGGCGCTGGAAGGGCGAGCCCCTTCCCTTGGATGTCACCGGGATAGGGACCTGCCAGTGTTTACTTCAGCTAAGAGATTTAAGCCCTTAAGAACAGGGGTGTGAAGTTTATTTAGTACATAAACAAATGCATAGTATTTTAGCTACTAAACGTGGGCAGCATCCCCTTAAAGCAAACATTTATGCCACCTGTGTCGCTCGTGCAAGCAAAAGCCCAAAGTGAGGGCCGTGAAGATGGCTGCCTCGTAGTGGTGATTGTTTCTCATGCACCTATTTATTCCCCTCCTCCTTCTGATACCTTGGAAATTATCCTCTGGGACCTAGGCTCTAACATGGCACACTGCTTTCTTGTACATAAACATATCTCTAAGGTATTAATTTACTCTGCTGATTATCATAACACACTTTGCTGTATACATATTTCATGAATTTCAAAGTTGTTTGTTACGTTGTTGATATTGGCTTAGGAGCCTAGGAGCTTGGAAAAGAAACGTTCATAATGTGTACCCTTATTTCTGGAGATGTGATTAAATGGAGAATTAATCTCCCCTCATCTCATAAATGTTTCCTCCTGAGGGTGAGGGCTGAAGTTACGGCAGAACATTGATAAAACCTTCCTAATCAGTTGTCTTCATTATTCAAGGTTTAGAGATAGGTCATGCTTTTCCTTTATTCTCCATCTATGCTTTTGAAAGAATCTGAATGCTAATTTACCAGCACTTTTGCAGTGCTCATTAATTCCTGTAGTAAATGGAAGCTAGGATTTGCAAGGATGACTGGGGGTGGACGGGAGAGCATCCTTAATACAAAGTGTTGAATGCTAGTACTGCTTAAGTTTTGTATTGCCTTTCCTGGAAAGTTTAAAAACTGATTTTATTTGCAAAAAACTTGTATTCAGACTCTGATATTTTGAGATCAGTATGAACTAATAGTGATGCACATAGGAAGCATGCAGGGAATGTGAAAAGAGACTCTCTTGTGACAGTTTTATATCTTCTTTGGGCTTTAGAGTAGACACTTGAGCAGTTTAAGCTGTGTGGTAGTTGGCTGAGACAGGGGGCCGACACTTATTCCAAGGTGGCAGCAGTTTTTTGCCTGGAATTGATCCGTTGTATGGTCAGCTCTCCCTTTTTCCTCTGCTTTCGAATTAACGCTTTGGGGCAGGGAGAGATTAAAATGAGTGGGAATACAGAAAATGGAGAATTGTTAAAAAATGGAAATAGGGTCAATGCAATTATGTCTGGGGAAAAAAAGATGAATTCTAGACAGACAGCAGGAATACAAACTGCTGTCATTAATTCATGTAAATAAAACCTATTTTCTTTGAAGAAGGGTTCTTGCTGGGAAATACATATGCATGGCAAACATATATAGAGAAAAATCAAGCAGCTTGTTGTGCTGAAAACAGATATTTGGCAAATACAAAATAAAATACAATTTCAAGTTGCAGTTGCTTTCTAAAAATGTGTGTAACTTCCTAAAACATGTAGCTCCGGTCTTTGGTAATCTTTTTCATCATCAGGATAAATTTAGAAATGTTATGGTCAAAACAGTGTTTAAAGACACAGCTGCTGGACAGCTAAAGGAGCAAAAGGGGACATTTGGGTAGAAAAGGGTTATGTGAGTGAAACTCTCCCTTTCTGTTCAGTGTTGCCATTTCCTTCTGTCCAGATAGGTTTCAGCCTGTCTAGACCCAGGGAAATGTGAGGTTCAGCCAGGAAAATGTAAAGTTCATTTCAATAGTTTTTTAAAATTATATATATCTATATCTATCTATCTATATCTCAAAAGCAGTTTTGGAGGCGGGAGGGCAGAGGAGGAGAGCAGCCTGTGGCCTTGCTGTGCGTGGCCGTGGCGTGTACGTCTGCGCCATCAACGTGTACGCAGCAGTAGGGGCTGCAGAGGCCCCCGGGGGACAACGTCCCCAAATACCGGGTGCCTGAACTCCTGCTCCCACGGGCTGCAGGTCCCTGACAGCTTTTCCAGCAGCTTTATGTGCTTGGAGCTTTGCAGTGGGTTAAACGCAGCAGGAATGTGGATGTGCTGGGGCTGCCCTCTGGTCGAGAGGAGGCCGAGGGCTGAGGACACAGTAATAAGCACTGATCGTTTGGAAGGGGCCAAGTAGACCTGCTTTGGAGAAATCACCTGTTTTGCTTTCAGGAAAACACATAGCACATTTTGTTTGTTACTGTTACTTGTGCTACAAAATGGTGCTTTTTCCTTTTCATGGCAGGCTGCAGGGTTCTGCCCCTTTGAGTTATTTCGGTTTGGATCTCTGCAGTCATGTGCAGACTGCAAAATCCAGATATGTTTTGTGGGATAATTTTATAATCAGATACTATTTTCTACTTATTAACTTATTAACCTCTAAATATTTTATATTTTTTTACTGCTTTTCATAATATGTGCTAAGCTTTAATATAATCCAGAAATTGTGATTTCTACAGACCCTTTGACGAGCCAACTCTTACATTAGTTTGTAAAAGGATTTTAACTCTGATCTACAAAGGCAGAAGGCACAGCTCGCAGTGTTGCTAAGAATTTATAATGTAGGAGTATAGCTTGACTCATTGTCTTCTGTGGCGAATCTCAGTCAAAAAAGTATTCTCTTGGCTGGTCAAACCTTGTCCTGACTTTCATGTAGCCCTGGGGCAGAGTTTTCCATTCCGGTGTTGCACATACAGTCCTAACGTGAGGGCAAGAGAGAGCAAAGGGAAGGTTACCAGATGTTTTGGTTGTTTTTAATAACTACGTTGGTAGTTTTCCATTTTTAATCGCTCTGGGAAAGTAAAGATAATGTTTTTATGGCACTTTTTTTCCCCTCCACCCAGTCCTTCTCCAGACTTCTTTTGTACGTTCATCTTCAGGCTTTTCTTTGAAATATCAACCCAACCAATGCGTTATTTCGCATTCTTGAGTTATAGCTGAGAGATTCTCAGGCAAAAGCTACAAAAGGCCTTCAGTTTTTGTTCCAATAAGGTGTTTGTGGGTTCAGTCTTTGACTGTGCTGTGGAAGCTGTGGTAATTCTGGACTGTTTTCCCTTTTTTAGGCACTTCGTCTCAGTAATGCAGCCATGGCAAAAACTACCACTGGTCATATAGTAAATCTTCTTTCAAATGATGTGAACAAATTTGATCAGGTAAGAAGTCAGATCTCACTGAAGGGGGCTGAAGGTGAAGAAAAGTTACAGAGTTTGAGTATTTTATTCACGGCTGGTAATAAAAGTATGAATGTTTTTCCTAGTTGTTTCTCAAACATCATGGAAAAAGAACCAGTGTCTTGAAATATGGGGGAAAACGTACTTGTTTCTCCCCTTGGGTGTTTTCCTGCTGTTTTCAATGTCTCAGAGATAGGTCGGTGCATGCGGAGAGCCACAGTCTAGGTGGGGATTTGGTTGCTTTCTGGAGCGCAGGCGCTTCCATGCAGCCCCCGCGCTGGGGTCCCTGACTCCGGCGAGGGTGATTCCCGAGCCCTCTGCCCGAGGGTCTCGGCACTTCCTGCAGGCAAAGGTGCATTTTCAATGTGGCATTTTGGGGGTTTTATTTTTTGCTAAAGCTGACAGCTTGATTTTTGTTTCTTAATTATTTGTGTAGGTAACGATTTTCCTGCACTTTTTGTGGGCTGGACCAATTCAAGCTGTAGCAGTAACAGTGCTTCTCTGGATGGAAATAGGCCCCTCGTGCCTTGCAGGAATGGCAGTCCTCATCATCCTTCTTCCTGTACAGACCTGCATCGGGAGGCTCTTTTCTTCTCTAAGGTAAGGTCGTGTGTGCTGGGCTGTAGCCCCTCTCTCTGGGGTTTGAAAGTGGGATGTCCTGGATTGTCTGGGCGCTCGATTGACTCCAGGTGCTGCTCTGAGATGGACCTCTGTGTGGTGAGGCTTTTTGCTGTGTCTTCGGGGTTTGACAATATTTTTGTTAGCCACTAATGTCGTGTTTTTGAATTCCCGCTTAGGGACTTGAATCAGCGGTCTATCTTTAAGGGAGGCTGCAAATCCCTAATGCCTGTTGCCAGTCCTGTACTTTGAAGAGTTTGGTTATTTCCATTATTAATTGCCCTTTGTTACATACTTAGTAGTGTTATTTATCTTTGTTGCATTTTTCTGTTCAGGGTGAACAGAACATCTTCTGGTTGCTTGGATAGAAAAAAACTTTTTTAGTGAGTGACTCCCTTTTTCTTTCAAGTTATAGCTCAAGGGAGTTTTTCCAGTGGTACTGAGGCTGGCACCACTGCTGCCTGGCCGGGTATGAGAACAGATATGAGAATCACCAAGTCAGAGCAGCTCAAGGGCTTCCTCCCCTGTTTGTAACCACCGTGATGGTCCTTGGCTGTTAACACTCACCGAGTGTTTCTTAAATAGTCATTAAGTGTCCTCTGCCAAGTTCCTAGCTTTATATGATAAAACGTGTTTTTAGAACACTTAATTCTTTCCTTACACGTGCATTTTTTTTGCCTATGCAAAATGTATGTGTAAGTTGTATCACTGTTGTTTAGCGGGGAGTTTAATTGTAACAGTTAAAATACCTAGCACTTAAATGGTGCTTTATCCTTTGTGTTCAAAATGCCTGTCCAAAATGCTAAACCTTATCATCCCCATTTTACAGATAGGAAACTTGAGCTATGAAGAAATAGAGGACTTATGTCAGGCGACAGTGAGAAAAATATCTTGGAAATAATGTATTTAAAAAGTTTGTCAGGATCCCTATAATATTTTTTTTTCTTCCAGCTATTAACAACCATTAGTTGCTATTAACAACCACTAGTTTGGCTGCTGTGCAAGGGAAAGAATTTCTTAAGCAGAAAAAAACCCTTTGCCTGCACACATGTGCACAAATCTTCGTAGCCCAGTGAATGGAGAGAGTTAATGGAAGCATTAAAATGAATCCCAGCCCTGTCATGATGTCTGTGTTCACATGGCAGTTGTTGGGAATCTGTATGGCTTTAAGGAAATGGCCAATGAAGAAGTAATTTAAGGATTAAAGCTTTTGCTCAAATCCAGGCACACTCCGCGTGGCAGCTAATTTGTGCTAATATTCAGCATTATTCTTGCGGGCCAGCGCTGCAAGCTCCTGTGTGCATAGAAGCTCGTGGTGCAGACACTTCCAGTCGCACCAGAGAGGTCAGAGCTTGCAGAAATGGACTCAGGGTTACGTGGAACAGTACGCACCATATTACGGACTGTTGCTTTTATCTGCACAAGTACTAGAAGTTGCGCAAAATACATAGGTTAGGAATAGTTTAATTGTCAAGCTGGAGAATGTTGTATGTATTCATCAGAGTTTGGCCCTTTCACTACTTTGCCCAGTAATTGTAATATTAGCATTTAAAGTACTTCCTAATCTGTAAATTATATCTTTTTAAAAGAAAAAAAATGCTGCGTGTAAATAAAAGTGCTGTAGGTGTCCCTGCTGGAGCGGAGGAGTTGGACTAGACGATCTCTAGAGGTCCCTTCCAACCTCAACCATTCTGGGATTCTCTGTTCTGTATGTGTAGCCTGATCTTGTTTTACCTTAACATGCTTGGAACCTGTTGAATATACCTTACGGAAAAAAAAAATGACCACTTCCTTGTAATTAGTAATTACTGACACAGAAAGGTGGTCTTGGGCATTTGAAAGAGCCCTTGGGAAACTTTCAGGTCCTTCAGTATTGTGCACTGGAGCATGCTTGGTGCTTGTGTGCCTCCCAGGTACCCTGGTCTGTGCTTGCTCCTTTTTTAAATGGAGTTTTTTAAACTGGTAGCGTTTTCCACCACTGCACTCGGTAAGCCTGCCTGCTTCACCCCACTGCAGCGTCACTGGGATGGCTCCAAAGCTCTCTGGTGGCCCAATGGCCAAATAAGATTTTCTAATGTAGAGGAATTGAAAAGAAAGTTGTAAGAGGATGGTAATTTTGCTTTAACAAACTCATTTTTAAATTTTCCTGCTGACATGTTACTCTTTGAGAACTGTTGCTTTTTTTAATCTACGGCAGTTACAAAAGAGAAGTACATTCATTATTTTTATATATATATTTGAATACTCTTCAATCTACTGTTATCTGCAGACCAACTGTGTAAGTTAGGTCTGAAAGGTGATTGTTTCAAAAGATTGGAGGTGAGACAGGTGAGAATTATTATTTGCTGCACGGACACAAGCAGCATATTCTAAATGTTGTCTCTTGTGGTGGTGGTGCATTTATGTGGGGGAAAGAAGGAGGAGCTCTCAAACTCATTGAGAACTTTTTTCTTTTTTCTTGTTTTGTTTCTTTTTGGAAAAAAAAAAAAAAAAGCACTTGGCAAAGATAATCTTGTTCCACGTCAGTAAGGTTGGTTTAGGCTAAGCTGTCCTCAGTCTTCCAAAGAAGCCTCGATGACATTAGGGCCACTTTCCTGTGTTTCTTCCATCATTTTTCATGCCCATATATTTCTTAATACATCACTTTGGTCATCCCAACATTTCTGAAACACTGGCACTGAGGAGTTGATTTAAAACGCCGGGCAGTCGCCTGATTTTTTTCTATGCAAGTGCTTTGAGTGTGGCCGCTGCTTCCAGAGCACCTGAGAAATTTTAGGGGGTAGGTTGAACTGACAAGACACAACAAGCCAATTTGAAAAAAAAAAAAAATGTATGGTTTCTAAACCATACAAACTTTCATTGGCTATATATAATATAGGAAAGAAGTTGCAATTTATCAAACTAAGATCTACTGTAGGCAACTCTATATGCAGAGTATGTTTGTATGCAGGAATGAATTAGAATTGCCACATGACTTCTAACTTTCAGTGCTTTTTTCCCAAATATAATTGTGATTTGATTATATAGTTACACACACACAAATACACACACTCATTTTCCAATTTATTCATCATTATAAATATCATGCAGGACCAAAATATTAAAAAATGCTGTTAATTACAAATTTTCTTAATGTTTTAGAATGATAAGCACATATATGTTGTAATTTCTTTTTGCTTTTTGAATAAATGGTGCATATGTGTATATACACACATGCTCACACACATGCACCTACACTTACACACAGATTTGAATTTCAGCTCTTCTTAGTGTGGAAACTGTTCAGTGATGAAAAATGCCTTGCTCACAATCTCTGTTCTGATAAAGTAGGAATGTTGGTTAGCTATTAAAAGCCTAAAAAATCAATGCAGCCTTCTATCAGGCAAAAAAGATGACTTTATTCTTTGAACATTAACAGCTTTTACTGCATACTTTGACTGGTACTGCTCACAAAGCAAAGGTCTTTTTTTCTTATTTTTTAATTTTTATTTAAACAAAAAGGTGTCTAGGTTTGTGTTCTTAAATTGTACCTGAGACACGGGTATTGAGTGATCTGCCTCAAAGAGAGTTAGCCTTACCAAGACACAAACAGAGACCTGTTTTTTTTGACAACACCAAAATAGCCTTTTGAGAGGTGTTTATTTTGGCATTTTAAAACCCATTTTTAAAAATACTTTTCTAATTTTGGTTTAGCTCTAAATTCAATATTTGGTTGTATATATTTAATGGAAGAACTTCATTTATTTTCTACATAAATATGTTGTTTAAAGAAGCCTATGTATTGTGTGCATGTACTGAAATACATTGTGTGCATGTACTGAAATAATAAATTGTGCACTGATTTAACTGAATATGCCCAATATTGTGAATACAGGCGTATCAAATTTTTTTTGCTGTGTGTCAAGTGTATGAATGTCAAATGTCAAATGTATGAAAAACATTTAATGCAATTAAAATTCCATGAATCTTCTTTTCAAGTAGAAGTAAAAACATCCATAAAATGAATGTATTATATGATAATAGTCCTTCTTCTGAGAATCTTTTTATTTTCTTCTGATTACAGAAGCAAGACAGCTGCCTTTACAGATGTCAGGATTAGGACCATGAATGAAGTGATAAGCGGTATGAAGATAATAAAGATGTACGCTTGGGAAAAATCCTTTGCAGAACTTGTGAATGGTTTAAGAAGGTAATCCTGTCAAGATACATCTTCTTACATGATATATATGTATATCTATTTCCGTTGTTACAAGTCAATAAATAACTATGTTGTGCTTTGAAAAGCATTTCGCTTGAACGTCTGTGTGGCTTTTTATAATCCTCTATAGGAAGAGGGAAGGAACGAAATTTTTTTTTAAGGAGACAGAAAAAGAAAAAATCCTTTGATATTTATAAATTCTATTGCTTGCTGTAATAGAATATTTCTAGGTAATAGAGTTTATGCAAAATCTTTTCTCTTTTCTGTTTCCTATAATGGAGGTTTTTCTTCTGATGTGTTTATGGAATTTGACTCTTTCCCGAACGATAGCATCATCAGATAGTATTTTAATTCCCTTAACCCTGAGCCTTTTGAAGTGTTCTCCAAAGCATCTGGAAAGGTGGTGATAAAAACTTAGTGTTATATCTGTTTTTCAGGCACTGTATACATGTTCTTTTACTTGACAGTATGAGAGCATTCAGTATTAAGGGGTAACTGTAGGAGTTCTGGTGCAAATTTCCTATCAATTAATTTTGGGTTTATGTCCATTACTTGTCTAAGAGAAAGAGATTGTCATCCTACTGTGACTTCTCTGACTTTGTTTTTTCTTTTCTTTTCTTCCTTACTCCTTTTTAATGACTCTTTAAATGTGCAAATTTGCTTTTGTTCAGTGAGCAGCTTTTCCCCTGCTCGCTCAATCTCTTCCTTTTGCTAAATATCGCATCCTGTGCTGGTTGAATGTTCTCCATTGGATATTCTCCATTGAGCGGTGGCCTCATGCTCATGCCTGGAGCCAGAATTTCTTTATTGGTAACTTCCCCTATGAGAGAGTAGATACCTAGGTTTAGTGTCTCATTAAGTTTAGAGGCTTCCTATTTAATAGCGGGGTTAAAAAAGAACCTCTTCCAAAAGGCATCCTGAATCCTGCTACTTTTCATTGACAGCACTGTGGAAGCCTGTAGCTAAGCCTTGAATTCAAACATCCTTTCCCAGTATTTACACAGTGACACTTGACAGTCATTGAGACAACATCTGAACTCTCATTTATTTGTTTTTTTCCTGGGGATGTCCATATTAGTTTCCTTTGATTTAAATCTGTGCCGTAACATAGTACAGTCATAAAGCTAGGACGCAGGTAGACTGTGATTTTTCTGATACTTGTGGAGAGCAGAACAAAGAACCCGACGATTATCCACAGATAATGGGGGATTATTAAGGATTATTAGAGGGTGGGAAAAGGGTTTCATCCAGGATTGCAGAAGTAATTGAATTAGGCCCAATTCAAATAGTTTATCTACAAATGTTCTTTGAGTGTACTTTGGAGGAGATCAGAGACTGTGAGCCCTTAAGCTGAAAAAATAAGTCTTTGAAACTCCCTGAAAGTCTGTCAATTCAGCCAATTTGGCAAGTAGAATGGAAAGTTGCTTAACCAGTTTTCCAGTGGTGCTTCCTGCGTCCTTCTCTGCATTAAGCGAGGACTTGATTTGTTTCAAGTGGTATAATCACAACTTGAATTTCTACTCATGGTGGATAGTTCCGGGTGGAAGGGAAATCAGGATGAGCAAGGTTTTCTGTGGGAATTGCCAGAGTGTTTGGGAAGAGAAATTAGGAATTGTTTTAGTAGAATTTATTCTAAATTAATTTAAGCAGATAAAATTGGAGTGTATGTGGAAGGAGCAGGTTATTATGGCTCTCTTGAAAAATGGTTATTTTAATAATAGTTTGAGTTTGATGGCAGCGCATCTACAGTGTGGCTGCCATCAAACTTACACGGCAGATGCCCTGCAAGTGCAGTAAAATTTCTAGGATCTGGTTTGACCAGTCAAGCTGAAGTTTAGCAGGGGTGGAAGCTGGAAACACATCCATCAGCAGCTTCTTGGGAGCTCGGCGGAGCCTGGTACGTCTGTGCACTTTATCAATTACGGTCAGATAGGGCAGTGGCCAGCAGAGCAACTGGTCACAGAGCAGTATTTTCTGAATTATGAACCAGAATTCCTGGAGCAAAAGGAGGCAGGAACAGTGTCCACAGGGAGCAAGAGGAAGGAATTAGAATGAGATCAGATATTGCAAATACACTGATGCAGCTTGAGGAAGAGTAGATGATTTATCAGTGGATTACAGAGGCTAAGGCTGGACTCATTTCACACGAAAACATAAATAAAATCAAAACAACAACAACAAAAACCTCTCTGTTTTTCTTTAATACCTGAGTAGCTTCAGAAAAAACATCTTTAAGTACTTTCCTCAACTTGTTAACCTCTTCTTTTTTTCTGTCATTATCTACCATTTGACATACTTCCTTCATGGTTACTGTGGAGTAACCAATGAGCTGGGGAAAAAAAAGGCTATCAAAGTAAAGCCTGGGAGTGAGGTTTCCTCATCCTGTTGCTGAGGATGAGAGACGGGTGTGAATATTTCTATTTTGCATTTTCAGGAAGGAGATCGCCATGGTTATGAAAAGCTCCTACCTTCGCGGGCTGAACTTGGCCTCTTTCTTTGTGGCCAGCAAGATCACGGTGTTCATGACGTTCATGGCGTACGTGCTGCTGGGCAACGTGATCTCGGCCAGCCGCGTGTTCGTCGCCGTGTCGCTCTACGGCGCCGTGAGGCTGACGGTCACTCTCTTCTTCCCCGCGGCCATTGAGCGAGTGTCCGAAGCGGTGGTCAGCATACGACGGATCAAGGTCTGGTCACCGGCTCTGCGTGGGTTATGGGCTTGTTCTCTTCATGTAATAACGATTCGACATCACCAACAGAAGCAGCTTTGTTTTAGTTTTGCAGGGTTTGGAATTTGTCATGAAGTAATCTACCTCCAAACTTGAATGTGTTGCTGTGTCAAGTATGGGGAAAACCAAAAACTACAGGGCAACTGTGGAGCTGAACTGTGTGAAGAAAGTGTGTGAGCGCTCTTGTAGCAATTTTTGAGCCAAGAAAAAAAACGGTGTGCGGATGCCCAGATACGTTGGGTTTGGGAGTTGTGTGCCTGGAAATATGGAGGCCAAAAAAAAAGCAGATGGGAGACAGGTTGCCAAGAGAGGTTGTGGAGTCTCCTTCTCTGGAGATCTTCAAAACCCACTTGGACGCAGTCCTGTGCCACGTGCTCTAGGTGACCCTGCGTGTGCAGGGGGGTTGGACTAGATGATCTCTAGAGGTCCCTTCCAACCTTAAGCATTCTGTGATTCGGTGACACAGAGCACATGTTCCACATGCACTGCCGCATCGGGAGTGAAGGGCGGGCACGGCCCCCAGCTAGTGTCTGAACTCCTTCCAGTACGGAATGAAGACACTACAAATGCAGAAAGAATGAGCATCGCTCGTGCTGCTCTTGTAGCAGAGGGGCTTTATTTTATTTGGTTTTGTTGTGTTGGGTGTGCTGTTTCGAATAAAATAAGTACACAACAGTTTGCTGAGTGTACCAGCAGTTTAGCGTGAGCTGCAAGAACAAAAGATTTACATGCAAATTAGATTTTTTTTTTTAATTTAAAACTTAAATTGCTAGGCTACGGAAATACACACTTAAAGCATGTCAGCTGCTCTAGACCTTAATTTTGTGAAAAATCAGTTTAATCTAGTCTGGAACCAGAAAAAGACAAGCGCCTTTCATGTAATCGTATGGCAGTGTCGCTGTGTAATGTGTTGATGAAAGAAGCTGAATTCTCCTGTTAAAATTTCATATGCTTGAGTGTAATAAATCAGCTTTCTTGATGTTAAATTTGCTAATTGTACTAAGCCCACACATAAAGGGCACCTTAAAAAGGTAATCTTTGCCCTTCAAAGAAGGGTTTGTTAAAAGTTGATGCAGATTGTGTTAGAAAATGTTAATGACAATCGCAACGGCTACTTTGTAGGCAGTAACATGTATTATTACTGCTTAAAGGAAACTGCGGGAGAGGAGAACGTGGCTGGGAGTGCTTGGTGCTGCGTGCTCTTTTCCGTCCTTTTCCGGGGAGAGGTGTTTTGGCTGAGGAAGGTGCATTAGGAAGAGCAGAAAGACACTTGGGCAGAGACAGTGATGGATGTATTCCTTTTTTCCTGTCCCAATTTCCAGTGTGTCCTAGGCCATATCCCAAGATTTTGCTTCTAACGGCCTGTCACTGTGATTCCTAAGGAGGGTTGTTAGAAACCAGCTCCAAAATCGAAGTCCATTGGGATAGTTGAAGAACTCTGCTAATGAAGCTGTAGTGTTCTTGGGACAGTCACCCACTGTTTTGTAATGAAGCACTAAGATCAAGGTCCTTTCCTGAAACACAGCAAGAGCTGTTGTTTGTTCCAGAGGCTTATTTTGGCAGAAACTATAAAAGGAAGATAAAGTTCATCTGGGTACAAAAGACATGGTTTCTCTCTCAAGGATGCGACTGTATCTCAAACTGACGTTTGCTTTCCAAGTTGGCAATTTCATTTTTCTCTGCGTGGAAGATTAATAAATACAAAAACAGTGCAAGAATGTTTAAAGAGAACTTAATCTAAGGATTAAAGTTTTTTGCCACTTTCATAAATCTATTACTAATGTTGATTTTCCCACCAGTATTTGCAAATTTTGGAATTAGCCATCTTGTTTTCTTCATTTGTATGAAATTTATTTGCAATGTTCCACCCATGGTGCTGTCACCATTTTGAATCCCATGACTAGCTAGACTTTATACCTGATGAGAAAGCTACTGCTGTCAGAAACTCCTGATCCGGTCCTGTATTAGAAATGCAGAAAGAATTGAACAACAGGAGTTTGTTGCTCATGGCTCCCATATTTCAGCTATCGTCTAAATCCAAATCATATTTTCAAGGCCGTTTCTCAAGCCGCACACCCCCATACATATTTAGGCTGAGTTTCTTTTCCTGTCTATCACCTTTTTAACCTGAGTTTTCCTTTAAACACGTACCTATTAGCTCCCATCTGTCAAAAACAGCACTTGGCAAAGTCTTGCTATCTTGTCCAGAGAGCTCAGACTTATATAACTTTATATATATATATATATTTCCTTTTGGCGAAGATGCAGGCTGTTAGTTCAGTACTTATTAACAGCTTTCTATAGTGTCCTCACAGATCCTTTAAGCAAAATGAACGCCAAGTCTTTTCTCACCGTGAAAGCAGTGCAGTGATGAGGTGCAGGAGTTAGGGCTTTGTTCCTTCTGCAAAGGAAGAGAGGATCTAGTTAGAGATGGCTGTTCAAAGGTGTTGAGTGTTGCTTTGGAAATAAGATTTCTTCATCAATGTGTATTTTTTATAAATGTATATTTTTGTATGCTGCTTACAGAAACAGGGGCGTTCACTCCTTAGTCTGAAATTAAGCAATACCCTGTGCTTTTCTTTCCTTGCAGAATTTTCTGATCCTTGATGAGGTTTCACACTTCAAACCACAACTGCATAGTAGTAATGAGAATGCTGTTCTTCATGTTCAGGATTTGACTTGCTATTGGGATAAGGTAAGCTTGTTTCTACTGAACACTAAGAGTATATTGATGGTGCTGGCATTTCAAATTTACAGAGCAGTACATCTGTATATAGTGTGCTGGTGTTTTATATGCTGTTTTTTTATACATGAGAAGCCTATTAGTGTGTTAACTCTATAGTATGTATGGGAAATGTATATATGGGAAATAGTATCAAATGCTTATCAGAAATAGCTTTTCCTGAATCTTAGGAGTAAGTAACTAAACTTCTATGTAAAAAATGGCATTGCGTTGTCTAACACCGCTGTAGTGTAGCTCAGATGCTGAATTCGTAATTAAAGGCAGGCAGGTCTCCTGGCCTAGAACCAGAACTATTTTGTACTCCCATTACAGATTCGAAGGCTTAAGAGACTAAGCTGTAAGTATTTGTTACTCTGTATTTTAATGGCTGTAGTTCAACTACATATTGTCCTTTACCTGAAGTGCACCTAAACCACCAAAATGTCTAGAAAAAGGGACAGTGTACAGGTATCCTTTTCTTTAAATGCGGCAGATAGACGTTCTCTTTTTAAAACCAGAATTGCTAAGTGGCAGTTTGTGATGAATTGGTGGAGATGTTACAAGCTGTCACCATTGTTGCTTAAAAAAAGCTATAAAGGTTGCAGTCTTCATGAGAAGACATGAGAAATATTGGAAGCTCTGAGCATGAATTTTGCATATGAATGTACAGCAAATAAGACATATAAAATCCTTCTCTTTGTGCACTCTTACACCTGCTGTGGCTCAAGAATAGAGTATGAAGATACATGTGTGGATCTACCTAATCATACTACTCGGCAACAAAAGTAAATTGTTACTTTACATTGATGTTTTACTTTCTCTGAGCTGTCTCTATGAAAAAAAAGTATTTCATAGACATCGAAAAGCTTTTTTTTATTAATTGATATGAAATACTTGATGGCTGATATGTTCTAATGCAAAATTGAATGTATTTCTTAGTCTTTGGTTTCTCACCAAACCAACACTGGTACCTGCATTAGCAATCCATAGGAAATAGTTGCATAATACATCCATAAAACATCTCCTCTTTTTTTTTTTTTTTTTTCATGAGAAGCTTACGTAATCTCAAGCATGACTGGAATTACTAGTTTGCTTCTGCCTTTTTCTTTTCTTTTTAATATTGAAAAGCCTTTATGCCTTTTTCACTTGGGTATTTAATTGAAATGTACACGGGTGAAGAATACCTCAACCAGAGCTATTAGAGAAGGTCAGAACACTTCTCTAATGCTGCAAAATGATTTTATAGGTGTTTAGTGAAAAGATAAGCTCTGAGAGAGAGGGAGGAGTTATGAAAGGAATAAAACAAGTATATTATAGTTTGTGATTTAACCTGCCTAACCTGTTACCCTTACTGGTCTTCTCATTGCTCTTTGTCTGTCTGTTTAGCAAAAATACATCTGGATAGTAATTTATTTTTATTTTTAAAGATTATGAGCCAAAAGAGATATTAAAAAAATAACAAATCCAAAATCACTGGAAGTAAAAAAAGGGATTATTAGATAGGCTTTTAGGAAAACAAGTTAACATGGTGTATTGCGGTTTATCAAAAGATAAACAAAACCAATTAAGTTATGGTCACACTCTTGTTTTACAAGGCGAGTATTATCCGAGTCCCACAGCGTGATTTTTGGTTTGATAACCAGCGGGGAGCTCAGGATTTGGAGTTCTGGATTCTTATCCATGTACTGTTAGTTTACAAGGCCGCCTGCCTTTTCAGCCAAACAACCCTCAATTTAAATGGAAGCCAAATGTACCCCAGGACATTTTAGGCACCTTCAGAAATGAGAAGCCTAGGTAGTGTAGTATTTTTATGGAATACGTGGTCTTAAAAGCCCGTAGATGGAGTGAGTGACTGCTGAGGGACGCGTGGCGCGCGCAGGCCCGGCGGAGGGCAGCAGGCCTTTCCCTCCATGCTCCCCACACCGACCTTCCCTTCCTGGTGCTGCGCCGGAGCCCGCGTGTGGGACCCTGCCGTGACCTGGGTCCGAGGGATAAGACAGCAGAGGCGGCATCGCCGCTCGTGCGGGCTGTTTTCCGGCAGCTCTGCTCCCCTGACAACCTGCCGTAGCGTGAGGCAGGATCGAGCTGCAGCAGGAGGAACATGGCGCGCGGGGAGAGCTGACCGGGCACGAGGGGAGCCGAGATGTCTGGGGGAAAGTAGCCATCAACATCAGTTGTAATCCAATTTAAGTACCATGGTTCAGTGCCTAAAAATAGGTATGATGTATTCGGGGCAAACTGTTTTTAATTATGAGGAATGCCGATTTGGAAAAACACCATGTCCAAGCGGTGTCTGTGGCTTGTGTCACGTAGCCTGCCTTGGTGCTTTCACATAACGGGGTCCGTGACACCTTGCGCTAGCGGAGCCCCTGGGCTGTGTACCCTGCCCAGAGAAATGCAATTCGTGGTAAAAGCCCGGGGGCAGCCAGGAGAGAAAGGAAAAAGCCCCGTTGCTGCCACCTCGTGGGGAATAGTAGTAAAAGGATAGAGAGGTTGCAAAGTCAAACACAGGAGAGAAAAAAAAAATAATAAAAATAAAGGGTGGATTCCTGCCCTGCACTCCTAGCTTTGGGTGGGAGCTCAGAAGGGCGGCGTTTTGCTGAGTCTGGGCTGCCCTGGTGCATCCCCTGGTACATCCCCTTCCTTTTCTTTTTTTAATGCTCCCCTATTTCATTTCAGTGTCATGCTTTGTGTGGTATAAGATGCGTGTGAAGGCCAATCCTGTTAGAAGGATGTTCAGCTTTCCTGAGAGAGGGCTGAATCAGGCCCTTAGGAATTAGCGCACAGCTATTAAAGGCAGAGCATCCTTTCTTTTCATAAGAAATGGGCTCTTCTTTTGCAATTACACCTTCATAAGAGAGGTGCAAGATATGTAGGGGAAATAAGTGTGACACAGAGGGGAGAGATGCTGAAGAGGCAACGGCAGACAAATTCTGGGTAGTGTATTTACATGCGAATCACCCACGAGGCATCTGTCAAAAGCTTTTGAGAATCTCAGTTGTACAAGAACGTGAACCTAACTGTGTGTGTAACATTTTAGCACTTGCGCTTAGGGACCAGTGTCTTCTGGAAGAGTCTGTGAGTTACTGAAGAGGCAAGTTGTATGCCTGAAGATATGGTGGGGTTATGGGTTGTTTATTCATAGTGATTTATATGCATTGTTTTCTGCTTCTAGAAAGTTGTTTTGATGGTATATATTCCATAACTGATGAAACATAACTTTTTCTCAAATCCGTAGAGTTTAGATAGCCCAACTCTTCAGCAGCTTTCATTTACTGTCAGACGAGGAGAATTATTGGCTGTGATTGGTCCAGTAGGAGCTGGAAAAGTAAGTCTCAATTTTTTACACTGCCTTGTCTGTTTTCTTTTGTGGATTTGTTAAACACAGCTAGAAAGTTACAAATACACATTTCCTTTCCTTGCATAATAATACACTTTACGTCAAGGTAATGGACATGCAGAAAGGCAGATGCTCGTTTTGAGGTGGGAGGTATGGTTGGTAGTTGCAAAGTGCTTTGCGCTTTGCTTCTAGCCTGCATGTAAAGGCTGCTTTGTAGGCTGTCATGCTCATAAATGTTACTCGCGATCGTGATGCGGATTGTTTAATGCAATCAAACTGCTTCTGAAAAGCTGTCGAAGATATCAACAGATTCTGTTTTTTGAAGTGCTACTATCAGGAGATGAAAGTTCAGATGGCACCCAGCTTTTTTCAGAACCTATCTGGAAGGCTTATTTCTGAATGTGCAGTTGGGAGGCAGGTCATTTCTGTCTCTTACTGTTTTTTTTATTATTATTATTTTTTCCCCTTCCAAATCTTTCACAGTCTTCACTTTTAAGTGCTGTGCTTGGTGAGCTGCCTAAAGAGAAAGGACTCATAAATGTTTCTGGAAGAATCGCCTATGTTTCTCAACAACCTTGGGTGTTTTCTGGTACAGTAAGAAGTAATATACTGTTTGACAAGGAGTATGAGAAAGAAAAATATGAAAAAGTTCTAAAAGCTTGTGCTCTTAAAAAGGTATGCTTTTCTCTGTGTATTTTATTTTAAATGTTTTAATTTTATTGTTCTTGTGGACTTCTAGCACAATACTGTTGCAACCAGTAATACATTATTGCATTTGAAATAAATTCTGTGTCTCGAAAGAAATTTGTGTAATTATTTGTGACATCTCCATGTGAGCACATTCTTGTAATTCCTGATAACTTCACTAGAGGGAGATGTAGCTTCTGTGAAGCTCAGACAAATTTAGGAAAAATGTTTCAAATAATTTCATAATCACTTCTAGTGCTGTTGTTTGTTGTTATGCTAGATATGTATGTTATTGGGTGTAATCAAAGATAGAAGTAAACTTGCGGACTAACACTGTCATTTGTTTTGGAAATGCTATTTGTTTGTTTGCTTTTTAAAATAAATTTCATGTATACCATGTATGCATTGCTAACCATTATCAAAAGAACCTTAATGTTTTATATTGGAGAACTCGCTGAGCCCAATAGTTTTATGAAAAAGAACATTTTTGGAAGGTCTGTGTGTAAAGGAGTTTGTGACATGAGGTATAGAAGAGAATTAAGCCTGATTTGTCAAGAAACAGACATTTTGCTTGGCAGCTAAAAAGGTTTTATGCAGCATGTTATGATATCCCTGTCAGCAGCAATACAGGTAAAAAGCAGATGGTTACTATGATGATTTTTTTTCGTTTTATGGAAGGTTTTTACACATAGTAGTTTTAACATCTTCAACTGATATTCAGTCTATTGCTGTTGTCTAAACTTAAGGTCTTAGTGACTTTAAAAGATTGCAAGCTGCATTAAAAACGCTTTGTATTTTATGATGGATTTATTTTTGTAGTTTTCTTGCAAATTTATGGATCTTAAAAAAGCTGTGAATAGACTTTCGGAATATGTTGTTTAGATCAATATAAAGCTTACATATTTTGTAAAGAAAATATACATTACTGTGGTATGGAACTTTATTCATATTTTCTCTTGCCTGTAATCCCAAGAATTAACCAATCTTGTATAATGAATGGCATGGATAGGATGCATTGCAGTAAGAATAAAACTGATATAATTCTTAGGGATATTGGCAAATGGAAAATAAGTACTTTTTACTGGTAGTCCCCGTTCAGTTTTATTTACGGTGACAGCTCGTTATGTGTAGTAAAAGCAATAGAAAGTTAATTTATTGTTGTGTGTAGAGTGGTCTGAATGATCAGTGAATATTCCATATGATGCCAAGAATAATAATGCGCTTCCCTCTGGCCACAGCTATAGAAAATGTGACTTGTTAGATCTGACTTATTTTTCAGTTATTTTAATGATCTTTTGCTGAAGGTACAAATCCCTTAAATTATCTGTGGATATTTCATCTTGTGTGGCACTTAATATTTTAATGTGAGATGATACCTTAATACTATTTGAGTAAGGAAATGTTAGGTTGAAGTAGATTTGTTGGTTTTTGTGGTTAAAATGATAAAGATTTTTACTTGCTGGATGTTTTTTATGTCTACAGGACATGGAATTATTAGCAAATGGTGACTTAACAGTAATAGGAGACCGTGGAGCTACGCTGAGTGGAGGACAGAAGGCTCGTGTAAATCTGGCCAGGCTAGTGATTTTTGCTGCTTCTAATATTTACAGGTTTGGGGGAGGTTTTTGACAGAGATTAATAACTAAAATAAACAAGCATGAGAGTTTGTGGTACTGACTTTTGTTTAAACCTTGTAGAGCTGTCTATCAGGATGCAGACATCTATCTTTTGGATGATCCACTGAGTGCAGTAGATGCTGAAGTTGGGAGACACTTGTTT
This sequence comes from Tinamus guttatus, assembly GCF_059628265.1. Taxonomy (NCBI): domain Eukaryota; kingdom Metazoa; phylum Chordata; class Aves; order Tinamiformes; family Tinamidae; genus Tinamus; species Tinamus guttatus. The sequence continues at coordinate 1,850,457 of NW_028288714.1, read as the reverse complement.
GAAAAGTATGTTACTGCTCTATTTTGATTTAAAATCATTTGATTTCATTTCAAATTTAATTTCACTTATTTTCATTGTATTGTTATACTCTCATTCCTTGCAGAAGGCCTTTTCTTTGCAGGGAAAATAATTCTGTTTACAAAACTTAATGCATTCACTTCTGCATTTATTTATTTTTTTATTTTATGCATCCAGAAGATCTCCCTCCCCTTTTCTTATGTGTCTTGTCATTTTATTCATTATTTTAAAAACCGTGTAGAGCTGCTTTGAAGATACTATATACTATAATGAGAATTATTCTTAAGGGAATATCTGCCTTTTTCTTGGGGGGGAAAATCGGATTTCATGTGTCGGTATTGGATTTTATTAATATTAGCTGAGTCAAGAATAATATGCGGTGGAATTTTAAATCACTTCTTACTTTGCTGCAGCTTTATTTGCGTAATAATAAGCACTTATTTCAAGTGGCTAAAGAAAAGGACAGAACTTACTTCTCTTCTCTTGAGTGATCTTTTTCATTTCTGTTCTTGAATGCTTGAAATTTCTCTCAAATATGTGAAAGGGGGAAACATGGCCTGCCAACTAGACTGTGGAGAGCAGAAGTAGGGAAAAGGAGAATGTATAAGCTTACCATAAAAGAGAGGGATATTGGCATATTCCGAGAGGGATGTTCTGAAGAAATAGGACAGTGTTCATTAAAAACCAGGTTCCCTTTTCAGTAAATATCCTCTTGACCCTCCCTCTCTCTCTTATTTCAAACTGTTTAATCTACAGCATAGAGCACAGGAAGAACCCAGGTATTCCAGCCAGTGTTTCATTCTTGTTTTGTTCATTGCCTGCTTGTGCCTCTATCAAAAGGTCTGATGTAGAATTTATTAGAAGTGGAAGGAAACCTCGGATTGATTGAGCTTAGTGGGCTTCAGTTGAGGGCCTAAATGAGAGCGTTTCCTGGAGCACACTTGCATCTTCCCTGAATTCCCACTGTACAAATACATGAATTAATTTGCTTTTTCTGTTATTCCCTCCCCTCACTCCTAGGCAACTATAAAAATCTGTTTTGCAGAATTGGTTGTAGAATTTGCATTGACTAGGGTTACAGGCATGTGCTTTTCTCCACCTGGGGAAGCTGTCGATACCTAAATTGGAAAATTGTGCATCCTGTTAATGTTTATGGTTTCAAATCTGACCATCCCTCTAAGGCACCATCAAAACTATATTTTACTTTATTGATTTCTTAAAATGGTGACTATTTGGTTCCAAGAGCCATGGGTAAGAGCTTTGTGCTGCACAGGTTTATGTTAATGACTCTACGTGGGATCATTTTCCCATTCCCGGACTGATGCCTGGAGGTCACTGCTTATGTATTTCACATATTTTACCAAATTTCTTTAGGGCCTGTTGAAACTCCCTAGGTAGCTGCTCTCTGTTTCTGTACCAGATGGCTGTACAGTTCCAGCTTCTGCATGTACGTGAGGTGCACGCACCTGTGCTGCCAACCTGCGTCTACCCTGTTTAGGTCCTGAAGAAAGTGCAGCAGCGCCTTGCAGGGGAGGTCAGGCTCCCTCTTCAATTTATTCTGCTTTTTGTGTGAGCCGTGACAGTGTCTGCATCCTGCTGCAAAACCAGAAGTGTTTTAATTTTTTATTGCCAAAACAGTAAAGTGCTGGAGAGCATTGCTTGACTACTGTGGTGTATATTTTGCTCATAAACAAGGGTAGATGAGGAAGAATAAGGAGATGAGCTGAGAACATCTGAAACTCTTCTTCTAACACTGTGTTTGCTTTGGTTTGCCCCTTCCTCCCCATCTCTAGGTAAGTTTAAGGTAAATGGATACAAGTAGCATGAAAGCTTTTCATTGGGAGAACAAGTTGCATGGAGTCACGGTGACAGACACCTGAAGACAGTAGCTTGTTAAAGAACTTAAGGGAGGAGGGTCTCTAACAACCAGAAGTTGCCTCTGAAACCTCCATGGCAGGTATAAAAGGTGTTGGGGAGAGTATGGAGAGCGTCGTATTCCATATACAGCCTTCACTAACAAAGCTGGGCATGTTTTCCGATGGGCTCTGCTTCCTGGATAGTGCAAGAAATGTGAGGAGAAGACTTGGGCAAGGATGATTTCTGAGAATATCACGCTGAGGAATGCCTGAGAGGCCACTTCATACAAACTGCCCCTAGGAATCCAAACCGCAAGGCCTAAAACAATGGCTGAGATGGAAGAAAGAGAGGGTTATTTAATGAGAATCTGAAATGGATATTGTTCTGTTCCCCCGCTCTTATTTCTTCTTTTAATCTTATATTCATGTTTAATTTCTTAGAAGTGTCTGTTCTATGCATATCTTTCTCAAGACAGGTATACTCCTACCTAGTACATTAAAGGTATAGAGGGTTAATTCATCATATTTGCTGCTTCTCTTTCTTCTGCTCAGCTACTGCTGTAAATATGGGTTAAAATACATAAATACTTTTCAAATGAGAAACAATGTCAGTAGTATAACTCCAGTGGGAAAATAGTCCACAGTATTCTTAATGTTGCTGTGTCTCTTAAGAAATTCTTCATAAGAAAGACAAGTTGTTCTATGGATGATGGAACACGTAAAGCTTGTTTTCCAATTGATTTATTTTCCTTAATCAAATTCCTTGGGGCCTAGTAAGGTATAAACTGGAGATTTTTGTGTCATTTATAGCCTTTTTTCCTGTGGGTTTTCTGACATTTAACAGTAGAGAAGCTTCAGCCCTTTCCCAATGGGGAGCTGGAGTAGAATTCTATCTTTTATGCCTTTATCTTCTATATATATATCTTTTCATTAACTGTTAGGGAATGAGATATTTTTAAACTTCTACTTTTTTCTATCAGATCTAAAATGAGGGATGGACATACACACACACACACACTCGCACACACACACACACACACACACAGATACTGTGGTCATACAGTTCTTTTGGAATAGCCCGTGGTGTTTTAAGAAAGTCATTTGGTCATGCTTGGACCCCAAGAAATTATGTGTTCTCCCTGTGGGTCTTTCTAACATATTTCTGTAAATGACATGATTTCATATCACCTTTTTCATATCAGTTGGGTCCTATCAGTGATACTGACCCATAAATGGTTGTTTGAAGCACGAGATTTTTATTTCAACACTGTATTGAGAGAAACACTTTTCTCTAGGAATGGTTCTTCCTTCAAAAGTTGTCCAGAGATGGAGCAGTGTGCCAGTCACAGCTGATGAGCACTGCTCTTTCATTCTGTTCTTCTTCTGCACTCATGAAAGGAGGTGGAATTGCAGGGCAGACTGGGCTTCTTTCTGAATTAGACCTGTTTTTTGTTGTGATGATTGGGAATGGTGCAGGTGGAGCATCCCTACTATCCAACAGAATTTTTCAGGTCTTTGTCAGTTGGAAGCTGATTTCAGTATGTGGCTCTTTGCCTCTGGAATTAGATAGAAGCTGCAGGACAAAACCCTGCATCTATCACAGCACTAAGTATGAAGTAAGTGGATGTCAGCCTCTATTCAGATGGAGCACGTTGGCATCAGGGGTGAACGTAATTGGACAAGAGGTCACTGGATACTCCTATGTTGAGGAGACCAGAGAATCACCTGGCAGTTTGGCAAGGTGTTCTGAAAGATAAAGCCACTCCCTTGTGGTTTGAGATAACCGTGAGTTTCCCTGCAAGACAGGGAGGGAGACAGGCATGATTTTGTAGCAGAGCTTTCCTTCGAAATAGCAGAAAAAGGTGAGGGAGAAGTGAGGTGACTGCAAAGCAGAGAGAGGAATTTCATAGTGTGAGGTGCAGGGATCAGAGATCCTGGATTCCTTAGTGCATGCTGACCAAAGTCTAAGAAGGGCACGAGAGTCAGGGACGCTAGAGTAGGGAAAATGAGTGAAAGATTCACATTGTCTGGATGCCTGGACAGCACATGGGAGTAGGTGGATCTTTGTTTTTTCCAGCATGATTATCCTGGGATGATTCTGTGCTAGCCCAAAAGAGGCTGGGTCTTGTTATGGGCTAGAAATACAAGTTTAGCATGATAAACATATAGGAATAGAAACAGCATAGGGAAGTAGATGTGCTGGTAGTGTCTTTTGCAAATACGCCTTGTATATTTTGTTCTGAAAATCACTGCACTTAAAAATATAGGAGAACAGATGGAGGTTTGTTTTCCCTGAAATTCTTGAATTTAAAGCAAAAGGAACGGAAAGCAAAGGGAATAAATAAATTAACATAACAAAGACTTTACACCTGTGAGCACTTCTGTGTGTGTTTTAACTTTGTTTCAGTGAGTATTTTCAAATACAAGTATTGACTAAAGTAAAGTTAGACTTGTATGTGAACTTCCGAAAAGCGGATGTGAAAAAATGCTGAGGAAGAAGGTAGAATCGTAAAAGACGATACACTCTGCAGAGGTGAAAGAAAGCTGGTTCTTAGAGATAAAAACTAAAAAGAAAGGAGATTAAAGAACAACTTGTCTCAAAGAAAGGGAACCTGATTTGGAAGAGAGAGCAAATGAGGATTTGTATGTGCTGAAGTGCCAGAGCTGTGCCTGACTTTGCATGGAGCGAGAGCATGCTGTGCTCTTGCAGGCCCCCATCCAGTGAGTGTCCCCTACCACTTGTCCTGCAGGATCAAAGGATCAAAGCTTGAGCTGATTTTTTTTTTTCAGTTGTAGAGAAATTTGCTGTCAAAATGCAGTGTTTTTTTCAATTTGATAACAGCATCCTGTTGCTTAGATTTGTTAATTTATTTCTATTTTTGGTCAAATTGGAGGACTGTAATTTCTAGAATTCTGAAGGTTCTGCCCTGACCTGTGTTACTCGGTACCTTCGGTCACTGATGCTGTAGTTGCAGGTGATACAAAACTGGATAATGCTTTGGCAATTATTAGAGGAAACTCTGCATTGGGATTTATACCAGTGTTATATTCCACGGCACAGGCAAAGTAAAGTGTCCTGTTATGTTTTGTACCTGTAATGTCTCAACATAATAATAATGTATCCAGTTTGGAATTTTGCACTTCCAAAGAGATGAAGACCAGTCCAGTGTAACCCATAAAGAATATGCAGCCGTATGGGGGGAAAAAAGAAAAAAAACTCACTTCTCACTTCTAAGAAAGAAATGAATCTGTGTTTGGGGATTGGTTTTGGTCTAGAAAAAAAAGAAGGCAGAAAGAGAGGCCTCTGTACGGCTCGTGGGTGCTCTCAGAGGGAACATTAAAAAATGTTTACGCCTAAAGCTCAAATACCTTGATGTGTCCAAACAGATGTTTAGTATCTCTTTAGAGCTTTACTAGTTTTGCAAGTCCTGTGTTTCATCATGATACAGTATTTTCAATGGCAGAATTTTCTAGAGAGCTGTCAGAGCAGTGAGCTGTTGAAGTCAGTAGTAGATCTAAGTATATACCTGGTCATGAGTTTTCCTCCCTGTGCTCATACCGCTGAATTGTGACAACAGTTTCTCTACTCAAGTGTTATCAGTGAACTAACTGGCTAGTTTCTTCCTACCCAGACAGACATCAAATCAAGATTTTCTTTTTTTCTTATTTGAATGAACTGATACATCTTAGCAATTCCTAGTTTGAATTTGCTTTCTGCAGAGGTCGTTTGTCTGTCCAGAGATCAAGATCACTTAGGGTGTTGTGCTGACCTCCCTAACAGATCTAATTGGTTTGATCTGATGTTGTGGTAATCCTTTCTTTCTAAGCACAGCTTAAAGTGCAGTGACTTCATGGTGACTCATAGTCATGGAGGCTTAAAGGTTTTTCAGCCATTAGGTTTTGTAGTGGCTGTGCCAGTAAGCTGTTGAACATGCATCTTGGCTGCACAAGTTGAATGCCCCAGTCTAGGCTGTGGGGCTGCCTAAGGGAGGGCTTGATCCCTTGACAGTCCATACCTGGCATTTTCGGGTACCTTTCCTTCTGGGCAGATCGCTCTTCTGGGGCTCCCCAGATTCTTGTCCAGTTCTCTGGATATGATTTGGTGAAGGGCTTCTTGCATGCCTTAGGCTGCTGCTTCAGTTCTCATGTGGCTTGATCCAGCGAGGGCTCCAAAGGGTCTGGAGCCCAAATTATACTCCACAAGGAGTCTGGAATATGAAGAGCTGCAGCTGCTCAGCAGCTGGGTATTCCACTGCTGCAAATCTGCAGTCACGATGTCTTGCTCTCTGGGTCACCACAGCACCTTTCTGTTGGTTTATAGGTGCTTCTTCAGTGCTGAGTTGAAGTCACAAAGTTGTTTTAGCAAGTATGTTCAGCTTAATTTTAACACATAGTTTACATACAAGATGAATTTATGAAATACAATAAACAATATGATATCACTGCTGTTAGCTCTTCAAGCTACTTGTTTTCCTTTATTTTGCCATAATTATACACAGTATGTTGCCCCGCTTTCTGTGTCATTTTGGTGAAGTTTACTGATCGTAATCCTGCTTATGTCATGTACATTTGTTAGTGGGAAGTTTAATACACCTTTTGTGAAATATCCTTAGGATTCTTTCTCCTCCACTTTCAGCTGTAAATCTGTATTTTTTTTTCCTATTTTGAAAACTTAACTTTTTAAGTAAGGGGTAAGGTTGGTAAGCTTTACAATTAATGCATTAAGCATGCATCACTCTCTTTTTCTTGTTTTGAAGGCCATGCAATAAATTTTCCAGAAACACTCAGAATGTTTTTAATTTTTTGAATTCTTTTTCTGCCTCTTTGCAGGTGTATTTGTCAGGCCTTACATCAAAAGGTCCTTGTTTTGGTGACTCACCAGTTGCAATATCTCCGTGCTGCATCTCAGATTCTAATCTTAAAAGATGTAAGTGATTTCAGTGTCTGTTCTACAAATCTTATGTCCTTTCTAATAATGCTTTGTAATTTACAGTGGGAAAAATGTATTTACAAGTCAAAAATAAAATAGTTTTAGCTGCATTTTCTGACACCTTACGATCACAGATATTTTTAAGGATTAAATCAATCTTAGTTTGCCCTGAAAAATGTGTTTCTGATTTATATCATAAATATATTTAACCTTTTTATTTTTATCTTACATGTATGTACTACACTATATACATATAGTATAGTGTGTGTGTATATATATACTCTCTATATACTATAATATTTTATATATATATATATGTATATATAATACTGCAAGAGAATTACTTCTCTTGAGACCTCAGACTTTGCTTTTATTCTTCATTTTTTTTTAACACTTGGTATGAATTGGAAGAACAATGTTGGTTTTGCAGCTGACCCCTTCTTTTCATTAAGGCTGGGAACTGGTCACAGTTACCTTTGAAACCAAGCAGTCCTTCAGCTAAGCTGATACCTTTCAAGCTTGGTTCTGCCTGATGTTTGAGGGCAGAGGGAGCAAAATGAAATAATTTCGACTATTTTGTAAGGTTGGATGATGAAGTTCTTTAGATTACTTCTGATGTATCATAAAATTGCAAAAAAAAAAAAAAAAAAAAAGACATTAGCTACTTTTTTGCTGCAGTGCAGATTGCAGTAGTTTCCCAGAGGTGGGTTGGGGTGCCTGTGCCCTGTGTGCACATTCTGTGCTGGTCCTCGTAGAGCTCTGTGAAGACCAAAAAAAAATTAAGCTGTAGTCACCCCTAGCCCTGCATAGTATAGAAAGCCTGATGACCATGTATGTGGTTCCACAGCCTGTCCAAAACTATGGCTGACTTCTGCATCTTCTCCAAAGTTGTTCTTACTGGTTGCAGCTGGGACTCTGGGCATCCCTTTTATGTGCCTGGTTAGGTGCTGGGAAGAGAAGACTGGCTGGGGACTTGGCAGCTTGTTTCTGCTCTTCCAGAAGAGGAACTGAGAGCAAGAGGCTTCATCTCAGTTACTGCATTGGGGTTGGGGCTCAGCAACCGCAGAATTGCAGCACCTGTGACCTATGCATCAGGGATAGGGAGGAAAAAACGTCCTTTACAGGAAGCGTATAATGAAGATAATCAAAGCTTATATTAATTGTAGGGTAAAATGGTGGGGAAAGGTACCTATGCAGAGTTCCTGAGATCTGGCATCGACTTTGCTTCCCTTTTGAAAAAAGATGAGGAGGGAGAACAGCCCTCGGTTCCAGGCACCCCCAACCTGAAGGCCTCCAGGAACCGTACGTTTTCCGAGTCCTCCGTCTGGTCCCAGGATTCCTCAGTCCACTCGCAGAAGGATGGAGCAGCAGAGCAGCCGCCTGTGAGTGCACAAGGAGAGCCCCATCGCCGGCGCTGCGGGGCTGCCCGTTGGCCGAGGCGGAGACGCGCGTTCCTCCCTGCCGCGTTTGGGTTTCGGGGGTTGCTGGCGGACGTGCGCAGCGTGGTGCTTGGCAGGCAGCCTCCCCCAGCTCCGTGCTGGCATTTGGACACAGCAGAGTTTGAGAGCTCACGTTCAGCACCAGCTCTGCTCCATCCAGGAAGCAGGATTTCCACAGAGGGATCCCAGGGCACTGCACTGTGCTTCCCGTATCCCACATGGGCTGCCTTAGTAGCGCGTGATGCAAACGGTTTCCGCGGGCGCATGCGAGCACCTACCCCAAATCCTGAGCTCCAAGGTGTGCATGTGGAGGCCATGGCTTCATCCAGAGCCCTCATTTGAACAGTTGGCACTGACGTATCCGTGTGACCGTGAGCCCTCCCTGAGGGAGGAAGCGAGGGGCTCTGCGCCGCTCTGCACAGCCCTGTGGTGCTGAAGCTGGCGGGGCTCGTGTGGCAGCAGCCTCGTGGCGTCCGCGCTCCGTGAGAGCAGCCGCAACCGTCCTGTATCCCGCGCCAGAGCTGGCCTGGAGCTGCCCCATCTGTATTCACAGGAGATACAAAAAAAAAAAAAAAAGGCTACTGACTTTCCTTTTTTTTTATTTACCAGCTTTTTGTTTTTCATACCTTTTTGAAGGAATATTTTTACGACAGAAAGCACTAATCTAATCTGATATTAATGTCTCAGTGGTGACACTGTTCTGCTCTTCTTAAAGCCATTAATAGACCAATGTGTGCCAAACTGTTTTTTTTCTTCCATCTGACAGCTCTAGTGCTGCTGAAGTCAGGATATAGGCAAGTAGGTGAGATTTTTCTTTCCACATCTGAGTCAGATCTGTTGAGTCCACTGCTCTTGTACAGCTGTGTCTATTGACAACAAAATCAGATATTAAATGTCCACAGAACTGACACCAGTTTTTCTATCACATGTAGTGTAAAATATCTTCAGAACCGTGTTCATTTGAATAGCTCTTTTGTCTTCTTCATGCGCATCATATTTTTTTCCGTTTTAGTCTTCCAGTGTCCATTGTCCTCCAGCCCATGTCCATTATTGCTTAATAGTCATTTACCATTTTACTCGTTTCGTCTGTGGGCAACTGCTCTGTTGTACTTGCAAAGAGGCGATTAAAACTTTGTAGCTGGTTTCTGACCTCAGGCATGTGTCAATTAAACTTGATGCATGCTTTCAGAAGAGTATTTACCTCGAATGCTTTCCTGAAAAGAAGAGGTTAGACGTGCTGGTGTTGCGAGCACTTTCCCAAGTCCTGGCCTTAGATTTCGGAGCCTGTATGACTGACAGCAGTGTATAAGAGAAGGAAAAAGTAAACAGTCAGCAGTAGTGACAGGGCAAATATTTATGATTGTAAGCTATGTGTCATGCCTTGATGGAATGCAAAATAAAATCACTGCAATGACATTTTACAGAGAGGATTTTTCACTATTATTGCACTAAGATTGATTTTTTTTGTATGGTATTTATACTTTTTGAAATGCATAGCCACTTTATCTTCTTATTTAATTGCTTGCTAATTCTGTGACTTTCAAATGGCTTACTTTGAATCTATGATTACAAGACTGACACTGTTTTTTTCTGGTTTTTGTTTCTTACTTTTAATTTTTTTTTTTTGCAGGTTGAAAATGCGCTGGCTACTATGCCAGAGGAGAGTCGCTCTGAAGGAAAAATAAGCCTTAAGGTTTACAGAAAATATTTCTCTGCAGGAGCAAACTACTTTGTAATTTTTATACTTGTACTGTTCAATGTTTTGGCACAGGTAAGTGGACTGGAGTCACAAGTAATGAAGGTATTCTGATTTTGTCTTTTTTTCTTTTAAAAAAAAAAACATAGCTTAAAAATACTATCCTCATTTCAACTGAAATGTTTGAGAACATCATGCTTTTTTATCTAATAATTTTGTAGCATACCTAGTCATGTTTTCTGTATCAGCATGTAGTTTTTGTGTGGCATGAGCTGTTTTGCGCTCGTCTTTATTCAACAGTCTCAAGGTTTTCATTAAGATTTTTTTACTCTCAGTACAGCACATGTATTGTAAGCCTGTCTAGTTTTCAGAGATAGAGAACAAAATTACAGTACAAAAAGTAGTCTTAAGAAATCTGAAGAAAGTATTTTCGATGGGGAAGGCAAAGAGGTTGACTGGATATGGGAGAATAGAGTCTGACAGAAGTGTTTGGAAAAGAAATCTCTTTTCACTGATAATAAGTTTTGAAGAGGACTGGAAGGAAGATCACTGTTAAACAGATTAGGAAAGTAAGAAGGAGGGTGCGGAAGTATGCTGTGTGTGATGCAAAGTGTAGCAGGTACATCAAAAAGTATTCTGTTAAACAATCAAAATATGTTTGAAGCTTACTGAAAGAAATGATGAGCTAAGGAAGCTGTGAGTAGGTAGCTTTTTGCTTTTTTCTCTCTATTTCTTGATGAGAGACCTCAGACTCATTTCATGGAAACGACTGCTGGTTCTTGGCTTTAAAAATAGTGAGTGTGAGCCATTACTTCCTTTCGAGTCTCTTGGAAAGGTCCCTGAGCATGATCAGATCTTTGCAGTATTTTAATTCTGCATCCAGAATTTTGATTCAGTCGAACAGAAGTTTATCTTGAGATAAATAATCCTACTACAAGTTGAGAGTCATCTATGGGTGCAGAAGGAAAAGTGGCAGTAATGCTGGGGTTCTTTTTTTTTTTTTCCTCCCTCTCTCTGTCTTCCTCCTTCAACTCTGTTTCTAATAATTATCTCCTGTAAACACAAATTTCTGGACTAGTAACATCAGAAAGTTTGTTAATCAAAAAGCACTTTGGAATATCTCTAGTAGCAAATTTAGGAACTGAAAGCAGAGTTCTTTAATGTGCAATTAACATATGGTAAGGAAAGCTGCTATATTTTGTTTGCTTAAATGTATTGCTTTCCTTTAGTTCACTATCAAGTAAGGTAATTCAAGGTAACCTCTTCTCTTTGTAGAGGGTTCTAATGCACTTTCTAATGTGCTTTGCAAATTGCAACTGGTCTTGAAAGACTGGATGGCATACTTTTATGACTATGTGATGTTTTCCCAGAGAACATAAAAGAAGAGCTAAGGAAATTTAATTTTCTGATGTTTTTAATTTTTGTAAGAAGATTATTTATTTATTTATTTATTTATTTTTACTCCAGGTGGCATATGTGCTCCAGGATTGGTGGCTTTCCTACTGGTAAGTTAATGATAACAACTGCTCGGTCATTTCTGCCTTTTCAAATGCTTTTTATCTAATAGAAATCAGTGTTTTAGAGCTAAGAGAGGAAAACCAGCATTTGTTCAGCTTTCTTTTCTGGTCTCCTCTTGTTTTATCTGTGGGGAAAAAATTAAACTTTTGAAAACTTTTTCTGGTGAGGTCTGATGGCTGCTCCTCACAATGTGATCCATGACAGCGTCAAATACATGGGATCCTTTAAGCTAAAGGTCTCAGCAGAGTTGAATCTGGTAGAAGTTAAATGCCTGTATATGTGCATGAATATTTGCAAAGTGTGATTTGATGATTATCTTGCGTGTGCACTTCCCCAGGGCGAACAGTCAAGAGAAGTTGAATGTCACGACGAATGGGAATAATGGAGGAAATGAGACTGAACATCTAGACCGTAACTTTTATTTAGAAATATATGCAGGTAATTCCGCATGCATATATGTGTTTTTGCATAGTTTTTTTAATACAAACTGTATCTGTTGTTTGACCTACCATAATAGACAGTTTTGAGAGGTGCACAGCAATGGCAGTGTGGGGAAATGGGATTTTTAACAGTGACTGAGTAATGTTTTAGCAGATTAGCAGCCTGAGCCTTGTTTCCTGGCTAAATTAACTTGAATAATAAAAGAAAAAAATCTAACAGAAGTAGGTTGAATATAGATTCTTGATTTCTTTGCCTGAATTTTGGAAAATAAACTAGAAATTGAGTATTCAAAAAGTTAGTCAATGTAAACTTGTGGTTATTGTCTATTCTAATAGGTCATTCAACTAAATCTTCAGCCATTATATGGATGGGCAAGAGGGATTGGAAATTGATCCTCATTCTGCAATTCAGTGTTCCAGTTTGTTTATATAATATACTGCTGTTTTAAAACTTGGCATGGCCATATTCTCCTGAAGTGCCATAAATAAGAACTAGTTTTTTAAAAACATTCTAGATAAGTATGCAAATCAAGATTTAAAATAAACCATTTTAATATATCTCAGTAGGACTTAGATAAATGCTTCTGAATACTCCAAAAAAGGCATCAATCTTTAAATAAATTACTATTTTGAAAGACAGTAAGAATGGGAATAGAAAAATAATGTGTAGAAATGTGGTTTCTTTCAGATTCTAGCCAGTTAGCCATTAGCTTCTAGTCATTTACAGGTTTGTATGGCATATAAATCTCCATCAAGAAATTGCTATGGTAGATCTGAGGAAAACAGGTGATGTGCCAGAAGAACGTGTACTGAGAGGACTGGCATTTTTTATTACTTTTCTTATTTATGTTTATATAAAAGGTATAAAGAATACATACATATTTTAATAAGAATCTGTGTGACCTAGGCACTTGACAGAAAACATTGTGCTGACCCAAGAAACACCAAGTTAGGAGCCAGATAATCTCATTCTTACTTGCTCTGTGTAATGTCTTATTTTGTGAGCAATTCCAGTGGACTACACAGTATGATTAAGGATGCCAGACTTGGCCTTCTTTGGCTATATAACCTAAACCATATTACAAAAAAACTTATAGTTAAGGTAAATTTTGTTTTACATAGCAGAATAGCAAGAGTTAACTTGGTATTGAAATGATGTCTCAGTGATACATTTGCAATACTTGAACAGAAAGTAATTATTTGCTTACAGAAAATTTTAAGTCAAGCTGAAAAACAGTTAGGAAAAGGTTTCAAGTTTTGTATATGTATTATGTAACTATGCAGCTTAGCCTTTTCTACAGCCTTAGAAACTAAAATTGAAAAACAATGTTTTTATTTCTGGTCCTTGATTATTGAAAATTTTATCACAGTAGTTTCTTCCTAGTCTCTATTTTTTCTGAAGAAATGGTTTGGAAAAGTTAAAAACAACAACAACAAAACTGTTTGACCGTTACGGAATACCTCAAGATAGTCTTTGTATAGCCACGTGTGTATTACTTGGTTAATACCTGCTTGCAATACTGAGCCTTCTCAGTGGCCTCCACAAGCCACAGCTGTGCACTGTGAAGGGCACTGCTTCGCAGAGCTGCTATGTGGAAGATTTTAATACAGATTTATGGGGAAACAAATATTTACTGTATTTTATAAAGTCCTTTAAATTACCTAAATTACTATATAAAGTAATTACTTTAGTCGTAAATTACTTTATAAAGTAATTGTTTAAATTGATAATATGAGACTACTAAAGCTATTAACAAATACAATGTTTATCTTCTGCATTCATTCTGACTCCTTAAGCTCTTACTGTGCACGGAATGCAATGAACTAGGTTTTTAGCTCAGTTCTATTTTGAAATTCTTTTTCTTGTAAAAGATGCCTATCTGTATGCAGTCCTTGACCATATCTTTTTAATTTTAGGTTTAACGGTGGCTACGATACTGTTTGGTATCATAAGAAGTCTTCTCGTTTTTCAAGTTCTTGTTAATTCTAGTCAGACTTTGCACAACAAAATGTTTCAGTCCATTTTGAGAGCTCCTGTGTTGTTTTTTGACAGAAATCCTATAGGTGAGTTTAAGTCAAAACCCTTCCATATACTGTACCTTATTAATTATGCTTAATACATGCTTTTTGAACAGTTGTGAAATTATAATATTTTTGTACAGTTGTGTTTTTGCTTCTTTTAATCAAAGTCTTCAGGTTTAGAAGTGTTGTACTTCACAGTAAAAAGACTTAATATTTAATACTTATTGATAGTTCATACTATTTTCAAGTGAAGTCTAAGGTAAATGAATGAATGTGTTTTTCTTTCATTCGTGATAGTCTGCAAGACACTTCTGTTCAGGTGTTTTGCATATTTTTTAAAAAGGAAAAAAAGAACAGGAAGAAGACACATGCTCCTATTCAGAACAGCAACATGTAGTAATTCTGAAATACACTTTTGAACATACATATATTTTAGCCAGCTTTTTTTTTTTAAACTGTATATGCATCTGATTTAGAACTTCTTTTGGAAGATACCTTTTTTCGTGTACTAATACCTTCTACATCAGGCATATTTGTCCAGGTAAAAGAAGTTGTAATTTTCATGAAGAGGTGCCTTACTGTGAAGGAGATATTGGAAAGGATTTATTCAAGTCTCATTTTTGTAGTGTCGTCACTATAATATCCAGCCAAGCTATTTTATCCCTTATTTGCATAGCTGAGATGGCAGTGACACAAACAGTGATAGATTTGTCGTTTAAACACCTGATGCATTCCCAGTATGTGTTAAGTTTCTAAGACAATTACAGGAGTGACTGCTAAACTGGCCTCTCTCTGTTGCAGCTTGCCTTTTCCAAAAATAAGCAACTATAAAAAAAAAAAAAGAAAGAAAAAAAAGCAAGGGATGATCATTTGAACACACAGTGATCTATGTTCTCAAGTCTAGAAAGGAGACGTACACACACAGAAATCCCAAGCACTCAGTAGTCCTTACTGGGGAAATAGACTAATGAGCAGCATCAGGGAGCTGACATTGGGAAATGGAAATATGTGGTGAATCATGACATGTCTGTCAACTCCCAACAGTGCAGATAAATCAGTCATGATGATAAAGGAAATGACTTTTTTTTATTTTAAGTGAGTCAGCTTAGATATGAGATCAAAACCTCTCTTTATATATTGCATTAGCAATATATAGGGAAGGGAAGGTTGTAAAGGGAATAGTAATGAGCATTTTGTCCGAATGATACAAGAATTTAAATGTGCTTCTATGAACATCGGTGACCTGGAGCAGAAGCAGGAGGGGAATATGAGGTGCAGCCCCTCCCTGCGCTCCATCCCTGCTCAGAAATATTTGATTTACAGATTTCACCTTCCTGTAATTTGGCATATATGTAAAAACTGAGTTAGCCATTACTGTCATATTAATAAACAACTGTCTCTTTTTTTAAGCATTTGCCACGTTAAATAACTGAATAACCAAGTTCCTGAATAACGAAAATATTTTGTATTATTCAACATTCAAAGAATGATCAGATTTTTATGACTGGAATTCAAATTTAGCGTCAGATACCTCGCAGCAGCAATGAGCAGTGAAAGCCTGGTGGACAGTGCTGGGTTTTGTGGCTGTTTTTTAGGGATTATTGCGTTGTACTTGCCTGCCTTTGCTAGCAGAGCTTGTTGCTCTCTCTGGAAGGTGCGAGGTGACCCTTTCCTTTCAGGCTCCCTTGGCTCCTCTTTCTGTGTTCCCGTAAGGGGGTTGCGCGTGTGTCTTGCAGTTCTATATACGGAGGGAAACGTGGATGTTTTCTGTTCCAGGCTTTTATATATCCAGTTTCATCTGTTCACTTGCAGGAGTGAGGGAGCTGCTCTCTGTGCGAGCCCAACGCAAGAGGGCAGCGTCATCTGTTTTATCCCAGCCCAGCATCACAGCAGCTCCGCAGCCAGATAGCAAAATGTATCTGTAGTATTTTTGGAGGTGATATTTGAGGAGTGAGTTTTCAACATCTACGCTGCGCAGTAGTAACGTGGTTCTCTTCGGTTATCTTCATAATCGCATATATGATATTTTGCCTTAGTATTTTGCACTGTTGTTTCATTTTTGTGTAACTTTTAAGTTTGGGAACTTTGTTGGTTTTGTAGTTAGTGGGCAAGCGAGGCAGATAACCCCTACAGACTCAGTTGCTTTGGGCCGGTTAAAGAGCCCTGCGGCTGTTACTCCTTTAATTTCCTTTTCCAAGATGTTCATAGCATTTGAAAACAAATTTGATAGAAAGCCAGGTTAAGAGACAAGGACTTCAACAGTAAGGAGAGTTAAACTGGGAGTTCCCTTTTTTGAAATTTGTTTCCTATTGATAGTCTTAGGAGATGCTAGTTTTGACAAGCTTGAGGATTTGATACAAGATTCCTTGGTTAGATTGTAAATAAATTGTTCTTTTTCTTGGATTTGGTGGCAGAGGTTTCTTTAGAGCAGGGATGCTAATATGTGGCTGCATCACTTCCAGTACTGCAAGTTTTTGAGGATAATGTAATTTTGAATTACATTAAGTTTAGGAAACTGAAACCTGCTGCTGCTGTGCTGATAGGTGCTGTAAGAATGAGTGAATGATTTGCATGAATTTAGTTCAAGTCGATGTCGGTTCCCCCTCCAGAGAGCTGTCTAAAATTCAGATCCAACCAGAACCACTACACTACAGAAAAGCATGTGAAAATCTGAATTTTTTAATTTTTAAATCTTTTCTAATTGTGCCTCTAAAAACTCCTGGTTCTGATGATTCACAGAAGGTGGAGAAGTATTTTGGCAGACATTACAGCCTTGTTAGAGATCAAAAGCACCCGATTGTGTCACGGTTGTCCTCTACCTGCTGAATTAGGGGCTTATTTGCACCAGCGCTTTGTGGAAGCTCTAAATAAACATTGATCTCTTTGAGTGCTTACTCAAAAACACTGAGGTTTGACCAAGTTGTAAGAAAAAATGTTCTCTCGTCCTGGCAGCCAGAAATAACATGCCAAACTGATAGCAAATAGTTGCGCATAAAAGGAAACTCTTAACTATTAAAAGAGAGATCAAAATGTAAAAGAAAAGCGATACTGCGCTGTAGAGTTTGTTTTTCTTTAAGGCATGAGGATTTTAATTATGGTGCTCATAAATCAAGTGTTGAAACACCTACAATATGACAGGGAAAGTTCCTTTATGGGATTAAAAGCATGTTCATCAATACACAACTGCCTATCTGCGTTTTATCTGACAGAAGCATCAGATGGGCAATGTTGTCAAAGTATGTAAAACGTAGAGTATTTGCAACAAATACGATATTTCAGCAGTCTGAAAATTGCAATGCTGATAATGAGGTGGTTTAAATTATAGCTCTATCAGTTGGATAGTGAAACTGCTCCAGTTAGTGCACATGAATGTCTGCCTGTTCACACAAGTGATTCTGCTGAACAAGGAGCATGTTTGAACAAGAAATACTGGTCCCAGAGCCTGTGATTTGCAGGAGGTGCTGTTTTGGCATATCGTGCAGTTAGCAAGGCAGAGCTTTGCGTTGAAGCATTTCGCTCGTAGCCTCATACAAATATTCACACAAATACTGAGCCAGGAGGCGCGTTGTGCTCCGCTGGGCCTCTGCGCCCACTCGTCCTTCCGAAACGAGGTCTGGGCTGCCCCTCTGGGGCGGTTTGCAGGTATTTCCCTGCGGCCAGGATGAGTTCTGGGGGACTGTGAGACAGGACGCCGGCTCTTCCGAGAGCCGTCGCGCTCCCTTGAACACACCCGAAGACACGATGCCCCGAAGAATCGGGGCCTTCGTTTCCGAGTCTGTGCCACGTTTGGGAACCAGCTCACGTGTGCGCAGGTTTGTTAGTTTATGTTGAAAAGCAGTCCCCATAGGACAGCCTTTTGTTGCAAAATAAGCGCGCGCTTTCTCTCGCCGGTGTTTGCAATCACTCGCGCCTGTTGTTAGGAAGATGACAGTACAATAGATTCCATCAATCAGCCCGATCCTTAACAACCACAGAACATGCTAAATATTATGTTTGGGTGTTTGAGTGGAACAGCTCGTCACTGCAGTAGGTGTGGTAATTAAAACCTGTTGGGTTGCTACATGTGTTTAAAAAAAAAAAAACTCTGTAATGTTTTTTCCATGTAACAATGGCTATATGTACTTTAAACCTTATCAGGGCGTGATTATTAAGTGATATTTTGTGGGAGTTGCTCATTTACTGCTAGCATTATCATAGCTTTTGTTAGGAGTTTAAGTAGTCTTACACTTCCATGTGTTTTATCGCTATTGTGATTTTGTCAGGAACCTTTATAAAGCTGATTGCTCTAGGATTAGTATTTAAAGTTAGCAAATAATACTCTGGAGTTGCGTTTACTTTTATTATCTGTGAGCATAACCCAATGCAACTCCATCCTTATTTGTCTGTGCAGTAATAATTAGATATAACCTGGCCATAAACTGATGAGATTTTCAGTTCACCAAGGCAGCGCTCACCCTATTTACCCTTAATATGCGAGGTGAAATTAAGGGGTTTACAGAAGCCGTTTGTAGGCGGCGACAGCGCGTTGTTTGATACAGGAATAGCGTGAAGCTCGTGCTGACAGCCGCTTCCAAGGGCAGCCTCCCGCTTTCCCGGCACAAGATTTCAAGCCTTTTCACTGCATTTTTCCATCTTTCTCGCATTAAGACCCCCCTGGCAGGGAGAATGGCCTGCTGTGAAACTCATTTCTGCCCGTGTGCTGACCTGCGGAGATAGCGCGACTCCGGGTTCCCCTGCGCGGCGGCGGCCGCGGCCGAGCGCGGCGCGGGCAGGGGCGGCTCGCAGAGGCTCCCGGTTACGCGGGCCGCTCCTGTGAGGCCCAGCGAGAGGAATCCGTGGGTATGGCGAGGGTGGCAGGGAGGTAAAACCAGGAGTTACGTTTCAGCCTCGCAGAGAAGGCAGGCGGTCTGTGGGTAGGAAGGCAATACTGGTGCGAGGCGCTCGAAAACAGCAATAATGTCAGTGAAGCGCCGCGAGGAGCTTAGAAGAAGGCCGAGTTGATGCGATGCTGCCCTGCAAGGGAGCCTCTGGGGTCTGCCTGAAAAATGGAGCTTGCCAAGGACTGAATATGGGCTGTGGCTGTACATTGCAAGAGGGCAGCCTGTTACAGTACAACCCCATGTCGTTAGCTGCGTTCTGCTGCTTGCTAATGCCCACAAGTCTCGCTCCCAGATGATCCTAGGTACTCTGCACTGCGGCATCTGGGTGAATGAATTATTATTATTATTATTTTCAGGTTGCCAGCATCTTGCAGGTTGTGCCACAAGTGAAGTTTGTGCCTGTGGTGATCTTAAAGAGTGTGTTTGGAAACAAAGCAAAAAGGCACTTTTTGAGCCAAATTGAAAAATTAGTACAGAAAAGACAAAAGAAACTGTTTTTTATGTCTGAATCTGCTTTTTCTGGCTCTTCAGAGTAAAACTGAATGATAGCAATGAACAATTAAGGGAGTGGGGCAGTCCCTGCATGTAGAGGTATCGTGTCAGGGATTGCTTTACTATTCAGTTTAAATATTACAAACCTGATAGCCAGAGTTAAGTTCTAAGCCATGCAAAAAGTACAAGACAACATTTGCTTCCTTGCTTGCTCTCCAACCTTTTCTTTTGGCCTGAATCATTTTGGGTAGATATTTTGTGAGTGGCATTTTATCTGTTCAGATTTAAAACAAACAAACGGAAAAAAAAACCCAGGACCTCCTTCAAATTTTGATTCCTGATGTTATTTTATACAAAATAACATCATATTGTATTTAGAGGAGGCAGCAATATGACATCCTGTGTAGGGTGGCAGCTATCAGTCTGAAGGTAGCTTTTATATTTGTTAAAACATTGGTAATAAAGCCATACTAGTATTTTAAAATTAAGCATGTGAAGAAAACTTTTTATTTTTTTATTTTCTTAACAATAGTCCTAAAGCCAGAATGCTGCCATGTAGCGGGCATTTATTGCTTGTTTATTTGCTTCTTCCAGATGTAGGTGGTTGAAACTGGAAACTGTGGGTTCATCAAAGCTTGTTTTAATTTTCATTTAAATTCAACATAGCTTCTGAATTCTGCTTGAACAGACTATTTACTTGTGGTTGTCCTAAGAAGAGGCTGTGGAAGGAGGCGACTTCAGTAACAAGTAGGGAATCTAGGGCTGCATTTAGGTGTTTTCCATCCAGCGTGTTCACTGATTTGCAACTGGGTGGTGCAGATAAGTGGTGTATTGTACACTAATGATTTTTTGTGTGTATTGACTTTTTGCTTCCGTGGAAGACTTGTGAATGGCTACTGAACTGCTGTTCTGCTTCTAGGGTCTGTTCCATCTTGCCTCATTCATCAGTTCAGAAGGAATATTGGTGTCACTAACAGGCCTCAAACTTGAGCTCTTAGCATGGGCTACTTGTGCAACAAATACAGCATTCAGAAAATCAAAGGAAGTCTAAATGAAATGGCTTATGAGTCTTTTTTTTTTGTCTCCCAGGCCTTCTTAGTTTTGACCTGCTGTTTTCACCTTTGCTTTCTGTGTGTGTGAATACTACTTTTCCATCTCTCACAGTGTGTTTAAGCTGCCTTCTGCGTGTATTCTGACTCCTTCAAACATGAATCTGCACTAACCTGTTAGCTTTTGGAGGCATAGGGCAGAATAATCGCATGGTGTGAGGAAGAAAGAAAAGGGGGAGATTTGCAATATAGGCTTCATTGCTGGCAGCTCTAAGACACAGCAGATGGAGTAGGGACTAAGAGGATAGATGACCTAACTCTTCTCGGCCATAGCTTTCTTTTTATCAAATGGGATGAGATTTGTGTGTGATGACTTCCTCAGTGAAGTTACTCTCTGTGTAATACACAAATGATGCATTGCAGAGTACTGCTAAGTCACGTGTGAGCAAATGAAGTTTGGTTTTGTGGTAAGCTTCCTCTCCTAAGCAATACGTGCTCCTTCGCCCTTGTTTGCGTTCACTTTTCAGCATCACTTCAGGTTCATTGGTTTGAATATTCACTGCTGAAAATAGGTACATTTCTAATTCTTCAGGCAAGGTTTCAACATCTCTCTTCTGAAGATGTCATAGCTTATTTCTCATACAACTATTCCAGCTCCATCCTTTCTAGGACATACTCATAGGTCAGTAAGTAGCTAGATGATGGATGTATTTGCTTAGTTTTGCCTTCTCTCTCTCTCTTCCTTTTATATGAGCATCTAAAATTATAAATAAACTTTACAGTATCTTATTCATCTTTTTTTCCAGTGCACTCATATTTATAAACATAACTGTATCTTTTCTCTACCTCCTCACCCCAAAATCCCACCAGTCAACCAAAAATAAACAATTGGTGTCCAATTTCCAGAGAACAGGTGGTAGATACAAGTTCCAGAAAACAGGTCAGGTCATGTTCCTCCAGCGCTGGCTGAAACTTTCATTGAAAGTGATCAGAATCGTGTGCTACAGAACATTTCAGTTTTAGAAGTGTTATCTTTTTTTTTTTTTCTTTTCCCTATTTGAACTAAGAGCATAGGAAGAAGATTTCTTCCTGATATTTTTCTATGGAAAACTGGTTCAGCTGGATTTGTTTTAATATTAAGAAATCTTAGATAAGGAGCACTTTCAAAATAAAACCAAACGCCAGAAAAAAAGTGCCTTGAGGTTTTTATGAAGCCGGCAAGTTTTAATATTCCAAATATGTTAGTGACAATGATCTTTTTTTTTTTTTTTTTTTTTTTTTTGTAATTAAGCTTCCAGTATGTTTTAGTATTGAATTCAAAGCCATTTATTAAATGCTATTTATATTTTAAACCCTCAAAATCCCCAAAAGAAACACATGGGAAAACAATCCCAGTGTATTTTTAAAAAATTGAGATAAGAAAAAAATAAACTCTGCCCCACCTCAGTTTAATAACCAGTGTTGCTAGCTACTACTAAAGGCTTAAGAAACAGTGTTTAGAAGTGATTGTTCATAAATAAGTGTTTCTCAGAGATTATGAGGGCTTTTACTGATGATTTTGTTCACCTGCTGAGTATTTGAGAGCAGAAATGCCCAATCTGTCACTTTCCAGAAGTATTCGTTTGCTTTAAAACTTAGAAACATTCTGTGGAAAAGTAAGATTTCGTTAATTCTTTTCCCCATCTTAGCCACACAGCAAAGCCATACAAATGCCATGTGCATGTGTCATAAGCCAAATGCCATGCTAAAGCCAAGCGTATGTGCCTCTAACAGAGAAACCAACATTTCCTGAAATGCAAAATGTCGAGTTACTGAAATGATCCAAGATGTTTTCAACTTGAAATATATTCCTACGAGGGTAGGTCAATGTCTTCACCCTCTGCTTTTTTGTTTGTACCCCTTGTGAGCTGCAAGATGTTCAAATACCAATTGACTGCTCTTTATTAAATGTGAAGTGGGCACAGAGATATATTGAACAGAAATTTTAGGTATTACTATTTAAATTAAGTGTGCAGAAGAATATTTGACGATTCCATGAGGAGATATAAGAATACAAGATACCAGCTAGGAACCTAGAGTGTTAGAAGTTACAAACTTTGATTTGTGTTTAAATTACTGCAAAGTAAATGTGATGGGCTTTGGCAAGAAGGGGGAAGACTTCGAAGGTCCTCCAAAAGATTTAGATTTGGTGTACAGAAATGTATCGTGCCTGGTTTTCATCTGACTGTTAAAGGGTTGGAGGTTCTTGTAACGGCGTTTGACTAGCAAAATCCCTCGTTCATCTAAGAGGAGGTGTGGTGGGGATAGCGCTTACTCCACACACCAAATTTGCCTCTTTCTGTGTGTCTTTTTCAGCTGTAGCACCAGAAGTAATTCAGAAAGGAATCAGAGCAAAGCAAATAAGGAAGTTATTTTCATTACTGAATCTTACACTATCCTCAAAGACTTTGGTACTTCAAACTATTCAGTTTTGTGAGTTTTTGTTGATTCTTCCAAATGCTTCAAACTTATTTAGACAAAAACCCCTTTCTTCACAATTGTCAAATTTCATTGAATCTCAAGTCTTGGTGATAGAGCTTAATTGTCAGCAAAATAAGTCTTGGTTTCTGTAAATTGTTTGATCCTCAATTGGTTTAGAAGTGACAATATACTTTCTTTTACATGGTTTAGATATTGTTTTCATGTGGCATATGGAGCAAAGTTGGACCAACTAAAGAAATTATTTCAATTGTTTTCTGTCAGGAAAGCTTAGACAAAGAGCTTAGTCTCAGATCCTTTAAAGTTCAAGCATCTGCCACTAGGGGCAAAACTTATTTTCCTGTAGGCATTCATCTTTTATTATAGATTTACTGTGATGCTTCACTTCGCTGATAATCTAATTTAAACCTCAGAGATGAGTCACATCTCCTCAATGGAATTCAAATCTAGTTTAAATTTTCTGATGTCAGAACCTTTCAGTTCTTGCAGGATCTCATTTCTGAACCCGCGGGTCCCTGGGGTGTCTGTGTGTCCTGAGGAAGGAACGTGAGCCAGGCAAGCAGTAGCACTTCAGGGAATTGGTTTTACAACATAGCTGCAGTTCTGTTCCTAATACTCATTTGGGTTTCTGCTTTGGGAAAACTTAACGACGGCTCCACTTTGTTCATCTCTTCCTGCCATGTCGACAGACCCTGCTGTGAAAGTGTACGAAACTTCCACGGCGAGACACATTCCTGCCTTCCTCTGCAAAATCCCCAATCATCCAGAGAGTCCAGAGGCCTTAGGATGATCCAAACCCTTCAGCTCCTTGGTATCCTCTTCCCACTACCTCTGTGTAGTTGACCACTAAGAACCTTAGAAATGAAGTGTTCATATTCGGAAAGTGAATCGGTGTTTAAGCAATTCATCTCTGTAGTCAGTCAAGGACAAAATAGACATTCAGAAAGCTAAGAGGTGTTGTAAATATGATTCAGCTGTGATGAAAAAGTTTATTGGATGCTTTTCATTTGCATTCTAAAATTAAGATACCTTCTGAAATCTATCAGACCCAACATTTGTTCTGTAAATATTACAATTAAATATCTACAATACTAGCTTGTTGCTAATTAGTATTCTGAAATGATGTTTGGATTATTGGCACTTCCTCTAGAAGTTAGATATTTTTTCTTATATTTTAACAGCATACCCACAGACTAATCCAATATGAAGTTCCTCCTCAGTCATGCTGTTATATGCAGAGACAAGAAAAAGCACATTTTTGTCCTTCATTAAATTTCCTTATTGTATTTTTCTATTTTAATTTTTCTTTATCAGAGATTTTTTAAAAATCTTTTTAATGCAGAATAACGTAACAGCCTTTTAAAACATGACTAGGACCAGACTATGATTGGTGATTATTTGCAAAGTTTGTAATACTTGTCCCAAAATAAAATTTGCAGTTTCTTTCCATTAGGGGATTAGATTTAAACATCTGAAAATATACTTTTTTTTCGTTATCTTTGTGTCTTTCCTGTAGCTGTCCAGTTCCTTGCAATCATGCAGCTGTTGTTCATCGCAATACATGTGATAATAAAATAGGACAATGTTGTGAAAATGGATGACAGAGACAAAAGGGGCAAATAAATAACTGAAAGGTGAGCTGTTGAGACCTAAGATAAACATGTTTGTTTTGAAAGGAGAAAGAAAACTTGATCGAGAATCCCTCTAACCTGAAATTGTAACTGACATGACTTGATAATAAGTGACATAATAGTAACTGACAAAATAATGATATAGATATAGTAAGGCATAATAAATAAGAGGATGTAATAAATAGCTGACGTAACTTGATTCCATTCCCATGTGCTCTTAAGTAGTGTGTACCTGAAAGGTTGACTTGAGGCCAAACCGGCTATGGCCCCTGCAGTTCTCCTATGGCTAGTGGAGAGGAATGTGCCCCTGTTAAGAGCAGCACAAAGCACGAGGTGACTAAAAGGCTCCAAGGGCTTCTCTCTCAATAGATTGTCTGGCCTTCTATGTCCAAATATAACTTTGCGAGTAGTTTCTGTCTATTAAATGACTTGTGGCTGTGTAGTGTATTCTACATGTGTTGTACCATCTTAGTTTAAGTGACAATGACATTGTGGCTTCCCCTGTCTTAAATTGGGAACTCTTTCTCTCTGATCTCTTCTTTGCTGCAAGAATTTCCCATGTGTTTCAGTGCAAAACATCCTTCCCGTTGCTTTTATGGCTCATGGGTAGTATTGTAGCTCTGCTGTCTGGATCTTTTTGTCTCTCTCTCTCTCGAATTCAGGCAGTTTTCTGTTGTTTAGACCAATGCTTCCTTTTCCGCTAGCTCAGCATACTTTGTTCTTCCGCACTTCCTGCTCTGGATCTCACCTTGTCAGGCTTCACGCCTTGATAGCGCTTGCGATGGTGACGTGCCCTTTTGTTAGTTAAGTGTGCTGGTTTGTGTCCAGGAGCTGGTGTCATTGCACCCGGAGCAGGGTGAAAGAAGAAATGTTGGAGGAAGATAGAGGTGAGAAAAGGGGAAGAGATACACAGTGAAGCTGAGTGAAGGAGAAGGCAGGTGCAAGCAGCCAGCCTGCACAGGACACGAATTCAGGTCAATATGTACAGAGCTGAGTGAATGTCCAAACATCTCCGTGTTGGCATTTCTGTGGCTCTTAACTACCAGCTAGCCTCTTGACAGCTCTGCCTTGCAGTTCCTCTCCCAGGCTGGGTCCAAAGTCTTCATTTTATGGCCCCAGTGTGTTTTGGAGGAAACTACCTCCATGTAGGAAGTGTGTGGCTTCATTTGAGCCATAGCCCTTGTCCTATGCAAAGCTTTTGCTGTTTCTGCTCTTGGCAGACTGCTACGTGTTTTTTTTATTTGCTTCCCCTCATCATTTTTGCTGCTTATCTCTCATGCTTACATCTCTGTAACTTCCTGCTGTCTGTGCACTAAAGTTCACGCACAAGCTGGATCTGCTTCATCTTAAAATCATCTCTCAAGATACACCAGCATCACTGTAACCACAGTACAAACTCGGAATAGTTTAACATAAGGGTGGAGAAACTCATTAATTCTCTGACCCCTTTGTTTTCCCATGTTTAAAAAAAAAAAAAGGAGATACGTCTTGTCTTGCAACTTTCTGTTCCAGCTTACTGCTGTTTCTTCCCTGTCCTCACTCTTCCTTTGCAGTCACTGGTGACAGTGACAAACTCACGTGACAAACTCTTGGGGACAGGGCAGGCCACTGGCTCTGTCGTTGTCCCACGTGCTTCCTCGTGAAGCTTTGAGTCCCACTTGAGATGCATTAATCCTGTTCTTGGGGTCTCTGTCGTGCAGATAGCCACTGATAGTGCTCTCAGGAGTCCACTGGTATGGACGGCACTTTTCTGTTTTTGCCTATTTATTTAGGAGTTCATACAGCTGGACAGCTGTAAATCAGGGCTTCCCATTGAGCTCTTTCCTCCAATTGAATAAAGACAAAATAGATGGTAAATTGTGCTCACTTTTGCTTGAATGACTGCTCAGTGAAGTCACTATATAATTATTTTTTTCTCCTTGATGTGTGTGAAATTTTCGTATGGAAATGTGAAGTAATGTTTCTGTTAACATGATTTACCATTCTGGATTTGTCTATTATTATACAAAAGACATGAAAAAATGCAGGGCTATATGAGATTATTTTCTTAATTTTAAGCAATTTATATGCATATTTAAAGTATTTAATGTATGTAGGTAAAAGCTTCTAGCAGTCAGCTGTCCAGATATCTAGAAGGATGCAATTGGGTTATACTAGTATGTTCACATACAAGTTACTGGCTGTTTATGGACACACTAGTGCAGCTGCTTGTTCTTAGTATGATTTTTGTTTTTGAGGTGAAGCTCTCTAGCAGTTGCCCAGTAGAGGGGGTAGAGCACAGGCATATACAGTGCCATATTAACCGTGCACACTGGTTAGTGTATAATTTATTCAAATTCTTGCCTTATTTTAACATAATGAATCTCATATACAGTAGGGAAAGGTCATATTTTGCCCTTTTTCTCATTTGAATGTATATTATACCCTACATTTCCCTTTCAGTGTTTGTTGTTAATTATAGTTTGGGCTGCAAATAAGTTTACACTGTAGTGATTTTTCTTTCCAAGTGCTGATGGCCCAAAGAAATGCATTGTCAGACTATCTAGGTTCCTTTGGATAGCACTTCTTCCTTCAGGAAAATGCTCAGGATGTGGATGCCATCAGCTCTTTTGACACGATGGAGTTTTTGGTGGTTTCTCGAGTGAGATTTGTAAGTGGAATTCAGTGCCAATCACAGATCTGAGGAGGAGGGGAAGTCATCGCTCCTTATGCCCTACAGCCCGTTCTGCAGGAAAGCATCCAGGCCATGCTCCAAATTAAGCAAAGAAAAATAAAAACCAAAAATCAAAAACACAAAGTGCGAGGAAGAGAGGGGAAAAATGGAGAGAGGCGAGGGGGAGATTTGAATCCAGCTGTCTGGTTGCTGTAGCCTTCAGGCCAACACTCCTTGGCCATTTCAGTAGAGCAACAAAGATGATTAAGGGACTGGAGCATCTGTCGTATGAAGAAAGGCTAACCAAGCTGGGCCTGTTCAGTCTGGAGAAGACTGAGAGGGGATCTGATGAATATGTTCAAGTACCTGAGGGGAGAATGTAGGGAGGATGGGGCCAAACTCTTCTCTGTGGTGACCAGTGACAGGACAAGGGGTAATGGGTACAAGTTGAAACACAGGAAGTTCCACCTCAATGTGAGGAAGAACTTCTTTCCTGTGAGGGTGACAGAGCCCTGGAACAGGCTGCCCAGGGAGGTTGTGGAGTCTCCTTCTCTGGAGATCTTCCAAACCCACCTGGATACCACTCTGTACCACGTGCTCTGCTGGAGCAGGGGGGTTGGACTAGGTGATCTCTAGAGGCCCCTTCCAAACTCGACCATTCCGGGATTCCTGCAAAGGGAGAGCAGCTCCAGCAGGAGAAGCCATGGGCGGCCTACCCAGACCTGCCTCTGGCAGAGCAAGTGCTGCGTGTGCCCCGGTGCTGGGGCTGCGGCTCCGGGCCTGCTGTGTGGCGGGGGGAAATGCAACCGACTGCAGCCCTCAGCCCTCCTGCAAGGGTCCTGGCTCCCGGGCTATAGGATATACCCTACAGAAAGGATGACAGGTTTCCCGGTATCTGCTTCCTTTGTGGTTTTTGGGAATGGAACCGAAGTTGTCAGTTGGGTTGTTTCTGAATTTTCTGTGGTTTTGCTCTAGGATGTGGTTTAAAACGTCCTAAGCTGAAACAAAATATTGCTTTAAAAAAAAAAAAAAGTTATTTAACACACGGCAGATTTTCAAAGCAAATGCTTTGATTGTTTGCACAGCAAACTGAAATAAACACAATTCTAATTTTCTGGTAGTTCTAGCAGAACTTCTCTTGAACTCAATAATAATGAGATTTCACATGAAACAAGGGAAGAAAGCCACTGAAAATTACCTGGTCTAACCTGTTGTGAATTCTGGATAGTCAAAATTTTATGTTGTTGCAGTGACTTTTCCATAGTATGAGTTGCCAAAGAAGAAAAGTTTCTCAAAATCATTAAATGAGTATTTAATGAATAAAATTTAGAGAAAAGTTATCCTTGCCAAGCAATACATACTTTCCAGAAGAAGAAAAAGAAATGAAACCAAAGTGTAACATGGCAAATAGAAGATGAGACTTTAGAGGAATCCTATGAAGACATGAAATATCTCTGCTGTTTGAACACAGACTTTATCCTCAAAATGAATGAGAAGCCAAAAGTCTTACCTGACTTTTCAGAGGGTTCAGGCTGTCTAGATTTCTCCTCAAGAAAGACAGAAAATGGATGGAGTATTTTATAATCATTCTTCTCAAGGAAGGGGGGGATTTGATTATATATGATTGGTGAAGTATGGGAAGTTGTTTTCCTGATGATAACCATCACCCAGAGAGTAATTTCTAAGCAAGATTTCAGGAACAAAAACTTTGTCGTCAGTGGTGTTCTGCTTGGTTGTTGTCATCTTAAGCTGGAATGAACATTTAGATCTTTTAACTCCAGTGCCTTAAAAAAAGGAAAGAAAGAAAGAAAGAAAGGAAACAGAAAATCAACAGAAATGAGCAGATTTGCAAGAGCTTTGTGAGATATTCTCCTGATATTTTTGTGAAATATAAAATAGGATTCAAAGCTTATTCTGAATCCAGTCTTGGATAAATAGCACATCCAAACTGCTTTTTGTTGATGGAAAATCCTTACCAAAAAGATGACATGTTCTTCCTTCTTTTTGTTCTTCTTTCTTTGCATTTTAATCCTTGTAATAGATGTATATCCCTAAAATCTGAAAGTAGCTCTACAAGCTATTTTTCTTCTCTCATGTAAGAATTAGAGAAATAGAATAATCTTCAGATTTTTCAGTCTATCGTGTCTAGTTGTGTTCATTTTAATTAATTTAGTAAGGATAGGGGGAAAGAAAAAAAAAAAAGGCAGGACATTCAATCCAAATTGGATTTATAGAAGAAAAGAGAATTGGAGTGTACAAATGCTCTTTCTGACAGGAATGTCTTTGTGGATCACTAGTTTAGCAAAAAGTTAATTTCATTATCTTGCTAGTAAATTTGGTGTCTAAAGTAGAAAAAGATGATGACATAAATCTACAGTAAAACTCTGTAGGTAGCATAGAACAGGACTTATTTTAAATGGCCAGTTGATCAGTTATAAGTGATTGCTATTCTGATTTTTTTTCCTTCAAGAGCAGAATGAAGCGACTGTCATCTCCTGCAGTTTGCTGTTATAAATAATTTGCTAGTTTTGTTGGTTCAGTTGGACTATTAACCTTAAAGTTCATTTACTGCAGACTATGAGAAATAATTGAGTAATTTTTAGTGTCTTTTCTTTTGAAATATACTAGACTTTTTCAATAGGCTTCACTAATCCTAATTTAACTCATGATAAGTTAAAATAGCTCCAGAGTACAAAAATGAATTAATAACAAAGCAAAAAGAATACCCGCAATTAAAGTCACGGAATTGCTGGATTTTTGTTCGTTTGTTTTTTAGTAATTTTCTTTACTAAATTACAAAGCCAAAGGTTAATATTACTCTTGGCAGGGGAAGAAAAGTCAATGTGTGTACTATGTTAGATGCATAGATGCCATTATCTTTCCAAGTACAAAGCAAAGATGTAGTTTCATACTTAGATTAGGGTATGAAACTTTGGTATTTAGCCAGAAGTTAGATGTTGTGAATGATACCTTCTTCACAATAAACTTAAAAAAAAAAAAAAAAAAAAAAAACTGTGAATATTAGTTATTGGCCTAGGAGGCAGTATTACAGTGATCCATAATTTGGAAGTTGCTAATGAATGCATTTTATCAGAAGTAACTTATTTTGGTGAAAGATGTCATTTAATTGCTGAGGATGATACAGCTACGAAGCTAAAATTCTGTATGGAGAATTCCAGAGCACCTGGTTAATTGGTAATGATATTAGGTAAAATACGAAAGGTGATTTCAATGTAGAAAGACAGTATTTTAACGCTGCCCAGTACAGTGATTTCCTAGTAAGATAAGTAGTAAGAAGGATGTTTGCCATTGTGTGCTATGTTTTTAGTGGGGAATTTGTATGCACTATTTTCACTGAATGTTGGCTCAATAGGTATATAGGAAAACAGACTGGCTGGTGGTGGCTGATGCTTTTCCAGACACTCTCAAAGGAAAAAAAGTGCTTGTAACATTTTTTAGAAAAATTAGAAAAAGGGTAAGTGGGACATGCATGGGGCACTGACCCAATGTTGGTTTTCTGGGGGCGGGGGGTGCAATTCTAGTGGGAAAGTTGATTAAAACAGGGCAATTCCAGTAACCTGGGAAGCTCCAGAGATACCTGCTCAGTCAGCATCAGTATGTCTGCACCAGGTAACTTGGACCTCTCCATGATCACTAAAAGCACATGGTTCGTATATGCGTACATGTGTGTGTGTGTGCATATATGCTCTCTCTGTGTATATCTGGATGGTGTATATATGTTTTAGTAGGATGGTAAATGAATACAGATTAAGGTTACAGAGCCTGTTTTTGTCTTCTCATCATTGCTACTATCTATCTTTAAATCCTACACTTAAAAATAAGATCAAGCACTAACAGTGTACCCATTTGCTTACAGTTTCCTAACTCTGTTTTCCTTTTTGACAGCTTCATGTAAGAAGTCCTTTTCAAGTAGTAAATTAATTTGGGGAGAAAGCATCCCACCTGAATTTATTACATGCTGGCAGCTGAGATAAATGGATGTTATGATCTCAGCATATTTTGGCCCAGCACCACTGGGCCATTTGCAAATGTCTAAGAAAGTGATAATATTCCTGTCAGTTCTAGGCTGCTAAAGAAAAAATGGGGTAGAATTTCTTATTTATATTTATAAGACGCCTGTAGGGAAGACAGTAATGCTGTATATGGCAGTTTATGTGGACATGTGGTGCTAAACATATATTTAAAAAAAGATAGCAGACCTATTGACATTTCTTTGTAGAAATATGGAAGAAAAGCCAGAGCAGATCAGTAATTGACAGCTATGCAGGAGATGCATTTCCAGATTTCTTTCTGAAGAAATATTTCACAAACTTACAATTCCTTTCAAAGTCAGTAATCCATCTTTAATTATTTTGTTGATTTCATAGTTGTATTTTACAAGGTTGATGTAATGTCTGCTTCCTGCCAGCATTTGATACGGACAATCCACTTTGTCAGTGCTTTGATAAAATGAAAGCCTGCTTATAGTTACACCAAAAAAAGGGAAAAAAAATACTGTGCGTGTGTATGAAAAGTGAGCGCGAGTGAAGACCTATCAGTCTTTGAATGCCATAGCTTTAACAGCAAGATATGTGAGGAGCTTTGGGTTTATGCTACTGACAGAATGGAAAACATATTTAATGTAGTTAAATTGATATACATTTAAACATATCTGGTCCTATGCAGTCATTTTTTTATTCCTATCTTTGTGTATTATTTTATTACCACACGTGTAGTTATAAACATTATTTGACTACCATATGTACATTTAAAATGTCTTTGGTTTTATGATTTGCAGTCTGGACTGTTAAAGCACATTATCTCTCTCCTGGGGGAAAGGTGCAGCCTTTCCGTACAGCCTGTGCTGTCAAAACCTGATGTGTGGTAGGTTGCAGTGCATCTTTCCATGGTGAAAGCAATGGTGATCCAGGAAGGACACTGTGCTGCCATCTGCACCCTGCGTCCCTTTTTTCCAGTGCTGCTCTGGAAAGTGTCGTCAGCAGCGTATGATCCTTGGGGGGATTTTGCCTTACCCCAAGTAAGGCAGGTGGGTGTGAGGTGCTGTCAGCTCCCTGACACCCGTCCCTCTAAGTCAAAGCTGGCTTGGATCAGCAGGGTGTTTCTGTGGCATGACGGGCAAGCAAATTCGAGCAAATGTGCAACCCCTGTTCCGATTACTTGCATTTAGTTACGCAGATCTGATTAAACTTTTTTTTTTTTTTTTAATCCATTCCTAACAGCACAAGTTGCTTTCAGGCAGGTTTCTCTGAGCGTGGAGAGAGGAGTGGGGGATTGTTAAATTTATTACTTCTTCATCAGGACTGAGAAATAGGAGGATGCTCCTTCCTCTCCTGTTGTGGAATAGATAAGGGAAACTGTGATTTCTATTTTTTTATTTATTTTTACCTCCCTGGTACATGCAGTATACTTGCGCGTGAAAATTGGCATTCAGGCCTGTTGCCATAAAGTTGTTTGAATTACCAACTAAAGCAATATTTATTAAATGTATATCAAATTAGTGTGATACTTTTAAAATTCCCTGGGAGGAGTTTTAAGTTGATCTCTGAGGAAAAAGAGTTTTAAGAGTGTGTATCCCATGGAGCCCACGTCCCAGGGACAAAAACTTCCTATCCCGAGAGAGGCTTTCCCTACAACTTTCCCCCTTTCTTTCTAAAGAACTGAGTCAGTGGACCAGCAAAGTAGCCAGAAAGTATTTCTGCAATGTCTGATGAAGCAAGTAGGTATAAGGCTTTATGCAGCTCTTGTAAACTCTTTGCAAAACCTTAAAATCAACCCATCCACTTCATTCTGTTGCACAAAAGAAGTACGTCAGGGAATACACTGGCTAACAAAGTAAATTAGAAACACTGAATATATTTTAAAATAATGCTCGCTACTCTGCAGAGCTCTTGATATTTGGAATTTAGGTTGCCCAGTATCAAATGCTGTTGGTGGCATTTGGCTGTTTCTGTGAACGATTCTATTTTCTCATTTAAAAAAGAATTTTTTTCTGGTGCTCACATCGTAAATGTTGGTTCAGTTTGGGTTATACTTCTTTCATCGTGAGGTATGTATAAACATTTTAAGTAGGTGTGGCAAGCTGTCAAGTATTTCCATTATTTGGATGATAGGTTTGAACATCTGTTCCCAAGTATCGGTAGGCACCTGCAGAAGCGGAGTGGGCGCAGAGCACCTGAGCACATTCTGATTCATGCAATTAAAGCAGTTTACAGAGTTAGTAAGAAAAGACTATCACATACTAAGGTTTGATGTCTTTTTCATGCAGAACAAAAGAGTTTTGCTTCTCTCATTTCAAGTTTAGCCTAGCTATTGTGTAGTGAAGGAGGTTTAATGAATCATTGTTTAACTTTGATACTGCCAAGTATTTGACCATTAAATAGTCTCAAATGTGTACATAGCACTTTGGTGACAGACCCTTATTTAACTGTGATTAATTGGCATTGAATAGTTATTTAATTACCTCGGAAGAAATCTAACAACAGTGTGTGTTCTGATTAAGTTATTTGATGTAAAAACAAACATGAGGCTGTTGCAGCGAGCACGTTCCCCAGTGCATCTTTCGCAGTGCATGAAAGCCGGGGAGGCCTGAGGCAGCAGCAGATGCAGACCTGGGAGGAACATGAGCGTCCTGCGTTCCTGATTTCTCAAAAGCCTCTTTGGTAGCATCTTCATGACATTTCACTCAAAGGTTTTAGGTTTAGTATTTTCTTCTTGCTTTCAAAGCCCCAGTTGAAGCTCTTTAGGGTAAGTAAATGATGCAAGCAGCAAGGGAGCTTGAAAATTTTATGAATTGAAAAACGCTGCGCGGATCTAAGAATTTTCATCTCCTGACATATACTTCAGCAGAAATGCTCCTACTCATTTACAGAATTTGTGGGTTTGGAAATATTAAGCACTGCATGAAAACAATGTAGATAGTCTATCAGCGTTGGACAGAAAGACAGTATTATATGTATATTTTTTTCACAGATTAGGTTAGCGTGGGGCCTGCCCTGCTTGAATACTAGATGCAGCAGTTTCTTTTAGTCTGAAGAACGGGCCCCAAAGAGCCCATTGCCAAAGAGTCACCCTCAAATTCTGATAGAAGCTGCAGTCGTAAGGGCAAACGTTTTGAATCCCGACTCCAAGTGACTACTTTAACTTTCACGCCTGGATTTTTTTCTTTGGCATGGTTAATAATGCATAACCAAGCCACTGATTTATTGTGCTTCCAGTAAGTGGAAACAATTCTGTTTCTTCATACCTTGCGAAATAAACCTCATTTACTCTAGACAGCCTTGAAAATGTAGCAATCGCTACACTTGCAATATCTTAATGGCTATGGGGCATTTTCTGACTGCTCCAAAGTAGAGCGCTCTAGTGTGGAGGTGTTATGCTCTCCCTGATTGATATAGGGGGATGGAACTTGCTTGCTCTGATGGGTGGTCACAGCTTATTTTTTCATGCACTGAATATGCTGGATAAAGTGCCATTTTGGTTGTGTTTGTATGAATTGTATCTGAAATAAATCTCCAGGTTTGGGTCTTGTCTTCTACATTCAGTGGAATAATATCCACTGAATATCAGCATCAACAAAAGTAGGACCAAAGCTTGTGGCTTTGTTGCTTGCTTTTAGGAGTGGAAATGCAATAAAGGTCACTAGAATAACTGAGCAGCTTTATGAGATACGAATCTCTTATCAAGAAGCAAGATATTTTCCTAAACTTAATTATTTCAGGTGTTGTTTTCCCGAAGTAGTTATGCAAACTATAATCAAGGCTGTGGTAGGCTGTAATCAAGTCAGCCTTTTCAGTAACTTGAAAATTCCCAGACAATGAATTTCAGCCAACAGAGATTGACTGCAGTATTTGGGCAGTAAGTGGTAGGTCTCCCCCATGTTCACATCGCTTTGTTTCTATCAGGAGGCCTGCAAAAGATGACGCTGTTTTCAAGTTTCGCCGTCTCCATTTACCATTTCTTTCACTCACTCATGTTTTAGTCCTTGTCAGAATTAGTGTATTTATGTTTGAATGAGGATTAGGCAGATTAAAAGATGCTTCCCTGTTTTATTGATAGTGTCAGATTAATTTCCACCCTCCTGGTGGCGGCTCGCAGCGCTCTCAGCGCACGCTGTCTGTAGAAGCGCTGTTACGCTTAACACTTTCTTAAGGCAATTGCCAAACGTAGAGTTTGGGTACTGCATCAGCGGCTCGGTTACCCGTGGAAGTAATTGCTTGGTGGGGATATATGGAAGAAGAGAGTAAGACCAAAGG
The DNA here is from genome assembly GCF_059628265.1 of Tinamus guttatus. Lineage (NCBI taxonomy): Eukaryota > Metazoa > Chordata > Aves > Tinamiformes > Tinamidae > Tinamus > Tinamus guttatus. The sequence continues at coordinate 1,815,082 of NW_028288714.1, read as the reverse complement.
AATACCGAGGCTGTTTGCATTTGCGCCTGTATTCCTCAAAACTCGAGCCAGAGGAGATGGTGCTGATGCCGCAGCTGCTCCTGGCAGCCGGGGTGACTGCAGCCTTAAGCAGTTCTCACTTGTATCTCTGCTGGCTGAGGAGCACTGTGAAAGCCGGCGCAGATCTGTATCGTGCTTGCTGCCTAAAACTCTGCTTGCTGCAACACTGAAACTTTTTCAGGAAATGGAGATAGTCACCGCCTCCAGATGAGTTACATATTAATAATAAAAAAAAACCCTGCAAAATTCCTCCTTGAGCGGCTTTAACTGGTGATCCTTCAGTGGGAACCTCGGGGCGGGGGGAGTGTGCACTGAGCTCCCCGATACTGCTGGGGCTGGAGCCGTGCGGCACTTAAATGCCTTGTGAGAGGGGGCAGTTTGCAGCGGGTTCTCTCCTCCAGCCCTCGAGGCCTTGTCCTTAGCAGGCAAAAGGGGAGGAAGCGTCATGCCCTCCCAGGGGCAGGTTTGGATGCGCTCTTCCCCTTGTGGAACGGCGGAGGCTGGGAAGGCCGCGCGGCTCCTGAGGAGAGCTGCGGCCCTCTGCCTGCTGCCCGTGAAACCCGCCGTGGGTTAAAAGGCAGAGGAGGGTTTTAAAGGCCGAACTAAGCGGCGGGTTCCCTGCCACAGGAATAATCCCCTGCCCTCGTGTAAAGCTTGTCCGCGGTGGTTCTCACAGCGCCTCACAAAGGAGCGCGGCACCGCCACCTCCCCTCTCCGTGCCCTTCGCTCCGCAGCATAAAACGAGGTCACGGTGGAGACAAGTGGCAAAGATGGGAAGAGAATGTTAATATCCTCAGCCCGGTCCTTTATGCCGTGTTTCTTCCCTAATCTGCCCCTGCTAGTAAGGCTGGTAAGGGAAGCGCTGTTAAAAGTAAGTATTTAACCTTCTGGAATGATTGTTTGTTTGCTTTCCCAAGGAAGACAAGTTCATTTGAAAATACCTTGGAATATAAACTTAAGAGATGTTAGAAGTGTGAGTAGTCGAGTTTAACTCTGAGTACATGTACTCTGTATGCTAGAAGACTCTTTCAAGGCCAATCTCCATGCAAGGGGAATCCCAGGAAACCCTAAAAAATTTCCTGGGATTCTTTCGGATGTATCTATTCCAGCATGAAATAAATGAAAGGTAAATCCCCAACTGATGCTTGCCATGGAAACAGATTAATTTTTTGCCAGATCTTGTGTTGCTGCATACACTTCCTCTTTGTCTTCCACACCTAGAAATCGGATGGATCCTACTGTTACCTGCTAAAGTAACTACTTTTGGCACAAGACTGCTGTGGAACACGCTCTTTTAGAGTTTGAGGGCGTATCCTACGATTGGAGAGAGAGTGACATGTCCTGCAGTATTGTGCAGTGAGACTCCTGAGTCCAAGACAACCATGAGCAGAAAAATGGAATGATGATTGCTACAAAAGTTACTGTAGTTACTGCTCTTATCTCTGAATTTAGTCTCCAGCACAATCTGTGGAAACTTTAAAGTTATCTTCTTTCAGTTTAATGAGCACTTAGGGGGGAAAAAAAGTCTTTTGTTGCCAGTGCAGTCGAATGTGTTTGTACCAGTTAAAAGTAATAATTGAATCAAGATATACTGAGATAAAAAAAGCAATGTGAATGCATGTATGGGCATACACACCTTGTAAAAGGCCAGATTCTCATCCTTAGCTTCGAGTTTCTTTCATGCAGAGTAGAGGTATCAATTAATAGAGAAAGATAGTAATCCACTTATGGGTGGCAGACTTCTGACTTTAATTATTAAAGAACTCTTGCTCTAACTGATTTTTTTCACTCAACTAGAACTTGGGAAAATAGAGAAGTGTAAATGCTTCAGTGGTAGCAGATTAAAAATTGTGTTACTGGTTTTAATAAAGATCAGCATTGTCAAGGTTTTGAATAAATATAAATAGAAGGCTGCGTGAACACAAATGTACCTCAGTTTGATTTCAGAAACGTCCGCAATTTGAATTCAAATATAACGGAGCGGTGAAATGTAGAAATAGTCATCCATGATCTACCTAGGACATGCTTGCACTAGTGAGAGTTTCAGAGGTGAGAGTCTCTTTACCTGAAGAGTAAACCTTCACCTCTACACAGTGAGCAGGGAAAACTTGCACCTTTCACCTGTAAAATTCTATTAACTACTAGCTTGAGCTGATGGCAGAAGTTTAAAATGAATTTTTAGGTGTATGTTCCATACCTGGATGAAGTGTATTTGTTAAAAAGTGTTTTTATTCTTCTATAGCAAAGCCTGCTCCATTGGCAACAACCACCAAAATATCTCCCTTTGTGGTGATTTGCAAAAGCTATCTTTTTGTCTATAGATTCCAGCTGTTTCCTTTTAACTCTTACTAAACCAGTTTAAAAAAAAATCTGTGTTTAAGGTATTTTTGGGAAATTGTATTTAGCTTTTCTTTTTTCTTCTCCAACCTTGTTTCTGTAGGAAGAATCTTAAATCGCTTCTCCAAAGATATTGGCCATCTGGATGACTTGCTTCCATTGACGTTTTTGGACTTTGTGCAGGTAACTCAGTTGCTACATTCAAATAATTCTCCAGTGCATTGGGAACCTGGATTCCTCTGTGCTCCGGTGGAAATCAGCCATTTGTCACAGATGTAGTTGAGTTTAATGAAAGTCCGTGTTTGTGAAAGAAAGGTGTGGTCGAAATTTAATGTGTCAGTAAAAAGCTAACATGAGTAATAACTGGCAGGTAGGAGTGGCTATACACAACTTGCTATTATGTCAGGATTTCAGTTCATAGTAGCTACATGCTTGGTAAATTGCTCCTGATTTGCCTCCAAGCAATCTGGCAGGCTTCTTGCTGTTATAAGAAATATGTCCATAGTAAAGAAACAATCAACTCACATGAAAAGATAGCAGAGATTAACCTAATTACGTGTGTACTTCCACAAAGAATCAAATGCTTACCACACCAGTTTGGATTAAAATAGGTGTGGCTATTTACAAAGAAAAGATTAGTCGTAATAGGGTGAATATAATAGCCTTAATAGCAGCAAGTGAAGTAAGTTGCTGCAGACAAAAAAGATGGACAAAGGCCCGATATTTTAATGATGACGAAAGGATAAAGGATTATACGTGATATCGTGGTGATTTTTCTGATGATCCGTTATTCTTTTGCTTCATAAAATACTGCAGAAAGCAAAAAGTAAAACCATTTTAACATCTTTTTGCCTAGATTAGCAAAGATTGTAAAGTTGAGGTGTGTGCTTGAAACTTTGTGATGCCGTATGTCATTTTGGGGAAGAGGGGAAAGACAAAGATGAAACCACTGCTTTTGTGCAGCAGCCGTTGGCCGTCAGGGCAGGCAGTGCAGAAAGACCCCTGTTTGCCCAGGTTTGTCTCCTTTGCAAGAGACTTCTACAAATGTCCACACTGGACAGCAGTCTTGGCCAGAGCATCCTCTAGGCCCTGTGGTCGTGAGATAAAATGATTAGCTCTTTTTTTTTTTTTTTTTCCCCTTTATTTTTGTATGTTTACAACAATGTGATGGTTGTTTTGCAGCCCACTCGCATGGTGTGTTTTATAGCAAGAAACTGAGTGGGTGTTTTGCATGCCCTGGCATGTGGTTTGGAGGCATGTGGGGTTGTCTGAGGATGCAAAACTTGCTGGGAAAATGTTGGAGAACTTTGTGTAAGCAGCAAGCACCAAAACTGGTGTGGTCCTGTCCATGCTTCCTTCTGGGAGCAGACCCTGAAGCAAACTGTGTTGAGAACGGTGTTCTCCTGCCTTCTGAGGGGCCAGGGTCTCTGCTCCAGAGGGAGCCTCGGTGGGAGCTCACCAGGGACACGGGCAGAGGAGCCGCCTTGGTGGCGGCGAGCTGGAGAGCAGAGTTATTTCACCAGCACACATGTACCCTGGGCAAAACGTAGCCCGTGTGGGGCGAAGGCAGGGAGGCTGTGGCTGTAAACGTGATCCTAGTCGTCTTTGCACTCACATGGCGGTGATGATTGTGTGATTTTTAGGCATTCCCCTTCATGTCGATTGAGCTGCTCGTTTCCTTTCACTAGGCTGTTGCAGAAGCTGTCACGCACTCTCAAGTTTGTATTTTAAGCGAGAGGTTTGTTTTTTCCAAAAGTAAAAAGTGGTATGTCTAGTACACTATTAAAATGATGCCGTGTTTCAAAGCTTGCCTGTTCTGTTTGGCGTCAGAAAAGAAAACTCAGGATCTCACTATTGTTTAATAATAAGCTGCTATCCATAAGACAAAAGCATTTCCTTGTTGGCAAGTTTTCTAAAACTTACTATTCTTGATTAGCAAGTTTGTTGATTAGTTGATGCCTTTTGAAATTCAATAGCAAAGATGCGTTATTTCTGAAGAGGCCCAGATTTGTACAAAGGATAACTGTTATCAGTTATGATAAAGATCTTTTGTCGCTTGTTTTGTTTGCAGGTGTCTTTTATAAGACTTCCTATAATCCCTTCAGGAAGAAATATTTTCTCCTTTCTAAAAACAGTATTAGCTAAATATAAAAGCTCTGATCCCAACTATTGTTGCTGATTCTTTGAGAGACATTTCCCAACATTCATTGTTTAAATGGTTGTCAGGAGGAATCAAGTGAAACTTAATAAACAATGCAGTAACTGGTTCATCTTACTTTGTGTGCAGAAGCTTTTCTTGAGCGGATTTGCATTGAAGAAGTGGTCCCTTTTCTGAGTTATTGCTGGGGTCGTTGCGAGGCATTCCAGCCTTTTGACAATATTAGCAAGCGAGCGCATCACCCCGGCACAAATAAACACAGTGTGATTGGGCGCTCACAAGCAACAGCAGGAGCCCATTTAAATACCTATAAATAAATAATTAAAATCTACTAGTTTCAGGGATTTCATAGTCGCACAGAGAACAGATTTTAAGGCAATGCTAAAAATTCATGACATGCTTTTAGAGTCCCTAATAAGATTTATACACTGCACTACAATCATAATGAGCATGATTAGTCTAGACAGCTATCCTGAAGAAAATTAATTCCTTAAACGAAAAGAATTGCATTTATTAGCTTTTTCATTGGTTAAATGAAGAAGAAATAGTCATTTATATTCAAAACAGTGGATGCTTAATTTACACTTAGTTGTTGGAACAAAAACCAAGGCAAGCACAAAAATGTCTCGTAGACTTTCCGTGTTCTTCCTAAAACACAGCTAGATTTTGCAGGACAGCTGGTCAGAAATGGCTCCCAAGGGAGCAGCTCTCACAGTATCTACAAAGTTCTCTTTCCTTCTGCCTGTCCTTCGTGTTTTTACTGTACCAAAATATAGCCCAGCGGCCTTTGGAAACATAAGGTGAAAAAAAGACAAAAAGAAAATAAATGGTCTCTTATAAACTAAGGCAATGATTCCTTCATCTGAATCTGTGAACTTTAACAGCATGTGAGAAATGTCATGTTAGAGCACTGACTAACAGCTTGTAGAAAACTCTGTGTCTATAAGTTTTATAAATAAAAAATAATTCTCTTTTAAAAGAACGTATTTATGGCAGGTTTTACTAGAAGGCTGTTGAAGAGCTCCGTGGGTAAGCATGCGATATAAAAACTGAAAAGAAACCAAAGTTCAGCATCTTAGCAGAGGTATCTTAAATTGTACAGTTACAGCCCTGTTCAAAGCTGATTAGAGCAAAAAGTAAACTTTGCAGGCCCCAGTTCTTTTTTTCTTTTTTAACTTAAAGAAAGAAAAAAAAAAACAGCTTTAATTAAAGCTTTTTTTTTTTTAAAAAAAAAAAAAAAAAGTAGATTCTGGCTAGGCATAAGGGTCCATACCAGAATACCAGGTCAGGTAGTTAATTCATATATGTATGTTGATTTAGATAGCCAAAAGATTACATGAAATTTGGCAGTAGTGTCTGTCTCTCCTTTTTTCTTTTTTTCTTTTTTCCTTCTTTCTTTTTCCTTTTTTCTTTTTCTATTTCTTCTTTTTTATATTTTTTCTTTTTCCTTTTTTGTTTTCCTTTTTTCTTTTTCTATTTTTTATTTTTCCTTTCTCCTTTTTTCCTTTCTTTCTCCTTTTTTCCTTTTTTCTTTTTCTATTCTTTCTTTTTCTATTCTTTGTTTTTTCTATTCTTTCTGTTTTTTTCTATTCTCTCTTTATTCTTTCTGTTTTTTCTATTTTCTTTTTCTTCTTTTTTTCCTTTGCTTTTATTTTCTTAAGCCTTTGTTTTTCTACTCGCCTCACTACTGATGGTCTGATTAATTTCGGCTCTATTTCATCTCTCTCATTTTTGTAATCAGAGTTGCGTATTTTGGGCATTTTTTTTCCAGCTAAGTTGCAGTCTCTTCAGGTCAGGGACTATTTGTATAAAGGCCATTAAAGAACCTTCAAACCTTTAAGGAGGATTTAAACACCTGCTACATTTAGATATATACTTTTTAACTTACCTGTTTGTTGGCTTAATCAGAGGGCAGACCTGATAGCAGCACCTGAGAGCTACCCACATACAGCTAATCACAGAAATGCTTCCTTTAGTTGGTTTGAACTTGATTGTCCTGTAAAGGCCAAAGGGCTTAAGTAAGTTAGGTGTCTTTAAAGGTGTTTGGGAGTTTGTTAATCAGTTTTCTCAGACTTCTCTGAACATACAGCTAGATTTACTCCATGTTGTGGCCAGCTGCTGCTCCTCCTCCCACTTTAAGCTGTGCGGGACCGCAGCGCTCTGCAGACCGCATTGACCAGTGGGTGGCTTGGAGTTCAAATGTCATGGGTAAAATGTACATCCATCTCTAGCTCAGTGTAATTAGTTAAAATGCACTACCCTGATTTGAGGAAAGATCAACAGTTAATTGCAACTATAAAAAGTGTAGAAGTTAGAGTTTCATCAGGAAATACAAGGAATTAAGAATGCAAGGTACTGAATAGTGTTTTATGCTCATTAACCAAGATATTCCAAAGTAGCCAATATTTTAGATGCTGCATTTTTGAGGGCCCCCTCAAAGGCTTATTTTCAGTATCTGCATCTCACTTAGACGTAAGATACATCTGCAAGGCTGAGCATCTTTGAACTTGGTTCACAGGTGATTCAGGATAAGCACCCCCAAATTCTTCACTATTAGTTGAAAATTGTACCTATAAACTGGCTAAACATATTGGAGGATGAAGTACATTTCAGGGATTTTGTGTTAATTATGTTGATAAGTGTTAATGGGTTTCCTTGGCTTTATTTTATGGCCCTCTTAATTCTTCAGTGATCTCATTACCTTTTAACAGAAATTTTTCTATAGTTTCTAGCGAATTTAAGTAACTTCATGTGATGGCCTTTCGTTTTGATTTCTTCCCCTGTGTTGGACAAAAAAATTGTGATTTGTGTTGTTTCTGGAGAACACTGCGAACATGTGAACTATCTGCAGCTGCCCTTGGAAAAGGGCAGTGATTTATTGAGGAAAACTGAATTGCAAAACCTTTTTCCTCCCCAAAATCAACAGCTTGACTGAGTTTAAATAACTGACTTTTCATATCCTTTCATCACACACAAAGACCTAATCCTGAGACTACTTGAGCCACCAATGTAGGCTGTGGCTGAGACCACCACTGAATGTGCCATTCCCTTCTCACCACACACAAAACACATTGACTGCAGCTTTATGAAGTGAAAATGCTGAAGAAAAGGAAAATGTGAAGGAGGTGTCCACAGTCATTTCTTTAAAAAAAAAGAAAAAAAAAAAGAAAAAAATAGCTGCTGCATCTGGATATTAGGAACAAAAAGTGCCTCAGACTGGAATAATAGCTTGGGTCACTTGCTTTCATATGTGCAAAAGAGTGGAACTGCCGTTACTTGTTTCAGTACCACTGACCCCTGCATTTTATTGTGTGAAGATGTCAGGGAAAGTGTGTAGAAGGAATTCCAGTATCCTTTAGTTGAACAATGACTTTGTTATTTTGTGATTTGCAGGAGAGGGGGGGCCTGGCGTGGGGAGGTGCTCAGCGTTGCTGTGTAGGCATGTGCGAGGTGGCTTGTGCTGGCAAGATGCTTGTGTTAGCTGAAGACCATCTCTTTCTGTGTTTGTGTGTGTGTGTAAAGTATGAGCATGAAATACACGGTGAGAGAATAACCGATAGATGGGTCCATGTTAAATGTCAGCGTGTTCAATTCAGCCTGGTGTTTAGAGCAAGCCTGTATCTTGGAGAGACCTTTGGGGTTCATTTCTGGTGCTTGGTGATCATTTTGAGTGACAATCACAGCCCAAGACCGCACAGTTTTGCTGAGATAGGTAGGTAGGGAACAGAAGGTGCCTGCTGGCACGTGACCATTAAAGTTTCCCTGAACTGTCTCTGTGTGCAGTTCATAGTCTGGCCATGCTTTCCCAAATATCGTGCTACATACGGGGTATCCGCTAGTGCTTAACCAAAGACTGCTTAACACTTAAAGTCATAGGAGTGTGCATTTTTTCATAGGTCATTTTTGAGCTATAATTTCAGGGGGGGGGGAAGAGTATCATGTTTAAAAAGTCACTTTCTTTTTACTCATTTGTTGTTTGCAAGCGCTTTCAGTTTTGCTTTTTTCCCTTGAATCGTGAAGGGGTTATATATTCTCCCAAACCCCACATACATATGCTGTGCAAGCTGCCCCCCTCAAAAGGAGCAAGGGCTGCACGGAGGAGGGACGCAGTTGTGTCTTGAGCACCAAATTGTGGAGCTGTGAGTTTAGCACAGGCGCGTCCCCAGATGCTGCCCTTCTTCCCTGACCTCTTGGGCCTCTCACTTTGAATGCCCGGATTGTTAAAGCTCCGTTTCCAATTAGTCTTCGTGGTGGTGACCAGCAGTGGGGATCATCTGTGCCAGAGCTACTGCTGTCACCATATGCCTTTTACTTTAGGGGTGGTTGTCTTGCATATGAATTGCGTATTTACTGAGGTTGTTTGTATGTGTATATATATGATAAAACATGTAAAGTCTGGAGTCAGTGCTAATAGGCTGGTTCCTATTGCCAATACAGAGACTGCAAATGTTTAGGGAAAGCTCTTCTCGCTGTGTTTGTCGTATGAAATCCAACCCGATACTTTACCCCTCCCTACTTTGTTAACTGTGTGTATAATCTTTATAAAAATCTATCTGTCTATCCATATATATATGTTATTCTGCACATCCTAGTGTCAAGGCAATGGGTGTCATTGCAGTAAAACAACTAACTGTATGGGAAAAAATATATATTTTCAAAATGTTTTAGGATTTGTATTTACTTACTTTCAGCCATGTTAAAAACTTGTAGAACTGACCTCATACCTAACATGGAAAAGACTATAAAATAATTCTGAGAAATACAATTTTATTACCTTTACCTAATCTTGCTTTTTGTGTTTCCTTTACTCCTTTTCTCATTTTTGTATTTTCTTAGTTTTTTTTTTTTTTCTTTTAGCTTGCTTACTTCTGCGTTTGTACACAGTAATATTGATCTTTTTTGTTGCTACGTCCATTTTTCTCAATGCAGTGTAAAGGACTGATGTTTTGAATATTGCGTTCCTCAGAGAAACAGAGGAAGCAGGAATCTATCTACCTTTTGTATTTGTTTTGTTTGTTTGTTTTTTGTTTTTTAATCTAAAACATGCAAGTCTTGCTAGATGCAGCCTTCTTCTTCCTCTCCCTAAAATTTTCAGCATTTACAGTTGAGGCTTAATGCCAAGAAGACAAAATTCAGCTTTCACCACATTGTTGTATGTGACTGAAACTAGTAGGTATGAAATCTGGATCTGGTCTAAAACAGTCCTCCTCTTCTCTAGATTGGTTTCTCTGTTTTCCTTAGCAAGTTTTTTCAGCTTCATTTTTATCTGCTGCAACCAATACAGTTGTGTGGAAGTCCATGCTGTCCCGGTTCTGTGTGATCTGTAGCTTTCTGCCCTCCTAAGGTAGAATTTGTAAAAGAGACTCTTGTCCATCTGAGATTCCATTGGAAGTTTTGTTGGTTGTTGTTTTGTTTTTCATTTTTCCTACTGTGACAAAGAGAGCAGAGAAATGCTGTAAATTAACTTACGTTTTACAGTTTTCTCATTTGGTATTTTAAGACCTTTGAAGATCATTAACATTTCTAACACTCCACAGTAGCCGAAAAATCTTTTAATTCTGCTGTCAGTCACAGAGTGTAACAATCCTGTTCCAAATGGTGATAAGTACAAATCTTCTAGTTTGCCTTAAACTATTGATATACTATAGATAGGATGTCTGCTTACAAACAAAGATGGATTTTACTGTTTGGCGAAAGGGCTGGAGATTTTGCTTTGGATGCAGGAGGGAAAGAGGAAGAAACTTTGAGGTAATTTAAATTACTGAGCTGTATTACTGGTGTGTGTGTGTGTGTGTGTGTGTTAGATCATTATGTGTGCGTAATGCCCCAAACAAACATGTGGGACAGGAAATTATCTCTAGCAAAAAAAGACTGTATCTCATAAAAATGTGCTGCTGGGGTTTTATGTGCATCTCATGCAGAACACGAGAGCTCTTTGCTTGTTTTTCATGAGATCTGAAATTGATACTGTGGTTGGCTGGAGAACTCTGCAGCTGAATTGAAAACTCCAGATGAATTTGTTGTTTAAAGCATACGTGCTGCAGTGTGGCCAGTCTGCTCAAGGAAAAGAGGGGGGCTCACCTGAGAACTGAATATCAGATATCTTAAGGAAGGTTATATTTACCTTATGTGAGAACTTTGTGTCATTTAAACGTGCTAATTAGTTTGGATTGCACCTTTAAAAGTGTAAAAATTTATGCATTAAGCAATGTTCTTCCGCAGTCCAGGCAAGGGATGTTCCTACTCTGTGGAAAAACAGCATGCTAAGGGGTTGCATTTTCTTGCACAGTCACATCCCTAAACCCTTTGTTTGTTTCCGTAGTGACTTTTGAAATAGTCTAATTATTAGTTTAAACAAGCAGAGCTCTCTTATTATGAATGTCAAGCGAGTTGTCATCCTCAAAGAACTGTTTTAGATATTCCTTTCTAAAAATTGTTAGGCTCAAAATAAGAACATGCTGGCTTTGATACCTGATTCAGTTCTCCCTCTTGCAGTTCATCATAATAGCCTACTACTGAGGGGGAAAGAGTTAGTTCTCTTGACAGACTGCAATTTGGATTTCAGGTCTGGTTAAGTACATACAGTTTGCCGTGGTGGGGGGGATGTTTGTGGTTCATCATCAATACACTCCTGAAAGGGGTTCCTTGTGGTCTTGCCTTTGTAACAAATCAGGAATGCCCATGTACCAAATAAATAATGTTTTTTGGCTGCCAAGAAGGCTTTTTTTTGCTTGTGCAGAAGCTGCTGGGCTCGGTACCTGCAGGAGGTGGCCGAGCTGAGTGACGGACGTGGCGCTGCTGTTCGGAGGCGCATGTGGATTAGGTAGAAGCAGTTGCTGAACATGTCAGGCCACTGCTAAGCGGCTTGGAGCCCCTGATTACTGAAGAGCATGTAATTCTGAAGAGTTATGCGAGTCAGGAATTTATTTTAAATAGCAAAGTAGTGTTTTGTAGCCCTGTCGGAGTTGTAATGGTCTGGAGAACCTGGGGAAGCAATCAAGGGCAGACTGCAAGCTTTGTGGGTGTTATTTCTTTGTTTGTTTTGTGCATATCCTCTAAAAAAGAGGGTTACCAGTAAAGAACAGAAGGTTGTTTTATTTATGATGATAGCTGAATCTGTCGTGCTTAATATTTTTCATAGTTTTGATTTAACTAAATCAGAGGGGCCACTGTGGAACCTGCAGAAATCATGAGTACCACTTCATTCCACCTAAAAATAAACATATGACAGTGTGTTTTTAAATAACAAGAACGAACAGGATAAATAAATAATTAAATAAAAGCTTGTAGTTATGTAAGGCTGGAGAACTGGAGAACTGCTTTTTAACAGAGGACTCAAATGTAGCACAAAGCTTTTAAGGTTGTTGGAAGACCCAAAATCAGCTTTTGGCTAAACAAGTAGACTTGGTTGAGCAGAAAAACTCATGCAGTTGAAGCCAAGGTGTTTTTAGAGGGGAAAGGGGGTTGCTCTTACATTATATCCATGAGAATAGTCCATGTAACTGAAAGCCAGAGCTTGCAGAACTGCAACATTTGGAGCAGTAGCATCTGTGGTAAACCAGAATTTGCCTGGCATTTGGAAAAAAAATGAAAAATGGGCCTAGTGTGGACAAAAAGGGTAGGATAACATCATTGTTAGCTCAGAGGAGCTCCTTGCAGGAACAGTGGATAATATTTAGTGAATAGTTGGGTGGCCTGGAACACACGAGCGCTGAATTAACACCGCGCTGGGGAACAGCAGCGGTCACTCCAGCCCGGTGGCAATGGGAGATGCTGCTGGAGGGGAGCATGAGCCTGGCCCCTTCTGGGATCCTTCTACTCCCCCCCTAGCATGCACACTCTGGTACTGGCAGTGCTGGGAAGTCTGTCCCTTCCCAAGTCTTTAGGAGCCCTTTTTCACATCCCTTTGTATGTGTTTGTAACATCTGCCTCCTGCAGCTTCGTACCCTGAAAGCAGTGAAATGTTTGTTGACTTTTGTTCTATCTGTGCCTCTTCTGTAGAAGAAAGTGCAATAATTATCAGTGAAAGCAAAGCTGCCTTTAGAAGACTTGTTAGATATGGCTAACAACAAGTGTGGGTGAGCCAGTCTATGCCGAAGAGATAAAGTACTAACTGTATGAGGAGCAGAGAACGAAATGGGAAATATGCCATTTGGAGTAGTACTAGAGAAAAAGTATCTGTTATTGGATGAAAAATTAGTCAGACTTCTGATCTCATCAGTGCAGCAGTATGGGACTATTATGGTTGAAGAGGAATTTGGGAAATGGCTCTAAGAGATAGCAGGAGACCAAAAATTGTCCAGCATTAGTTTTTCTCTAAAAAGATAAGTTGCAAGTGCATTACCCTGAGAATCTTGGAGCAAGGGGACAGCCAACAAAGTGACCACTTTGCTGGTGTTGGGGTGGGAGTCTTAGAGACCTCTGCATATGTTCACAAAAACTCTAAATTATTGTGTAGCAAGGGGATGCCTTCCACTATCTGAGAAGAGCAGCTTTGGGAGGAGACGCTGGTGCCAGGCACTTTTCTGTGGTGTCCCAGACACGTTCTGGCATGAGCTATTGAGAAAACACGAGTTGTGCATGTTGCACTCCCCCTGGAAAATGTCGCCCCCTTGAACTACCATGTAAAATATGCTGGGCTTCCATGGTTCTCCACGGGAACATATAACGTATTTTTCATGGTACAAGTGGAACGATAGTTTAAATGACTAGTTTTCATATATGTCATGTTTGCCTGTGGGAAAATAACAATGTAGGAGCATCGCTAGGGACTAAATGCAGACTTATTTTATTTTATTCTATTTTATTTTATTTTAATGAGAGGAAAACCCAGCAGAATTGAGTAGCTAAACGTAGAAATTTTGCATAAAGGCAATAGTGACAGAAGAGAGGGGTGTTACTGGAGACAGCAGCTTCTGTGCAATGGATATGAACAGGAGCTGTGTGTAGAAGTGCTTAAATAGAGGCTGCAGCTCTGGCCCTGCTAAAAGCCTCTGTTTTCCTGAAGCTCTGTGTTACGTTGTGGGAGGATGAGCATCTTGGGTGTCCAATGGCCTCAAACTCCAGGGCTTGATTACGTGTCTGTTCATAAAGCATCAATATCTAGAAGTCTCAGACATCGTAAACTACTGTGATTTTTTTGTTTGTTTTCTTATTATTATAAAGTCCGTTGTTAAAGAACAGCCAGACAAAATTCATCATGGTTTTCAAAAACTCTTAAAGCCCCTCTTTTGTGGTAGGATATGTGCCAAGCCAAATAAAAAGTGTATTGGTGGCACAGCAAGCATTTGCCTCGAGGAGCTAAGGATACAGGGGTTTTCTAGGAAAACCGGTGCTCATGAAGACTGTCTCCTGGAGACAAGATTGAGCAGAAGGTGGAAGCGTGAAGGAGGTGGCTGCGTTTCACACGTGCTTGCAGGGTTAAGCTGAGAGTCGTGGGCTGCGCCGATGCTGGACTGAGTCAGGTAACCTCTTGTCCACTAAGAGGTAACAGCAGTTTCTGAGGAAGAGAGGGTGACTCACAGGAACATAACATGAGCTTGCTGGTTTGGGGTCTTTTGGAACTGGCACTGTTTAGTTCTGGCTCTTCTTTCAGCTTTTCTACCTTAAATTTAAATTCTTTATTTCATTTCTTTTCTTTGTCTCCCTTCCCTTCCTCTGTTGCCCACCAGTGTCTTGCATCTGATCTTTATGTTTTCAAGCATGCACGTTTTCCTTAAAGCTAAATCAGTACTGGAGAGATGTCGATTCAGTCATGGATTACTGTCACTAGTTGCCTCAGGAAAGAACCATGACTAAGAGATCTTTTAAATACAGGATTTACACGCAACACTTTTTTTTTTTTTTAATGCTACCCGTAAGTCTTCATAGCTTTTCTCTCAAGACACATCTCTCCCTGGCAGTGCAATGCAAGTAGTAGTATAAACAGCCATAGTCCTGCTATGTTTTATATATATATGTCTAAAATAAAATATTACAAAATATATTATTTATATATATATTATATATATATATATAAAAATAGTCAAATGAAAAGGTAATTTTGAAGACAAGACTGCAGACCTCAATACCAGTTACTTTAATAGACTACAACAAGATATTGCAGTGTAGATACTAGGCTTGTTGTGCAAAGATAATGAGTTTCTCTCTCTATGTTTTCTGTTTTTAGCAATAAAGAAGATAAAATGCAAAAACCTACAGTGTAGTCAGATACACTGTGCTGGGTGCAGCTCATGTGAGTGAAGTATTTACCAGCTGGATCTGCTCATCACAGTGGTTCCTCGCCAGGGAGGGTTGGCTTCTGCTGTGCCAGTATAACCAAACACGTTTTCTGTGACAGGGTCTTTCCAAGCACTCTGGACACATTCAAAAACGTAAAAAGAAAATTTCAATGAAAAAGAAAATGTTTTCAGAACTGGAGTAGGAATCGATTGTATGTGCAGTTATTTGGCAGAGTCAACAAGGAAATAATTTTAGTGAGGTGAAGGGAGGAGAAGGAAACATGATGCCAAGCGTGTACGGACAGAGTGGGGTTCTGCAGTTTCTTGGCCTGGCTTTACTTCACACAGCAGAGTATGACCGAGAGTGCCCTAAGTTAATGCGGTTAAGGTTGCAAACTTGAAAGCCAGGATGTGCACGATTGCTGTATTAAATTAGCATGGCTGTGTGGCCGTGTCCATGAACTGTTACAATCCTTGGATATATACGTAGCCGGGTACAGAGGGTAGGAGTTGGAGGAAGGTGCTTAGATACTGGTAAGCGCAGTACTGGAGTGCTGCAGTGCTTGGATGGGATTTGACTGCAGCTTCACTCAGGAAAATTCAGGCATCTACTTGTGGGGCTTTAGATGTCTCTAAAAGTAAATGTAGATGTTTCTAAAATTAGAGATCTGCCTGGACTCTGACTGTAAGGCCAGAACCGTGTGGTTCCTAATGTACTGAGCCTGTTTTGTAGCTGCCAATACCATGCAGATAACTCGACATCATAAATCATACTAGGCACTTATGAAGCGAAGCCAGTGACTCGTATGGTACTTCTTATGTGTATATTTTTTAAAATTTCGGAATCTATACTGATACTATATGAGGTCATTAAAAACAGCAGAAGTTCCTTTTGAATGATGAAGACAATGGAAAACCTTAAAGACCTGAATCTGTCGAGCACATTAAAAAGATGGAGATGTGATTGATAGGTTATTTCATGAGAAACTACAGGGCTGAAGAGCTTTTAAATCCACAGTAAGTGATGGGAAGCAGGAACCAGAAATATTGAAACAGGGGAAACATACTAAGAAGTGAGAGTTCCCATGCAAAGTGCCAGAGGACTTGAAGGATTTTTAACATCATCAAATCAAGACCAGTACCTTTTTTGAAGGAATGCTTTAGTCAAACATGAAATATATATATGAAATATATATATATATGAAGTATATAACAGAGTGAGAGAGCTGGGCCTATTCAGTCTGAAGAAGAGAAGGCTGAGAGACCTGATCAGTGTCTAGAAACACCTCAGGGGAGGGAGTGAGGAGGATGGGGCCAGCCTCTTTTCAATGGTGGCCAGCGACAGGACAAGAGGAAATGGCCACAAACTGAGGCACCCAAAGTTCCACAGGAACTTACAGGAACATTTTTAACAGTGAGGGTGACAGAGCACTGGAACAGGCTGCGAAGAGAGGTTGTGGAGTCTCCTTCTCTGGAGATCTTCAAAACCCACTTGGATGCCACCCTGTGTCCCGTGCTCTGGGTGTCCCTGCTAGAGCAGGGTGACTGGACTAGATGATCTCTAGAAGTCCCTTCCAACCTAAAGGTTCTATGATTATATGATTTTATGATTCTATGATAACTGATATTGAATGACTGTGATCTGTAGGATGGAAGAGTAAATATTCTTATGAAATTTATGAATTTATGAAATGTAATTCTGGCTTTGTTGAGGACTGAATATGGCATATGAATTGCCATATGTAATAATGTATAAACTATATATGGCTTATGCAAGAAAAAGAAAGGCTTCCAGCTAGTGGTTTGTAATTGTCATGTTCCAGATTTTTATGATTGTTTTATTATCATTTCTTTACTTCACGTTAAATGCTTTTCTGTTGTATAGTTATGGTACAGAAATACCTTGTTCTTCCTATACCATGGCCTATTTGAGATAAAAACTCCAGGATATTGCACTCAGCACCTGTAAGTATTATAAAGATACAGATCATCAGAAGATGAAGGGAAGGCCCATGTTTCACAAGTGCATGTGCTGATTGGAGCATTCGCTTCCCTGGAGGCTTATAGGGAGCTCTGCATGGTCTAGTGGGGACTGCAGCAGGTCAGTAAGACAGGAGAGATTTTTCCTCAGGGCACATAAGCCACAGTCAATTGACAGACTGATTGAGGTATGAGGGAAACTTCTTGGGACCCTTGCAGGCGAAAGGATGACCAAACAAAGCACATAAGATTTCATCCCCTAGCAGAGTATGGGTGGAGTGTGTTGTTTACTGCTAGTCTGTGAGTGGGAGATTCATCTGTCTTTGGAGAAACTGATGCAAATTACAGTGTGGATGTGGGATGATATTGTGGCTCTGTTTGGAAGCAAATTTGATTTCGCTCTGTATTGGTAGCTTATGCATCTGTTGTCTTTCCTAATTTTTAAAGTTTGTCTACTGTGTTTTCTGCACAGTCATGACAAAAGAACTTTCAGTGCCAAAAATAAGGAATAAAATTAAAGATACAGTTTTACGGGCTATATTACCTTACGTAGGGCAAGTTTCTGTTGTGCTTAGCATTTTGTTGCAAATGTCAACTGTAAGCTGATTCTGGTAGCCAAGACTTTAAGTATCCCGTCCCAAGCTTTTCTTGCCGTGCAGTCTGAATCTGTAGCTTGCGGCTTGAGTGCAGAGAGGAGGTTAATCAGATTGCTCATTATCATCAGCCTGCTGATTACCTCTGCCCATCCTGCTTGCATGCACTGAATCTACTAGAAGTTCAGGCAGCTTTAAACTGTAGAGGTTAGTTGTCTGTTGTGAAACTTGGGAATTAGGACCTTTGACTTACCTCACACAATAACTACATGATTACAGTCTGCAAATAGTTGTGTCTGGCTTTCAGACTGCTTCATTAAGAGTTAATTTATATGCAGGTTTGGTTTTCCAAAAAAACAACACACATGACTGATCCACCCTATCATAATTTTTTTGTAATGATAAGGTGGTGCAGGCTCATCTAAAATTCCTTTCAAAGGCGGTGTCAGAGTTTTACTTTAGTCATCCTAACCATCTTTTCCTTCCCTGTATTTTCATTGTAGTGAGGTATTGTTTACACGAGCTGGATCCTCATACTTCCACCACCACTAGCACTTTGCAACATGCTGTAGATTATCATCGCTAACACCTCAGTTTGGATTTTTTTTTCTTAAGGTTTTCCTCGTAATTCTTTTCCTAGAAGCAGCTTTCCTGAATGCTTCACGTCAGGTTTGCAGCTGATGAGGGGGCAGAAGTGCTTCAGAAACTGCTTTTGTGACTGCTTAGGAACCAGACAATTCAGCCTGCCCCCCATTAGAGATGGCAGAGGGAGAAGTGGAAGGGAGGAGGTGTGTAAAACAGATGTGGGAGTGAGCTGTCAGGAGGAAGGAGCTGACCTCAATCTGTTTGCCGTGGAGGATGGAGAAAATTTGAAGGTGATAGGCAATTTTTGTTTCCCTTCTTTTCATGCCTTCTTCAGGATAAAAATGAAATCGGCCCATAGGGTCTGAGGAGCACACGGAGAAGGGCTGACGGCAGCGCTGGTGAGGAGGCAAAGTGCTTCCTTTGGCTCTGTGCCCACGTGAGTCCCTGCTCCGAGGGAAACGCTCTCGCTGCCCCCTTGCCTCTCCGTGATGAAACCTAGGCAAAATGCTATGCCATCTGTAATCCAAACGATGCCATCTCATCAATAACTCTACCCCCGGGTGAGCCAGGGAGCAGTCAAATGGCTTCCTTCCCAGCTCCTAGGCCTAACCCACCCTGTAGCCATTTTCCTCAGGTGATCACCGTCATGAGGAAGCGCTCAGGACGCTGCCAGGGCCTGTGCGCTGTGATGGCCCTGCTGCTGGGGAACCCTCCCCCCGGCCTTAGGATCCGGCCTAGAGCCACCGCCGAGCCAAGGCCGACCCGTGCAGTCCCAGCGTGCGCTGTGGTCCGCTCAAATTAGGGACGAGTCAGAGAAAACTCAAGAAAAACCAAATGGGAAAGGTATGGGTGGGCTACTACTCAGCGTATGGGTGGGCTACTACAGGTGTAACCGGGGGCCCGGTCTGTTTTGAGATAGTAGCGCTGAAAGCACTTGAAAATCCAGGTAGCTCTGCCAATATCCATTCCTGGGTAACTTGTTGCTTAGCTTTTCCAGCTAGACCCAGAGATGACAGCATGGAAGCTTTTTAATTCCTTTCTTTTTTGTTTTGTTTTGTTTTACATTTGAAGATTAAGCAAACACAAAATTCATCTGGAATCTGCATATGCATTATGAGGAAGAAGTCCTCATAATCTAGTCCATAAAAAAGAGACTTTTTTAAAAAATAGTGTTATTTCTAAGAAAAATGAATAATTATTGTAATATAGGAATTTATTGTTAAGCTTAGAGTTTCTGGTGTCTGGTTGTTGCACATGGTGGCTTTCCTTGTGTATGGGCTTTTCGTGTGCGTTTTTGTTTTTCCTTGCTTATTTAATTTATGAGCAAACAGCAGGAGCCTGTTTTCAGTTTGCCAGTTTAAAATAAATAAATAAATAAAAGTTGGTGTTCTGAAAATGTCTAGGAGTTCACGTCGAGATACTTTCGTGTGCTTTTCGTGATATATTAAAGTTAGATGGGAAGGATATAAAGTAATCTGCCCGTTTATGTGAGGTTTAGGTCAGAAAGCCGGGCCAGGATCCACTTTCCTAAACAAGATTTTCTTCACCATCATTTCTACTTTTCTTAGAGTAAATTCAGGTTTAGGCTAACTGTTCATCTCTTGTGTTTTAGTGAACCTGGCAAAATTAGCCTCTTGTAATACTTATCTTGCAGTTTTGATTGTTTTTTTTCTTAATTATAACATTTCACAATTACTCTCCTTTGCGAAGAGCATAGTTACTTTCTCTGGTATCAAGCTTTCTGTTTATACAGGACAGAGCAGTTCTTAGTAGAAAGCTGCAAGTCTCTTTAGGACATCCGTTTAACTTTTAACCTAGAGTGAAAAAACACCTTGCTGATTCAGTAAATGGCTTGGGACCATTAAAGATGACTTAGTATCTCATAAATCAGCATTCTAGTGTTTTGCTACAGCAATCACAAAAACAGCCCACAAAGAAAGATGTTCATGTTAAGTCAACCAATTTTGTAAGGAGATCTCTTAACAAATAATGCAGAAGAAAGCCATAAACTGCACAAATAGTCAAATTAGGTAAATCCTTCAAATTGCGTAAAAATAGATGTGATTCAAATGTTATACAATGCATGGGCTTTTAAAATTTGGTAATTTTGTCTAAATGTTTAAATGTTTCAATAGTGTTAAATAATTTTGTACTCATTCTAAATTAAATTCTTCTGGCAAATATTTTTTTTTGTTTCTTTCTATTGTGTTGCAGACTGTCCTACAGATTTTTGGTGTGGTAGCTGTGGCTGTGGCAGTGATTCCTTGGATACTAATCCCCTTAATTCCACTATTTATTCTTTTCATTTTTCTTCGACGATATTTCTTAGACACTTCAAGAGATATTAAACGTCTGGAATCCACAAGTATGTAGTTTGGTGGGACTTCTTGTTAACTTGAACCCTCCTTATGATGTCTATAAAATTCTGGCATTTAGCACAAATTCATTGATTAGTTTTCCTTTGTTTTTGCAAATAAATTCATTTTGCCTTGGGTCTAGTGAAATGCATGTTTAACTCCTGCTTCTGCGTAATGATAAACCTTTTTTTTGTCAGATCAACTATGCACAGGTCAAATTATTTAAGAGCTTGTTTAAGTTGCTGGATTTTGGGTCCTTTACGTGCACATAGTAATGGTGTCTCTGACCTAATCTGATTTTTGTGCTTGACTTTACCTTGGTAATGATATAAAATATTAGGCATCATGAGTAACAAACATGGGTGCCTCATGCCCCTTAATACAGCTCAAAGTATCTCTTGGGTGACAACTATTGTTAAAAAATGTAAGACATTTTGGTATAAATTAATCTGCTTGGTTGTCTGAATGATTCTAATTGAGTAAAAGGAATTTGGTTAAAGATATCATGTATTTATTCTAAGAGGATGCAGTACAGTAACTTGCATGGTTAAATATAAAGTAGTAGGATTAAAGATTAGCATAGTAGAAAAAGAATTAAATGTTGCCCTTGAGCTATTGCTAAGTTACTCTCGTTTCTCTTTGTAGCTCGAAGTCCAGTGTTCTCCCACTTGTCGTCATCCCTCCAGGGTCTTTGGACTATTCGGGCTTTGAAAGCAGAGGAAAGATTTCAAAAATTATTTGATGCACACCAAGACCTCCACTCAGGTTTGTGATGAATTGACATGAAAAATCAAATACTGTGCTCTGTAGGAGGGAAATATCTTACGCCCTCAGCGACATGTATATAATGTACATAAAAATCAGTAGGAGCTGTGTGTTCATCTCTTTAGGGTAGAATTTCTCTATTAGAACAACGAAGTTATTATCTCTCTAGATTTTGAGAGTTTACTTTGGGCTGTAATATAATTTCAGATACCCGTGCGTATGTTTTAACAATGTCTTAGATAAATATTTTCAAGTATGCCTGATAAGAATATTTTAAAAATCATTTTTGACATTTTACTGGATTTTGTCTTTAAAAAAGCTATAAACAAGCTAAGCTATATTATGAAGCATTTAATATTAAGTAGTTTGCTAGAAGTAGGCAAAGATATTTAATATAAGTCATCATTCTGGAAAAGTTTTGTAAATCTCTTATCTTTTTTACTTTGAGCAACTTTCAAAGCTTGTATGAATATACAGTATTAATATGACCAGGAGGAGTAAAATATTAGTATTCTGCAAGCAAAACTAATCTAGTTTAGGTTTGTACTGTGATTCCTTACCTCTATCAATTAAATTTCTAACTGAAAATGTTACCAGCTCTCTATTACAGTGTTCTTCAAGGTGCAGCAGAAGCCCAAGACCAATGAACAAGAATGCAAATTTGTGATTTTATGTTTGTTAGATAAGTTCTTGAGCTATTTTCTGTCATAAAGTATGCAAGTATATCCTATACCTTATTTTAAATTGATACACTTTTAAAGTTTAAGGCCAGAATAGATTTACTGATCTTGTCTAAAGTGTTCTTCATGGCAGGTTATAGAATTTTGCATGCTTGTATCTGTGGTGAGCATAGTGACTTGTCAGTGGGTAAAACGTCTCTTGTAGAGAGGCACATTAGGCTTTGAATGCCCCTTTGCCTGTGTGTCCAAATTGGTTTGAAATTAGCTGTTGATGAAGGAAAATAAAGTTGCTTTCCAAGTTTTTTGTGAATGTCCTTAGTGAATGAGCGGTATATGCAAGATTCACCATGCAAAGAGGAATGTGACCTTTAAGCTAAATTTATTTATTTATTTATTTATTATATTGTGGTCAGATCTAAGGTACATAAGCGTGCCCCTTTTCTCAGTTTGTTTTATGTGTCTAACTCTGTTAAAATGGTTCATAATGCCCGTGCTGCACAGTTCAGGCACATACTTTGCAGGTAAAATTTAAGTGCCTAAAGTTGCACTGTTTTTGCTTGCCTGCTCCATCTTCATGCCTTTCCTAGCAAAATACCAAAGTATATCAGCACACTTGGTGTGTGAGCAGGGTTAGTAGGTTTGTGATTGTGGATTCTTTGTGCAAACGTGAGGCAGCAGTGCGGCCAACAGCATCCTGGGCTGTGCTAGCAGAAGCACCACCAAGTAGATTGAGGGAAGGGACCGTCCCCATCAACATTTGTTAGTCTGCATCTACAACACTGCATCCTGTTTTGGGTTACCAAATACAGGAAATACATTAATAAGCTGGAGTGAGCTCAGTGGAGGGCTGCTTGGATGGTTAGGGTTGCTATGAGGAAAGACATCCCTGTGATGAGAAGCTGGAGAAACCAGGCTTGTTCAGCCTAGGAAAGAGAAGACTTTGAGAAGATCTAGTAGCTGCCTTCCGACACCTGCAAGGATGTTACCAAGAAGGAGCAGCCAAATTCTTTGCAGTGGTATATGGTAGGAGGAGAGATGTATAAAGGAGGAAACAAGATTGGATATAAGGAAAATCCTCTTCACTGTGAGGACCCCCACATGCCTAGGTAAAGCTCTGGGCAACCTGGTCTGACCGTATAGCTGACCCGCTTTGCAGACTAGGAGGTCAAGACTTGAGACTTCCTGAGTTTCCTTCCAATCTGAACGATCCTAAATGTGCTTAAGCCATAGCTGATGGGAGAGGATGCCTTCCGTGCTTGCCCAGAAGGTTGGTGTCCTGTGTTCTTAAGCCCCCTCTCAGCTGAAGAAGTTTGAACTCTTTCCCGCTTCCCAGAAGGCTCTCCCATCCAGCAGTGTTTTTGTTCAGGGCTTTTGCCTGGAGCACTTTCCTCCTCTCCATATAAGGCTGAGCTTGGGAAACAAGACACTCCCTTGTGAGCCCTGTTTCAAGGATTGGCTATGAATTTGATATTAAATAGTCTTTAGATAAGAAAACAAAACAAAGCACCTAAAAGGCACGTCGAGGATTGACCTAAACCTGAGCTTCCTTCCTGCCAACGTAGCCTGTCTCTGGGCAAGCTCATCAGAAGCTGCATCATCATGGGTGCCTGTGGAGGCTGCATTCCTGCATGCACAGCAGCCCCAAGCACACTGAAGGCTGCAGAATGACCCATCTCAAGCTCGCAGGTTTTAGCGCACCTTCCTGCGTAACAGCACCTAAAGAGTAAAACTTTGCAGCTGGAATTCTACAATCCAAGTCTTGCATTTTGTGATCTTATTTCTAGGCTTCTGCACCGAAAACGACCTTCTGTCTAAGTGTAGGTGGGTGCTGTAGGCTCAGTTTCTAGGGTCACGTGTATGCTAGGCTTCAGAGAGGCACCTCGCTCACCAAGATAAATTCTATTTCTGGAACTACATTGGGGACTTTATATAGCCCTCCTTTCTGTATGTGTAATTCCTTGTGCTTAGCTGTATGACCTTC
The DNA here is from genome assembly GCF_059628265.1 of Tinamus guttatus. Lineage (NCBI taxonomy): Eukaryota > Metazoa > Chordata > Aves > Tinamiformes > Tinamidae > Tinamus > Tinamus guttatus. The sequence continues at coordinate 1,791,387 of NW_028288714.1, read as the reverse complement.
CCTTAGACCTTATCAAATGACTTTTGTTTAACGAAGCCAGCTGCTACATGTGTGGTCAATGGCTTCTACATTGCAGTTAATGTAGAAGGAGACCAGCAGATTGCAGGATCTAGAACTTCTTTGACTGCCTTTTATCGTCTCTTTCCACAGTTGTTCAGAAGTTACATGATGTCCTGTTGATTGAGTTATTGATTTGAACACTCTTTAGACTGGATATCCAAATTATCTGATTTAAAAACAGATTTATCTCCTCTCTTTGTCATAACATGGGTTTTTTTACTTGGAATCTTTCCCAGCACTGGTCGAAAGAACGGTTAAACAATTCAAACAGCACTAAGTTTTAGCATGGAGCAATGACAAGCAATGCTGAAAGGATTGGAACAGTAACCTTTTACTGTGACGTGGTAGCAGCTGGAACAATTCATCTGACTGTAGCCTAAGCAATAAATAATGCAGTATTTTGTTATGCTTATTTAACTTCTCTTTTTGGCCTTGAGCTCAAACGCTTCGCTTTCTGTTTTACGATGTCTTTTTGCTGCTATCCTCAATGTACTGTAGATAGTCTGGGATGGAATTCAGCACCAAATTATAGACACACAGATGCAGGAGATGTGCACCTGCGAGGTCCTCCAAAACCAGATGTGTGCATTCAGTTGCTTGAACTGCTGTCTGCAGTGCCACTGAATGTGGTGACTAGATCTCCACTGCCCAGCACAGCTGCCTTCTAAAGATTTGGTGCAGACAAGTGGGTTGTGATGCAGTCTGTGTAGAACAGCCTGTAGATTGCAGTACTACAGTGAACTGCAGTAAACGTAGCTGTATTACAGTGGACTGCAGTGTAACTTGTGCATTTTGTGCAAGTCTCCCATTCTGAGTCCACTGAAGTTAAGGAGGGGCTTCCATTGTGAGTAACTGGGCTGTGCTTCAGGCCTCAAACGCTTTTGTTTTTCTTCCTATTTCTGTTTGTTATACTAGCCTTGGTTGTGTTGCTGTGAAACTAGGTCAGACTCTACCAAGAAAACAGGACAAAATTCTGATTATCATCATTCCATACAAACAGGCACTTGAAAATGACAGTACATTTTTTTCTTCCTTTTATTTTTATAACAACTTGTAATATCAACAGGAGTTAATTTCATAATAATTACACAACTCATTTTTCTAATAATCCACTGTTCTTATGTCTTTGTAAAATATACTTTAGAGGCCTGGTTTCTATTTCTGACAACCTCGAGGTGGTTTGCTGTGCGTCTGGATGCCATTTGTGCCATTTTTGTTATAGTGGTTGCCTTTGGTTCCCTGCTTCTCGCCAAGAGTAAGTACAGATGTTAGGAAAAGTTCACCCAGTAATTACCATGTATAGTAACGTCTCATTCTTCTTCGTAGTTTACTGTTTCTAATTGTTTAAGGACTGTAATTAAGTTAAATGCTCCTTTCTAGATCATGATCTCTTCCCCTGTCTAGGACACTGGAGCTGTATGTCCTTTCCTGCAGACACTGGAGGCAGTTCAGACCTCTCCAGAGTTTTTTAGGCGTGTATCTCCCTTCTTGCCCAAATGTGCAAATAAGCCTGCCAATCTGTAGTCTTTACTCTTGAGATTCTGGTTTTCAGATCAGTAAAGGCAAATAAGTCCTTTTCTTTTTCCTCACCTTTGCCTTTCCTTTGCAAGCCTACAGGGCTCTGCTTTTTGTACTGAAACACCCACAGAGATGCTTGTTAACACTTCTTCCCTTTCTACACATGGCACAGGAGGCCAAAAGGCAAACTAAAGTTCTGAGGGCTGTTCCGCTCATGCCTTGGATCAGCAGGATAGGCCAGTTCCAGAAAGAAAATCACCTTGTTGTAGTGCAGTTTATATTCACTGAGTGACAACTCATGAACTGTCATTAGTGTATGTATCATCCAGGATGTAATTGGGTTAAATGTACTAAAATGAGATAATCATCTAAAATATGAAGGAAGAAGTAATTATCTTGGACATGAAAATTAGTGGTAATTTGCTGTTTTTGTTTCTTTTCTTTTTTCTTTGGATAACTTTTGTGTGTGTGCGCGTGTGTATTTTAAAGTACTGTATGCTGCTTAACACTGAAAGTTTTGAGCTGGGTTTGAAGTTATTAGAATGCAAAAAGACAAGTCAAAACAATGGTCCTGCATCTTTCCTTGCCTCTGGATAAGGAGTAGCTCTCTTGAAGTCAATAGAGCTGTGCTAGGATAAAGTTCAAGTAAGTCAGAGGACAATCATGCTTAATACTAGGGCAGGCAGAATTCATTTATTTTTTACAAGAGCTGATCCAGTGAATGTAGTAAGCATTTATGTAAATAGAAGAAGAAATATTTCGTCCTGTCATTTTATGTGGCCATTTGCAGTTGTGCAGATTTGATGCAAATGTTTGAAACTGACTTTGAAATCACTTTATGCTCATTTTTTGGCATGGATCTGGGGGCTCTTCTATCTCCCTTAGAAAATAATTGAGAAGTTATTAAGGCTTAGCCAAATAGTAATGACCCTAACAAGTTATGTATGCGCTGTCTTGAGTTTGAACCTGAGGTTTTAGAGAAGTGCCAGATCAAGGAGAGGATTATCTTTTCCAAAACCCACATAATTTCCAAAACATTCAGGAAAAAAAATGGGCAAGGGGGCAACAAGTAATTATTCTGCCTGGGGCTACTGGTCGCACTGACAGTAAGTAGCATGTAACCAATAAAAATTTTGGCTTTGATGTTTCCATTACGTGCTTGTATGAAAGTGAGGCTTCCTAGAATTTTGTGTAGTTACTAGTGTAATCTCTTTATTTTTTTTTTCCTTCTTTCTGCAGCTCTGAACGCCGGGCAGGTTGGTTTGACACTCTCCTATGCAATCACTATCATGGGAACGTTCCAGTGGGGTGTTAGACAAAGTGCTGAAGTTGAAAACCTGGTAACATTTGTTCCTTCCTTTTTCCCCATCTTGATTCCTTTTTGCTGTTGTGACATGAGGCCTTAAGGATGGGATTCTTTTTACCTAACTTCGGGCATCAGTACTTTCACAAGCAATCAAGGCACCATTTACAGTCAGTGGAGAAAAACAGTGTATTTTTAGCAATTTATTTAGTGATTTTTGAATGTCTATTGAGATGACTTGTTCTCAGAGACTGTCCTTCTCCACTGACAATAAGAGAACCTTTGTAATTGCTCTTTTCAGCAGTAAGGAGACTGTCTAATCCAATGTTGATGTGTACACTGAAAGTTGCTAAAATTACATGAAAATAATCCCTCTCCAGAAATGGTTTTGTTTTTTGTTTTGTTTAACATATTGTAACTATTTATGACCCTTGTGGGATCTTGGGGATCATGTTAATTCATTTTAAAGGGTATATCTTCTTCATTTGTTTGAAATTAGCGAATATTTGAAAGTATTACATTTGTATTCAACTGAGCTAATGATGACTGTTTGCAAAATATAGAAAGTAAAACACCTTCTACCTACCTATGGTATTTACTGGTGTGCTGCAGTTTACCCCTTAACATTTGCAGGACTATGTATAAGAGAAAAATACTGCAAAACATATTACACCGTAAAGAGCATACTGCATCATAAACCTGTTTTTATGTGTATTGTGTTGACGATTCAAGTTTCCTTTTAATTATGATTTGCTGAGCATAACCTATGAAATACAGTCAGTACTTTTGTGAAAGTAACAAAGCCATGCTGAATAACAGATAAAATTAATAATGTTAGTTTTGTTTTTATATTGTGCAGTGCATGGCTTCTTCAGGCAATTTTCCAGACATGCATAAAGTAATGGTGCCAGACTTCAGTAAGAAATGAGAAAAAAATTGGTCTTTTCTGTTCAAGTTAGGAAGTTTTGTAAAGGCAAATATGTGCAACTCCAGCATTGTGAATTACTCTGAGAGGGTCTGGGATTCAGAAATGCTTTGGAGAAAGACTTGCTGCTTACAAAGCTGTCTGCTGCCTTCAAAGTAGATCATTTTGTAGAGCTGTGTTATTAAATCCTGAACTGAGGAAGGCAAGAATATTTCCCCTCTATTCTTCTCTGTTACTCTCTTCTTGCATGTTTTCCTTGCAGCTTATTTTGCAGTGTCAGATGTGCAGGTGGCAGCAAGGTCAGGGAACCTGCTGCCTGGTAGCACCATCTTCAGCACTGCCCCAGGCAAGATAGGGCTGCCATGTTTCTGGGGTGGCTTTTTCAGAACCCACCCATGGGTGGGTACCGTTCAGGAAAATGAGATCTAATAACCTGTGCATTCAACATTTCTATAAAACTGAAATTGTACTGAGTAGGTGTATGGGTGAGGATAAGCACTGGAGCCTAGACAGAGCTTTTATTACTTGCCTGAGAGGGGAAAAATAAATGGCTAGCTTGTCTTTTTTTCTGTTCCCAGTTGATGTCCCATAGAGTAGAGTCACCAATCATCAAATACTGCATATTCTTTAGTATCTGGCATCATATACATAGGAAAAAAAAATTGGGGGTATTAAGGCAGTAATATGATGATACTTTGAATTTTGGAGTTGCTTGTGACAAATACATTTAAAACATTTGCTGGGGATGACTCCAGCAGTAATGAGGATGAAAAAAGGAAGGGAGGACTGATGATTGTGGTACCTTGATGCTAGTAAGCGTCCTGGGTCTGCCTGTGGTTTATCTGGTAGTTTCATTTGTAGCAGTTTTCCGAACACATGGCAAAATGTGGGGTCGTCTTAGTTAGGATTGACAGACCGCTGCCGTAGCTTGGGTTCTTTCATACCTACGCATGCACTCTAACATGTAATTAATTCCCCTGATTAAAGATTAATGCTAACATAGGGATTTATGTATCATAGTAGACTGGGATCTGTAGTAGAACATGTAATCAATTCTTTCCACTTTTTTAGTTGTGTTAAGTAAGTATAAGATAGGATCAATATCCACTTGAAAGAAACACTGGAGTAATTTGCATTGAATCTTTATAGTTAAAATGCAATATATGTATATTACATAATACACATGTGAATTTACATGTGTATATGTATGTGTATATATGAAATACACGTGTATGCAATCAGCTGAAATTCATGCCTACCTGTCGTCTTTCCTCCCCTAGATGATATCAGTAGAAAGAGTAATGCAATACACAGAACTTGAAAAGGAAGCTGCTTGGGAGACAGACAAGCATCCACCCCCCGAGTGGCCTAGCCAAGGGATGATAGCATTTGAAAATGTTAACTTCACTTACAGTCTGGATGGACCTTTGGTGTTAAGACATTTGTCTGTTCTAATTAAACCGAAGGAAAAGGTACGTATGTGTCTGTGTTTCATCACTCACAGTAGTTAAGCAAAGGTGATAAGTTGAAAAGAAGCTATGTGATAACAACACCTAATAAAAGATATGCACATCAGGAAATAAGATAAAGTCTATTCTAAAAAATAAGTCTTTACTTACATTTATGAACAAAGGCTACAGCCTATTTATTTCCTATATATTTAGAAGAAATATGTTTGAGAACATGATGTAATTAAGACAAATTATCTAGCCCTTAAAAGATATTAAGCATATATGATAGTTTTCTGACAAAACTTGGATTTCATCAGAAAATGACAATTATTCAAAATACCATCCAAGCCCAAAATGTTTGTCAAGTCCAAAGCAAATGGAGGTGCAGTAGGAAACCGGGAATTCAATAAGTGAAACGCAACTGGAATGAAGAGGGTCCGCACGCAAGGTGAATAGAGACAATTAAAGAGTGTGCATGCTCTGGCACTGAGGCCAGAACAGAGGAGGAGAGGAAGAAATACAAATCAGCTGCACAGCATTAGAACTGGGGATTTTATTTCACTTCCTTTTGGCTACCAATCCAATTAACTGTTACCACTAATTAGATTGGTAGCCAAAGAAACATAGAAATAAAATCCTTTCTCCTGCAAATGTGACTCTTTTCCCTCAATTTTGACAATATCCCAATTGAAAGAGTGCTGTGGGGAGGGCCTCCACCACAGACAAAATTAAATTGGAGCCCCGAAGTGTTAATTTGTGCTTTGCTACGTGTCAAATGCACATGTACTTTTTTGATTAGGGTATCTTCCCTAGGAGGCTGGTTCAGCTCTCCACAGTCATTACCCTGGCCTCATTTGTAGCATGCTTTTCCATTCAGTCCCAGTCCTGATCCTTTCCTCAAGTGGACCTTATTAACAGCATACCCAACTTTGCTGCATGGAGATGATCTCATGGAATTAGGTCCGTGTAAGCTGAGAAGAGGGTGTTTAAGAAGAACAGCAAACAGGATGTTTGTCTTCACATTTCTCACATATGGGCCAGCTCTTCAGCTGTTGTAAGTCACTCCCATATATCAGCAGAAAGGAAAACTTACGTATCTTAGCGAGAGACAGAAGTAAAACAATAATAAGCCAAGGAAGAAGTGTTAACATTGTATTACTTAATACTTGGAGGCGGGTATTGGAGGTATTTACTTTTGCTGTGTGGTTGTGCTGTGGCTTTGTCATCCTGAAGTGAATTTACCCAGCTTGAAACTATTGCCCGCAATTCTATGCTTGTTCTCCATCGTGTTTTGCACAATACTGCAGTTGACTGCCACTGTCTAAGATAAGTCTCCCAGGCATCTGTGCCCCCTATATTGTTTTTAATTACGGCAAAGCATCTCTTCAGCCCCAGGTTTCCAGCTGCACCAGGGGATTCTGCTCAGAAGCTGTCAGGAGGTTTTGATGTCTGCTCACAGTCTGGTGCAGACTCCTTGTGTTTGCAGTGCTGCTGACGGAACAAACGAAGTTAAATTCCTGCCGTGTTTGGGGCTTGGCTTCTAAGCACCCCATTGCTCACTTTGGGAACCTCTACATGGTTCCGAACGGAGGAGACGAGCAGCCGCTCGCTGGCTCTTCAGGGCCACCTGCCATCGCGGGCTGCTCTCTCCTTGGATCTGCCAGCCAAGCTGCGTGTCGCAGCCTTTGGTAACTCATCACCGTCAAAATGGGCCAGGAGGGACCTTCTGCTTACAGCACGTTTGCTAGCATGGCCCGGCCCGGCCTGCCCGAGGCAGACGTGAGGCCACGCACAGGGTGCGATGCAGCTGCCTCGTGGCCCTCCTCAGCCAGCGTGGCTGGAGCTGCAGAAATTGCCCTGTTTTATGCCGCTTTCTTTGTTTTGATAAGGTGTTTCGTTGACTGTAACAGCCTCTGAATGCTTCCTGACTAATAATTCGATAAAAGCGCGTCATTTTCCTTGCCCAGACATACCCTAAATCTGAGGATCCAGCTACGTGATGAAGTTGGTGTGAGGAGGCTGAGCCTCGGTTTACGGCACGGCCGCTTTTCACGTAAACACTCGTACAGCGTAGCGCGAAAGGGAGGCTGCCTGAGGGATGGCAAACGCATAGTAGACATGCTGTAAATCTCATCCCCCTTTCCTATGCAGCTCTGCTTTGAAGTATGAGTGATGCTTGAGTAATGGTGAGTCCATGCAGCAGGTGACTCCAGCCTATACACAGGGCTCACATTGGGCAACAAGGGCCCAGCCACATGATTTTGGCAGCTGGGATGCCTGTTTGGGGACCATCACTGTGTTTGCACTGGCTATGAAGAATACAGTGTGAAAAAGAGCTGTTTATACTGAAAGCTGCTTCAGATCCATGTCAATTTTCAACAGCCTGTAGTCAATTGGACCAAAGATACAAACAGATTTTTCTAAACACTGAAGAGCATAGTCCTTTCATTGGATGCCAAACTGAAAGTGGGATTTTGACAATATGCAGAGCAGCTGCATTTTTATTTTAAGTATCAATGTATTTTTTTTATGTTTTTTTCTTTATATTCTTCATACAATACTTTATATCACTGACATTTATAAAGAAACAATTGAACTTCTGTTTTCACAGCCTTGGAGTGTGCTCTCCGTTCAGCATTTTCCTTCTGAGCCATAGTGCCACTGATCAGAACCATTTTTCTTTGTTTCATTGATTTCATTTGGAATACTAGATAATTTATTTTCTCTTATCAGTCATTGTAACAAATTAGCTTAAATTATGCAGTGTCTTTTCTAATAAGTACTGTATAAATGTTAGTTTGTAGGCAGTCGTACAGTAATGAATTGTTGCATGAAGTTGTTGAAGCAGAAAAGACAGAAATAGAAAATACTTTTTAGATTATGCAGGGCAAGTTGCATGCTTGCAGTGTACATTTTTGCAGTGTATATACATATGCATACATATATATATATATATTTTTTTTAAGTTTAATGCATTAGTGATTAAATGTGGACATTGCTGCTGCTTTGTTGGTGAGCTGAGCACCTGACTTTCAGGAAGTTTTTCTTTGCTGCTCCATGTAATGTTTCCTGTCCTTAATTTCATTCCAGCAGTCGTTACTGCTTACATCTGAGTCTCGGGCAGTGGGTAATTGCCCTCTGGTGTCTGTACGTATATCATGGTGGTGCTCGTGTTTCTCCTTCTTCTGTTCCCAAATCACTTCGCCAAGCCGTATTGTGCATGTTTAATCCTCATAAATCCTTCCACACAAAATCAGTATCTTCAGCTCATATTAATTTTACGTTGCACTTCTCTGAACCCTTTCCAGGGTGTTGATTTCTTTCTGGAAATGCAGTGATTAGAACTGAATGCAGGAAGCAACAAATCCTGCCAGATCAGATCTGTGTAGGAGTTATGCCGATCACCTCCTCTGATCAGTCCCAAAGCACCTACTGTGCTTTGTTTTCTCTAAGAATCCTCTACCTGAAGACAACTTTCTATTTTTTTTAAAAAAAAAAAAGATTTGCTGTTCAAATAGCCTTTAATCACCACTAATTACATGTCTCTTGTCATTTATTGATGGACCTACTTTCTCCCTGATGTTAGTTTCCTATGAAACATTTGTAAATCTTAATGCCTTGATATTCCAGTTAGCAATCCTTTACTTTGCGTCGTGTCCATTTTTTTTTCCCTGGAAGTCCTACTTTTTCACATTTTGAACAGTTTACTTTTTTTTTTCCCTGAGTACCTATAGAAATCGAATGAGTCTCTCTAATTTTATCCACTGTTTCTCCTCCTTGGAGAATTTGTATCCTTTCTGTTGCTACAGCTCTCTGAAGCATCAATACTGCTTGCAATATTACTGCTCATTTTAACTTTATTTTGGCTTTAAAGTCTGATTATTTTAAAGTACCACTTCTTAACCAAACTAACCCAAATCAGTTATAGTGTTAAGTGGCGTTTACTATTTACATGTTACTCGCGAAGTGCTTTATGAGAGTCTTTCTTTTCTTTTGCGGGGTGGTGCAGGGAGAGAGGGATTGAGAAATAGATTCACTTCTGAAATGATTTGCCTGACATCACCGTGCAAGCCAGATTTAAGACAGAAATGAGCTGCCTTGAATCACTTCATGCATTGAGGCACTTTATCTTGTTGACACACTAACACATATTGAGAGAAAAGCTTTGTTAGGAAAAGATTTCTTTCACTTCCAAATGATGTGATCCAGGAAATCATTGAGTATCCAGATGTCACTTGAAATTGATTTTGATAGGTGGGGAGTCATTTCTTTTGAAAAATGAAGCATTTTTATAAAAATGTTTTGTATCTGTAATGATCTAAAATACTGATCAATCTCAAAAAGGTTTTGGTTTAGTCAGACCAACTTGATTGTTTTGTAGGTCGGAATAGTGGGAAGAACAGGAGCTGGAAAAAGCTCTCTGATCGCCGCGCTCTTTCGGTTGGCCGAACCTGAAGGAAGGATCTGGATTGACAGGTACTTGACATCAGAGCTGGGACTCCATGACTTGCGCAAGAAAATTTCCATTATACCTCAGGTAAGGACTGACTTTGTCGCCCTGTGCGTTTCCATTTTCATTGACACAGTATTGTAACACTTTGTCAAGATGTACTCCATATGAAGCAGACTTCGGAACTTGAACATGAGCCTGTTCTTTATTGAATAGTCTTGATTATTTTAAGATGAAGAGAATCAGCTTAAGGGACTTAAGGGTTTTCTTCTCAGTTTGGCCCTGTCTACGTTTTTGGACAACAACGGCTGGTTGGGTCATTGCCCAAAGCTTTGTTGGAAAGCGACTTTGAGGGGTCACTCTGTAGTCGCCTCTTTACAGACTGACTGAGGTTATGTGCAGAAAGAGCACACTGAGAAAGGGAGAATGGGTCATAGATTAAAGTTTGGTGAACTTCAGAAGCCCAGAAATTCAAGAGGAAATGTTGTGAGTGGCTTAACCTCTCTGACATTAGTTGAAGGTGTTCCAAGAAGTGCAGGTGAATCAGAGAAGAGCCATACATACAGACAAGACATACATACCTATGTGTATGACCTCTGAACTTCCTGAAAGCAGAGTCTTTGCAAGTTACCAATTTCAGTGGGAGCTCTGACCTATCCTATGGTCTTTTCCCCCCACCCCTGGAGGGAAAGGGAGAAAAATTCTAACTATTACAAATATAAAGTTGTGTTTTTGGCAAATAACTCAGCTTGTTTTTTTTTTAATTCTAGTATATAGACAATAGAATAAGTTAGAAACCAGAGAAGCTTGTTTGCCATGTTAGTTTTAATTCTCAGAACTCTGTATTTTATCACAGAAGTTGTGTTCAGAATCCTTTGACCATCCAAATGTTTTGCTAGTCTGTTGACAGGAGGGGCCTCATCCATCATGCTTGTTACATTACTTTCTTTAGATTGAAAATCTGAAATAAATAAATAAATAAATAAATTATGGGTGATGCTTCTTTTAAGCCTCTCTTGATTACCTGCCTTTCCTGCTCTTTCTCCTCCCTCAGTACAAAGACTAGGGATGAAAGAAGGTGAGTGTGCTGTTGCCAGCAAACACGTACGCCCTCTTCCCCTACTCCCCTAAAAAATGGCTTGCAGCCCGATGCAGGCTTTTGTTTCAGCACACTGAAGGCTTCATTAATGCACAGTGGCACTGCTCACTGAAGGTAGTGGGGCTTTTATATCTAAATAGGACTTTACCTAGACTAAAATTCTGTTTCTTTTGTGTGCCGTGTTTTTTTTTCCCCGTTTTCTCCTGAAAACAATCATCAGTTCCTTCAAGGTCCACAGCTTTTTCAAGTCCTTGTCCATAACTATTGCAGGTGATTTCTGTATTTGGAAGCATTCAGACAAATTGAGTAAAAATAAGAGCCCTGAGACAGAAAAAATGCTGGTCAGAAACAGTTTCCACATCTTGAGCAATGCAGATGCTCAAAGTTCACTGCATTTAGTTACACATGTTTTTATTCAATCATTGGTTCATTGACAGGATCATGAAACTATTTTAATCTAGCTGAGTTCTGTGACTTTTTTCAATTTTTATGTTATGGGTTCTCACCGTGGTCCCTGAGGGTTTTAAGTGCCTGAGGACTAGCTGGTAGGATTTCTCCTCCACATAAAGGAAGACTTGTTTTCATTAACAATATGCAATACTGCGGTGCTGCTAGTGAGAAGGGTTTAGAATAGAGACTGTACTATCGTATAGGTGTTGTCTTTGTATTACATTACTAGTAACATTATCAGTAATAGTCTTGTAACATCAGACAGTTACTCTGCAGCAAAAATATTCATAATTATGTGGGAAGCTAAGAAAACAGAGAGAGGGAGAGATGCTTATGAGAATTATGACATAAAGCAGCCTAAACTGAGCCATTCCTAGAGAGTGATGAGGCAGGACTGAAGTTTTCTTATATGTAAGTTTACATACCTACCCAGAGAAATCAAAATGTGCTTAGACTTCTAATTGCTTCCTTAGATGGAGCTGTATGAAGGCTATGTTTGTAAATCTTTTCTATGCAAATGTTGTCTGCCTCCCTGACTGCAAGCATTTTTACAACAATTATTTACAGGTTTGTCTTATTACTTTCCTCTCATAAACCAGACTATTTTAAATAATAATCTGTGTCAGAAGTGATAATTAAAAATTATCCTTATCTACTGTTGCAGTACATGTCTGTTGTTAGGACTTCTATAATAGTTATGAACATTTTATAAATTCGGCTTCTTATTTTGCCGAAGTATTAAAATATATGATCTTTTAAAATATATATTTTTATATCTATTTTTAAAAAAAGATTGAAATGGAATATACACCTAACAATACTTTCAAAACACACCAAATGGTGTATTAAAATACATATTGTTTAACAAATTATTTCTACGTGTTTTTGAAGAAAAATGTTCTTCAGTCTGTTAATGTTCTTACTAAATCCTTTTGTTGGTTCAACAGGTTTTCAGTGGTGTTGCTTAATGCAGCAGATATTTTCAAGTAATTGGGGTATTACGTCAAGGAATGTTGCCGTTGCCATGTTCTGTCTTTGTTAATCCTTTCGTATCACGCAAAATGGCTTAGAAATGAAGACCCAATAAAAGTGGGTTAGTCTAAATTCTGTTCTGCTTTGGTGCAGTCCTCTGGAGCTGGACATCACTGGGGCTAGATGGGGCATTTGCATGCAGTAGGGAAAGAAAATACTTGTGTAAAATTTCTCCAGTTCAAAGGAGATGCTGATAACACCGTGAATAGACTCCCTTTCTGATCAGCAGTGTTGAAGTCTGTGTGTGTAGTGTTCAAAGGAATTTAGCCCTCAGATTGTACCCGTGCGCGACTTTCAGGTCTGGCAGCTCACACGGGTGAGCGTTGGTCCCTTGCTTAGGGAATCCTGAATCCAAAGTTACGGTCTCCATTCTTAAATACTGCATTTTTCAACGTGAGTTGATCAGAACCAGTGTGAAGAACCCGTTGTTGTTGGCCTCAACTAGAGCAGCTGCTTCAGCTCTAAGGAAACCCGTCTTGGTCCCTGGGTGGGTGAATGTGCTGGTTTGAGGCCCTGCTCTGTTAGGATGGGACAGGCTCCTCTGCTCGGCCGTGCTCCCGTTCGGGGCGCGACGGGTTTGTGCTTCCACGGTGCAGTAGAGCTGAGCGTTGTCCTCAAATGGTGGAGACTGTTTCTTGCAGGAATTGTGCTGGTAAAATTGAAGAGCTTTTATGGTGTGAAACGGGAAAAGGAAAAAAAAAAAAAAAAGGCCAAACAAAAAAGCAGAGTCAGAAAAGCATTGTAAGCTCTTTGATTCCTCTCCATTTTATGTAGTCTAAACAGAAACTTTTTGGAATGGCCCTAACGTAATTGAGGAGTGTAACCCGTTTACAGTGGTTGTTGCTGATGTTCATTAACAATGCCAGGAGAATAGCAGTAATTTCATGTAAATATGTATATAGCTTGTGGTATCAAAACAGTGGCAAGTGAGTACTGACCTGAGTACCAACAGACATGTATATAGCAGCTCTGCCAACAGACCTGCCCTGTTTATTGAAATATCTCCATATAAATTTGTCTAGTACTTACTTTGTCTTTTTTTTTCCTCTATCAGTGTGGTCTTATTGTAAAGTACTGTTTTGCATTTCATAAAGGATAAGTTGGTGCAGGATATTTCTATGCCGTTGCTGATGTAGATTAGTTATGCTTATTATTAAATTACCTGTTGTAGTATAAAAGCTGCGTATGTAGTAAAATCTTACTTTTTCTGGGCTTTAGGAACCTGTTTTATTCACTGGAACAATGAGAAAAAATTTAGATCCTTTCAACGAATACACCGATGAAGAGCTGTGGAATGTCTTGGAAGAGGTGACTTAATCTAATAATGTACATCTGATATTTACATGCCAAGTAACATTATAGTGCTTGTGTATGTTAGGTTTTAGATGCTTCAGATTTGATAAGGGCACAGCTGTTGATTGAAAAAAGGTAAACTGGTATATGTGTGTATGGGTGTGTTTGTGAATATGAGGTGTACATTTTTATATATGTCTTTTATGAAAAAAATATCCTTTGGGATGATGATCCGGTTATATTTTGATTCATATCTTAATTTTAATGAACATTAATAAAATCTTAACAATATGCTTTAATGGCGCAGTGTAATCCAGCTTGGCACTTGCTCATACTGTGTCAGAATATAAAAGGCAAACCTTGCTGCTTATTGTGGTGTCATCAGGCAAACAATAGCTGATTTAAAAGGGAGTTGCTCATCCTACAGCGTGTTGACATGTCAACAGGTGCAGCTGAAGGAGGTTGTGGAAGATCTACCTAATAAGATGGAGACACAGCTGGCAGAGTCCGGGTCTAATTTTAGCGTTGGTCAGAGGCAGCTGGTGTGTCTTGCCAGAGCGGTTCTAAAAAAAAATCGGATCCTTATCATTGATGAAGCAACAGCAAACGTGGACCCAAGGTAAAAACAAAATCTGGCACGTTGAGAAGAGCTCTATTTTTTTTCCTTTTTTTAATATCATCATCTCTACTGTAGAGATGAACTTAAATGCTTTGTGTTTCTTGTTGTTTGTATTGCTGTTTTGTGTTTTCCATGATAGCATCATTATTGTCTATTCAAACCGGGGAAGCTGAGCTTTGGATACAAAGCAGATGATATAAACTGGGAATGTGCTCAAAATATCCCTCATTTCAGTGCTTTCCATCGAGTAGGAAAATTAATATTCAAAGTTATTTGTCCTGCAGCCATAGACAAGAACTTTTTGGAAATGCAGACTAGTAACATCAGCATAGCTATGAAACTTAAGTTGAGTTCTGCTGACTTCAGGAAGAAATAGCTCTGCAAAAAATAAAACATAGCAAATTTGTTAATAAAAAATAGGTGAACAAATGGTTATAAACAAAACCAGATATTCTTCTGGCTATGAGATGCTATCCCTTCAGATTACTTTGGTACCGGTATAATAAGCTAAAGATGAAATAGGGTAAAAAAGGTAAAATATCCCAAACACCACGGGAATTACAAAACAGATTTTGAAATTTTAAAAGCTACCATTTATCAGTTATTATTATGTTTTGTATAACTCAGGCCAGCAGAATTTTCCTGAATTCTTTCCTGTTTGAACTAAAGCGTATTTCTAGAAGAACATTGAACCTCAATAGAAGGCATTTTCAATGACAACCCTTGTTCCAATAGCTAAGTACCCCCACTGTTAATTTTTGAAACATTTGAAACGCTGGTGGAAATATTTTGGAAACAATACTGCAAACGTACTGCATCAATTAGCCTGAGCAGAATATATAGTTCCAACAAACTATGGCTTGAGGGAGAACTCAACGTCCAAAGAGGACAATAACCCAGCAAGTCCCTCAAACAGATGCATTAAGGATTTTCTATGTCATCTGGGCGTGACTCATTTTTATAGCATCTTCTTGGGGGAGAAGTGGTGGCACTGGAGTGGCTTTGCAGTTCAGCTGACAGGGTATTTCAAAAACCTTTGGAGGAGTGCATTCCCTTTCCCAGAGTCGTGTGGGTTGTTGGGGTTTTTTGGCTGTTAGTTTATTTTTGGCTGAGCACTGATAGATTAACTGCGATTAATCGTAGCTGTGGAAATTTAATGCCATCTTACTCATCCTCCCCATTTTGGCATCTCATATACGTGTTCACAACCTGCACTATCCGTTTAATGGATCTTGATTAATGTGTGCTGCAATATATATTATAATAAGGTAAATGTTTGTGTCAACTCTAGGCAAAACAATACAAATAATAACTTAAAACTTCTTCTTTGCATTCAGTTTGTATTACAGTCATCATGACCTTTCCCTGCTCGTTGCTATAAGTAGAGCAGAGGATTTTTCATCTGTGCAATCTGATAGGAGGCTCACAAGGAAATGCTGATGCCTGTTGCTTAGTTGAACAGTCTGGGAGGCGTTTTTGGCATGAAGGAAAATCTCGTCCTCCAACGCACGTCCCCCGTGCCTGGCACCCCTGTCTCTTGCTTGGTGGCAAAAACGCCCTGTTCCAAGCTCCTGGGACAGGACACCAGGCTGAGCGGCCACCAGCTCTGAGACACTATTTCTCCTCTTTATTTTTCTTGGTATCTTTGGCTCAACTTCTGCTGCAGCCATATCCCTGCTCCATTCAGCCTGGCAGCAAATGCGAGAAGGCAGGGTTTGGGGGGAGACAAAATCGAATGAAAAACAAAAAAGCAGTTAAACAATTCTAAAAAGTTGTGACAAATTCAAAGCAGAAGAGCTGCAAATCTTTCTGTAGTCGCTTCAGTGATATATTAAAACCTAATGCATGGTAACAGAGCCTGTTTAAAAAAAATAAAAGCTAGCATTGATTGCTAAGATGTTTGTACATTGAGTACAGTAGTACCTTTTAAGTGGTGTTTGTATTGCTTGTACAGGACGGAAAATTTTGAGACTGATCTGCTGCCACTTTTTAAATTGGTTGTTCATGGAGTTTGTTTAAACACAGTAATTGAGCGTAGTTCAGTTCATCAGGCAGTTTAACCTTGTAAGGTTTAACCTTTCTTTACATCGAAGCGCTATCTGTAACTGCCTCTCTTTTGGAGAAATTATCAGCATGTGTTGCCTCCTCCATGGCCATGGAGGAATCGTGGAGTGTGAGATACGCTTCTGGGACAGTCCCGAGAGGACATTCGGCTGAAGATAAAGACTTATCCAGTGTTTCTGTTTCAGCAGCCCTCATTCAGATTGTACTTATTCTTGCTCTTTAGATAGTTTTCATTTTACGCAGTCAGCTATTTCAGAAAGATATACCAAATCTTGGCTGGCTTTGAAATTTGCTGTTAGATTCCTAACCCGTGGTGGCGATGGGACAGCTCTACCACCGTTTCGTGTTTTCTTATCGTGCTCTTCTTGGGTCGAGTACAGCGATTCTGATTTTCATTTAATCAGATAAAGGTTGAGTTTTGTCATCCAGCAGCCCTGGTCTGGAATTCTGGTTGCGTCTTTGGTTTCAGCCGTGCCTAAAAGGTGGTGGGGCTTGAGCCGCTGCAGTGGGTGACCGAGTCTCTCGGCCCTTGTCTGGCCGCAGGTGCAGGCAGCGGCCAGGTGCGTAGGCGCCAAAAAGGGCCCATTTGTGCCCTCAAAAAACCACAGAAATGCTGCTACTTTGGGCACTTTGGAGAGTGGGCATATCCAGCTGGCATGGGACATAGTCTCTGTACTTTGTCAGCACTTGATTCTGTACTTGGCCGTTTTGATAATTTTGCCCCCTCCTACCTTCTTCCCAAGATTATCTGGGCAGATTGCTCTGGTGTTTCTGTCTGCCTTCCTAAAAGCTGTGCTGCACGCTCTGCTGTGAACCTGAGAGATGGTCTGGTGCAGTTCTTCTAGGTGGACATGTCTGCATGAGATTTCATACTCTGATATTCGAAGATGGAGTTATTAGATCTTTTTCTGATTACTTTGTAGTCTCATTTTAAAACCCTTATTGCACCCACAATACAGCCAACAGTTCCTTATTAGAGCTCAGTTTATATTCAAGAAATACCTGTTTAAGATAATAGATTGATAACATCTCTCTAAGAATGAGAAATGGTTTCTAACCTAAATGCAGGGAGAGGTGGTGCTGTGGAGAACACATGCAATAAATAAAAGGGATAATAAATGAGTGCATAGGACAGGGATGTTCAGCCATTATCCGTTCTCCCAAGATAACAACAGGCGTAACCTGAGAGCTGCAAATCATTTCAAGTTCTTTTAAAAGTGGTTTCCAACATTTCCAAGCAAGCTGCGTTTCTCTGTATTCCTTAGCTCTTCAGGAAACTTGCCCTGAGCTTGACTAGAAGGAAGGAAAAAGGCTTTCTCACCTCCTTCCAAGTAGTGTTATTGAGGCCTTTGTTTTGCTGTTCAGTGTAGACCCTCACTGAGCTGTTGCAGAGGATGCATCCTGCTGCCTGTACAAGCCTCTGCCCTGCTGTGTGTTATCGTGGGTAGCCCTGGTTTTCTCTGCTCAGAGAGAGAATAGTCTGAGAGCAACACTGAGGCGTTGATGAGAAGATGGCAAAAGTATATGTGCCCTAATAATGGGGCAGACACCACGGTGTTACCGTGATCGGAGGTCTGCGGGGACGTTACAGGGTGCTTTTCTCATGGAAGCTGTTACCCACCGGGCTAAAGAGCTCTTGGCCTTTCCCCCATTGCCTTGTTGGTAAGGAGGAGTTGAGGGCTCCCTCCGTGTCCTTCAGCTTCTTCTGGGAAATAGAAGGAGAAGGCCCAAGCTCTCTCTGACAGAGGCCCAGAACTTGTTCTTGGCTTTCCTGAATTAATGCTTATTACTGCTAAGCTATTGGCAAAAGATGGTCACGAAAAGAGTTTGTCAAGCTGCAAATCTCTCTGGTAGTTCAGGCTGCAACCAGAATTCAGGCAAAGACTTAGTTTTTCCTTGCCAGCTGCAGAATCATGGCGAAGCTCTGATGCTTCTGTCCCCCGGCGAGGATGCAGACACAGCAGCGATGTTCACTTGCTGAGAAACTTTCCTGTCCCAAAATGGAGATGGGAGTTTGTGGTTAGTGGAGAAGTGGCAGCAGGCAATACTCAGAGGCTCAGATTTATACAGTTTACCCAAAAAAGGATTTGGGCAGAGTTTAGGCTGTGTCCACCTTCTCTGTGGTGATTTGTCCTGTTGTCAGTCTAAAGTCATCTCTGTTGTAGAGAGCTGTTCCTCTGTCATGCTGAATGCTCAACCTTACTTTGCCATGAAAATTGTGTTCAGTCTTCCAGAGCATGAAGTAATGCTTCCTGTTATGGAAAGCCATTCTGTTACACCATTTGTCTTAAGTCATCTTATTACTCCAAAGTTTGTCATCTCTTTTGTTAGTGCCTCCTAACTTGACACCATCAGCACAATTTTCTTCTCTTAGTTTTTGACGTGATACCAAATGTCTATGCATGTCCAGACAGATTCACTATAGAGTACTTCTACCTAAAAAGTAATTTGTCTGAGGAATACATTTGTTGATGTGGCATGTTTGTTGTATTTTATTTAATTTTCCATCTGTGTTAACAACTGGAGGAACAGGTAAAGTGTTGCATGCACCTGGTGCAGAGTAGTATAGCTGTCTGAATATACCAATTTATATAATTATATATTCTTTGTCTTATGTTAACTCTAGGTACAGCACTTATTGTTACGCAGTCATTCTATAAACGTTCATTCTATAAACTGTTTTAATATAAATCCTGGATGTGACAGCCTTGCCTTCAAGTGCGGATTTCTAGGCTGCCGCTTCGTTGGTCCCACTAAACCCGTTGTATCTTGAGTGCTTTGGCTCTTCCTTCTCCTTTGGATGAGATTCTTAATTCTTACACTTTTTTTTTTTAATTAAACCTATTTTTGAAAGTGGATCCAGGATACCTGCACATGCAGCCAGCCTGGCCCCGTGCCCGGGCTGGGAGGTGAGGTTTCCATGCGGTGCCGCGCGGCCGGTGCCTCTAGAGGGCATTCGGCCCCCGGTGGCCGCCTGGTTCAGGTGCTCGGTCGCGCTTGCCAGCCATGCCTTTCCCCTGCCTTCACTATAGGGAGGACCATATAGATTCCTGAATTTATGCCTCACTGCAGTTCTTCAAGTTAGGTGGTGTCAGTACTTAGCTGCAATTAGTTTCTGAAATAATTTCCAGTTTTATAGCAGCTCTTCTGCCTTAATACTCATGTCTACAGCTCGAGAGCATTTTAGACTCATTGGGTTTTTGTTTTGTTTTGTTTCAGTATAACTTTGTTTTCTTTCTTACGGTTGTTCTCAATAGGTTGTAGTTTTCACTTCAACCCAGTACTTCAGTATCTCTGTCCTAGCTTGGTTTTTATTTCTCTCAAGCCTTTTATTTCCTCCTGATATGAATTCCTTGGTACTTATTCATGCAGGAGGTTGATATCTTTAACAAGAAAGGATTTATCCCTTTCCTTGGCAGATGAGTTACAGGTAACCCTTTCGATTTAGTAATATACCAAATTTTCTATTTATGTTTAAAATTTTCTGTTGAAAATTCAAATTTTCAAGATTTTAAAGATCAGTTTGAACCGATTTATTTACCAGCTAGTTTGCTTTATTTCTTTACACAGCTGAAGTCAAGAACCTTAGTTGTAGGCACTCTTGTGTTCACTGTTCTGCCCATTTGCACTGAAGAGTATTTGCTTTCTCCAGCTTTCCTTCACTGCTTGCACAAGCTAGAGCTTAAAATAACAGTGACTTTTTTAGTGTGGAAATTTGTAGGAATATCTGAATATAACTGCTAATAGGAGTGTTTTTCTTTCTGTAATCAATGCCTAGAAAATTAGTCTGTGAGAGTGAAACCAATTGTTATGCTTCCAAGAAGGAATTATTTTATCTTCAGTCTTTGGAGTACGGAGCTTTTGGAGTATGGGTCACGATATGCCTTCAGGTCACCTAATGTAGTAAGAGGAAGCAGCACTGTAATCCCTTCCCGACTGTATAGTTCCTGCTGTACGCTCATGCGTGCTAAGTCCTAGGTCCTGCCTGCCGCTCAGCTTTCCATGCAGGCGTCTCATTTTTGTCGCCCCTGCTCTTTGTGTGTTGCAGAACAGATGAGTTCATTCAGAAGACGATCCGAGAGAAGTTTGCTCAGTGCACGGTGCTGACCATCGCGCACCGCCTCAACACCATTATCGACAGCGACAAGATTATGGTAAGCCTGGCAACTGATTCAATTCTTTTTGGTCCCTCAATAAGATGAATTTTATTTATTTTTTTTCTTCTTGGTTTTGATCCAGAAGTGATTAGAAACATAGCTGTCCCTTAGACTTATCCTAGTTAAGCTGCAGGGACTGACAACTCACGAAACTGTAGTAGTGACCTGAAAAGACTTCTTGCGTTGTTTGGCCCTGCAGTTTCCAGCCTGCGAGGCACGAACCCATTACAGGTGAGGTAGAGCAGCAGACCCGAGCAAATGAGCTCTGGCAGTGCCCAGAGCCCGAGGAGACGCACGCCCAGGTAGACAGAGTCAGCTGGATTCAGCAGCTTCATTAATTCAGTCTCGGTGGGCTGGGGGAGCAGTGACGGTAGTTAGTGGTGTGGGATGTGCAAGAAGGAAGTGGTGGCGGTTGTGGGGCAGGAGGCACGGTGGTGAGGAGGCAGGAGCTGCCTTGGGCAAGGGAGGTGGTGGGAGAAGTAGAACTAGGCTGATGAATTAGTGGACACAGGCAGCTTTCTAAAGCAAGATTCAGACAGAAAAGATGAAGCGTTGCCTCGTCAGCTTTGTTTGCTATAGAGCAGGGATGGTCTCTGCCTTCAAAGCACCCTCCTTACTATCCTGCTGGCCCTGCACATGCACAGAAAATGAGCAATCCTTTCTCATTATTTTCATATAGAGCATGGTCTTCCCTAGGCTCTCAGGAAACCTGGCTGGGCTACATCCTCAGAATGATGTGCAGCCCACAGTTTGGCAATTTTCTGCAGTAGGAAAGGAGGAGAGGAGCTCTTTAGACACGTTTGCGTCACAGCCAGTTAGCAAATAACTGACATGGTGGTTGAAGTGGACATTCAGAACTTGGCTAAACTTCAAGCAGAAATTACTTTTCCCCTCACAGTGCTGACCTTAGAAAGAAAAAACAACCCCCCCTCCAATCTCTTTATTGAGCTGAAGATGAAAACCCTGAAAATCAACAACAACAAAAAAAAGAATGAAATGGAAGTGAATAGTGTTCTGATGCAAAGAGTAAATTGTGAAGTGAGTGGTTATAGTACTTGCAAGGAGAGAAACTAGCAGAACTGTCATAATAAGTCATGTAATTGCAAGCATTTAAGGTGTAATAAATAAATATTTTCTTCCCTGTTGAATACCTCCCCACAAGTGTGATGGATATGTTGGTTTTCTACAACTAAAGTGAACAAAAGAGTTGTGAGGAAACAACTGTGACCTAATTAATAGCTGTGTGTGTTTGTTAGCCGTCCAAAGGGATTTCTGTGGGTTTGGGTTCATTAACTACCATTAACGTGTTATGCACAGAATGCTCTTTCCATTAAGATGTTTTCTTAGTTTACCTTTAATATCATACAGTTGTAATGACAAGTAAATGTTTCTGTGTACTTTTTTTTCCCCTTAAAAAACATTTGAACAAAGCATGCAACTAGGAAACCATCTTTCTTCCCAAACTGCTCCGTGCTTTATTACCAATGGTATAGCTCTTTTGTTGTATTTTTAGAGTCAGCATACTATTTTTAACTTTGTTGTTTCAGCTTAGGCCCTACTAAGAGTTCTGCTTTCCTAAAAGGCCATTTATTTTCATGCATTGTCTAATACAGTCCTTTTAGTATGATTTAATGACCTCTTTAGAATGTATGAAGGAGCAGATTTGCAAAAAGTGGTGCCTTAGGGTCTACAGTCTTCAGTAATTTTGAAAACATTTTTTGTGCTTTTAATATTGCTTCATTTTGATCTTAGGACTTCTGTAATTTTTTGGGACAGAGGAGGACAAGAAGAATAACACAGAGAAAAGAGGGAAACTGACACACTTGACCCATTAAGAAATCTGTTTTCTTGACATCCTTATTCAGAGTAATTGGTTCTGTTTCCATACAAATTGGAAATATGCACTTCCTAGAGGGGATAGAACAGAATTTTGAAGGAATAATGAAAGTGTGCGTTAAAAATCCAACGAACAAGAATGTCCCTCTGGAACAACTAACAATTAAATGAATGCCATTAACAATAAAACAACATTCATTGAAGTTTAATTATTTACTCAATATTAGGAAATTTGAGAAAACATGGCTAAAGAAGGCTTTCTGTTTTAAAATTTGATCTCAAAAATATGCGGTATGTTAAAAATATTCAATTTTAAATTGATGCAGTTTTTTTTTAAAAAAAAAAGGAATGAAAATGCACTAGATGAAGTGTAGTTACTCCTTTACCCACTGTTCTTAAAATTTGGGGATTTGTTTTTCTTTCAACTGAGACCTCTAAGTGCAATAATGCCTGTGTATACAAGCTATCCCAAATCCCAACTGTTTGCTACCAGGGTAAGCTTGATAGAAAATGGCAGAGGAGGAGCAAATACGCAACCTGACAACTGGAACAGTTGGGCAGTTTCTTCTGACAGACAATAAAGTTGTTCTTCAAGTAAATTTTGATCAAAATTGCTCAATCACAGAAAACCAAACCTTGATCTTGAACAAGTCACATAGTCTGAACGTAAGCTAGAGTGTGTTTTTTTTTTTTTCGGTGGTTTGCTTGCTGCTTTTTTATTTCCATAGAATCATTATGTCTGGTAGGGCCCTCAGGAGGTTTGTAGTCCAAACACCTGCTCAAAGGGTGATCAACACTAACTTCAGACCAGGTTTGGTCTGAAACTAATTTCAGCACTAATTTCAGATTCAGGACTTTATCTTTTTGGATCTCAGAACCCCCAAGGATGTTGATTCCCTGGCCTCTCTGGACAACCTGCCTCAATGCAATCACAGGAAGGCTGCTGTAAAGTCTTCTCTTCAGTGTGATTCTGCCCTGCTCCCTCAGTCTCTCCTCAAGGAGCAGGTACCCAGCCCACTCTGGTAGGTCTGTGCTGGACTCCATCCTGTTTTCTCTTGTGCTTCTTGCACTGAGGTGGAGCCAAAAATGGCCACAGTATTGCCGAGCTGGTCTGATGAGCACTCGCTAAATTACCTCCCTTGATCTGGCTATACCTCCTCTTGATACAGCCCAAGATGCTCTTACCCATCTTAAGATGCTCTTCCCCTCGCTGTCGTGGTGCACAGTTTGGTTCCCATTTAGCCAACTGCCCCCCAAACCCCAGCTCCTTTTCAGCAGAACTGCTCCCCAGACAGTAACTCCCCAGCTGGTTCTGGTGCAGGGGGTTGGTCTGTCCTGGATGCAGCATTTCACATGCATGTCTGTTAAATTTTTTGAGGCTCCTGTTGGCCTGTAACTTCAGCGTGCCTAGATCCTTTTGGATGTCGGCCTTGCGTTCCATGTATTGACTGCATTCTCCAGTTTGATGTTGTCCACAAACTTTTGATTTAATTCAATTTAATTGCTTGTTAGGCTAGAAGTTTACAAAAATATGATGTTCACCTTTAGGGTTAATTCGAACATTAAAAAAAAAAAAAAAAAACATGGACCAAAAAATAATTTTGAGGAAGTCATGAGAAAATGTCAAGTTGGATGAGTATGGAAATAAGAACTGAACGTGAACTGTTGCAGGTCTGCTCACACCCTTCGTAATAACCGGTTCTATTTTAGAGAGAAGAAAAGCCTACTGGAAGAGAGGAAAAAAGGAAGAACAGAATACATTTTATACAACTGTAGACAAATCTGGCCTCAGGAGTTGTTTTAAATTCTCGTTTGTTCCGTTCCCAAAACCATACCTCTGGTTTCATAATCCAGGTCACACCTTAAGCGTATTTCCATTATATCTATCTTAGTGATAAATACTTTTTATCAGAACTTCAAACGCTTAAAATCACTGAGGGAAGAGCTGTATTGTGTAATGTGATACTCTCTAACCCAATCACCTCGGTGAGTAATACTACGTTGCACTTGCATAGGACCTTTCATCTGGAAATTGTAACGCTCTTTACAAACATTAATTAATTAAACTTCAAACACCTGGGTGAGATAGGGAAGTATCCATACAATCTTTGGAACTGGAGTTGGAAAGACTTGTTAAGTCAGGCCATCAAATAATACTACCATAAAATTATAATCCAGCGGTTTTCAGAGGCTTTTTTTTTTCCCTTCCTGCGCTGCTGCTGCTGCTCTCATTGCCTTTTCCTCATTTGTTTGAGAACCCACACGGTGACTCCTCCCGGCAGGCGCTTGCGTTCCCGTTTTAGCCACGGGCAGCCACCCTGCTCCCCTCCCGGGCAGAGGGCGAGGGTGGCAGGAGAGGCTCTGGCCTCTGCCCGGTGCCGCGCGTGCCCGCTGGCTCCTGCAGCCCTTCATCCCACAGAGCCTCCCCGCCGCCACGTGCAGCAGCAGCTCTTGCCCTGGCTTTTCCTCGCCTTGAAGAGAGGGCCTTCAGCCTAAATCCCATCTGCAGCTTAGCAAACTGAGCCCCGGGCAGCCTGAGGCTGACAAGAGGCACCGTTCCCAAGGCTTCCAGTGGGATCCCAGGAAATCCCTGCCATCTGCTCCTCTTCCTCTTCTCTGATTTCTCCTCCAGGTTGAGAAATCTTTTTCATATAAATTCTACTTCTGTAAAGGAGACAAGCTTACAGAAATTGAGGTGTAGTGAATCAGTAATAAATTAATTTGGCAAGAGCCTGGTACGTTAAATGCTATGCCATTATATTTTTCTGTAGGAAATCTGTAGGCTAGTCAAGGTCCATGCATTATCCAATGACAAAGATGTTTTTTCCTAGAGACTTTTCATATCAGTGGAGTGCTTCTTTGAAATGGAAACTCTATGTAAGCAGGACTTGATCTTGTAATTAAAAACTGTCATTCAAATAAGATGTTTTTGTTGAAGAGAAGCATGGGAAGAGGTTTGATTTATGGGAGAACCTGTTGTGATTACGTCCTGAAATGACTAACATTCATTCAGGTTAACAATACAGTGTACTCCACTGCCAGATCAAGAGGTCAAAACATAACCAGACATTTTTTTCTGTTCAAACTGAGTTTGCTCCCTTTTTTCTATCAGAAGCTTTTGACCTCAACCCCATCTGTAAGTATCAAACATAAGTAACACAATATGGTATCTTCTTCCTTTGCTTTTTCCCTTTTAAAGCCAGAGACCTTATCAAAGCATTAAAATGGAAATTGATTGAGAGAGGAGAAAAAAAAAATGCATTCTGTGTCATTTAGCTAGCATTTTTACTTGTTTTTCCTTTAAAATATTTGCATGATGGTACAGAGGAGACATTGACATCTCAGTTGTGCAATGTAGAATTGTTTTATGACCAACAGTAGAAGTGCATGTGTCGTGCACGTCGTACCTGAGTACCTTTTCTTGGTCAAAGAAATGACTCCCCGCGCTGAGGTGTTACCAGAGTTACGTTGCACTCGCTGTGGTGGGACTTCTGGTCCTTCGGAATCAGGCGCCGTGTTTGGGGCGCTGTAGACGACGGCCAGCTTCAGGAGGGTGAACCAGGCAGCGCAAATGAGACCTGAAAGGAAAGGTGAAGTCGTGGAGGGAAGTTTTGGTGGGTTTGTTCAGAGAAAGGGAGTCCTTGAAGGTAGCATCACTGAGTTAGTCATTAATGCTGTGGGCTGTTGGCTCTTCCTTTGGTCGCATTTTTGCTGCCTATTTTAAATACCACGACTGGAAAATCTGTGTTTTACAGTAAAACTTACACAATCCCCTAAAGAGAATGTCTGAGTTGTAAGATGTCATAGAAATATGCAGTCCTAGTTGCAAAACAGTCCTTGGTGAGCACTGTGCATGTTGCCCACAGGGATGACTTTTTTGGTTTAAGCCTGTGACAGTTTGGTCAGTTTAAGCCTGTCCGTTTGGTGGAGAGCTACCTGCTCTCCTATACAGGCTCTCACATGCAAAATGTGTTTTAGACAGGTCAGCTGGCAGAAGCCGTAGATTTCTCTTGGACTTTGGGGTCATCTGGGAAAGTGTGGGACTTGATGAAAGGTAGAAGTATTTGAGCTGCGTTCAGAGCTCTTCTTTAGTCCCTTAAAATGCAAAAGTAGGAAGAACTGCATGGGTATAAAATGGATATTTTTTATGGTAAGGCACAGATGCGGAAAGTGTTTCTGACCTTATATTATCTCAGAGTCCTGAATGTGATTGATTATTCGTGGATGGCTGTTGAAGTCTGTTAAAAGAATATATAAGTAACTCGGTGGATTTCAGCAGCTGGTAGGAGCCAAATCCTCAAAACTAGGGATTAGATTCCCCCGTAGGGTTGTTTAGGCACTTAACTTTTCATTGAATCCTTCAAGTAGCTTGTGGATTTGGATTCAGATGTCCACAGAGAAGTCTCTCCGTTCCTATTTCTGTACCTGCCATTAGTGTTCTAAAGAAACAAACACTAGTAACTCCTCTTTTTTTGACCAACCCTCTGTCTTGAAATACTGACTAGTGAATATTAGATGAAAACAATATTTTTTTTTGCAGGCTAAGAAAAATACCAGCTGTGCTGTGGGACAAAAGTCTGTTGGATAAAGTGTCAATCTTGAAATATAAAGGATAGATGCAGAAAGAGGGGTCCTGCCCAGAAACATAAGTTTGAAGTTCATGGTGATGGCTGAGATAGCTTGTTTGGGGAGGTGAGAGAATGCTGTGTCTCAGGATACCTGTATATCAGTATCCCATCAAAACACTGATTCTATATATTGTTGGTGACTGGTTGTCCAGGTTTTCAGGATCCGGAAGATCAAATATGAAAACTTGGGAAAGATCTCCACACTAGCTGTAGGGCTGGTCAGAAAGGCCTGCGGGAGCCTCCAGCGGTTGCAGCGCGGTTCCTAGAGAGCAGAGGTGACCGCCAGCCTCCCTGCCTGGCTCCTTCCTCCTGACCTGGTGGAGGGGCAGGGGCCTCCAAACCTTCTGGTTCCTCCTTTCAATGGGTGATCAAAGACTTTCAGAATTTCTGAAAGAGCCGAACATAGCAAGAGATTTTTTTTTTTTTTAGAAATGATCGATTTTATTTTGAATCTGAACAATGCCAAGTACCACAGTTCCAGATTTTTGGAAATCCATGGGGAGAAATGGATCCCTCGGCGTTCCTTCTTGGAATTTATCTGTTCAGCTTAACAAATAGTAACAGTGAAGGTGGTGTTTTCAGCACAGACTAATTTATGTGTTTCTACCATTAAGAGGGGACGTTATGTTGATGTTTAGGCCAGGTTTTGCATAAAATACTGAGCTATGTACCACAAACGTGTATTTGAGCAAGGGTTGTCAACTGAAGTGGAGTGCGTCCCTTCACTTGCGGGTATCACACCTGGCCCAGCAGCCTCTAAAAGGAGGAAGCTGAAACTCCAAAGAGCTCTAAAAGATAAAGAAAAGGTTGTTGATTCCCTTTGTCAGTGTTAAACCACACCTCACCATAAAGTTGGCATCTCTGAGTTCTTAAAAGCTGCTCCCAATTTCAAGAGGGCCGCCCAGCAAGATTCCTCTTTTGCCTGAATAAAACAACTAATTACTGAAGCAGCACTTCAGATGGGAGCATTCAGATGAGGAGCTGGATTTGAATTACTGCAGGGAGGCAAGCCAGTGTTTCATGAATCTTGATCTTTCATTCTGTCAGACATTTGTGTGGATGCATTTCCATCAGTATAAGGACAGGGCAGTTGGATCACATTCCTCTAAAGGCAGTAGTGTGGCATCCATACTGTGCTAGTAATGCTAGCAACTCTTTAGAGATTTTTTTGCTTTCTCAGAACTACAGTATTATTTTAAATGTAAATCAGTGCAGGACATGCTGGTGGCTGATACTTTGCGCAGAGAGTTTCTGATAAGGTGAAACTTTGTGCATGGCAGCCAAACCACAAATTCATTGTCATAAGCAACTGATAAAACCAAGAGAGTTGCCCAGTCATCTGCAACAATATTCCTTAACCTGTTGAAAAATATATTTTCCTTGTAGCTTATCTACTTTGTAAGATCTTCAAAAGCTGTATTTAAGGGGAGGATTTCTTAAGCTGGAGCGTATCTTCTGACACTTCAGGTCCATCTTCAAGCCCTTCTGCAATCCAGATTGAGAAACGTGGCTTTTCAGTGATGGAAACAGTCGTTAGTGATTGGCCAAGGAAGAGGTTTTTCAACATTTGCAGCTGCTGGTAGGAAGTGGTACCAGGTCCCTTCACACTCTGAGGGGAGAGGTTGAACTCACACTAGTATATTCGCTGTTTTGAGATGAGGAAATTGAAGAATACAAAAAACATCTGCAGTGACTGGTTAACAGGTTTTTCTTTCCTCAACCGAGGTAGAGAAGGAGCTAATATCTGTAGAGTAAGACATAATTGTGATTTTTTTTCCCTCCACAACATTCCAGCAATGCAATCAGATACAATACAATAGCATGCAATCAGATGGAGAAAAATAGAAGGAAGCATCTCTGAGAAAAATTGAGATAATACATATACAGAACAACTTGCCAGGCAGTGCTTAGTTTTCCATGTGTCTCAGGAATAGTGTTAGTATAAAGAAACTCACTCGTTCTGGTTGCAGAACAAAATGACTGCAGTTTATGTGTGGATTTTTAGGAGGGTGCATCTCAACTCCCCGTGATCAGTGGCAGACTTGGCATTGTAACAGAAAAATAAGCTCTGCTGAGAAGAACTGTTTTTTAAGTTTTGGAAATAATTCTTAAATGTAGAAGAAACACTCACTGTGCTGTATTTTTTTTTTAGAAGGAAATAAATAAATAAATAAAGAGTACCCAGCTGGCATATGATATATGAAATGTACATTGTTTGACACCAAATTTGGGCAGGGTTATGTGCAGAACAATATCTGCACAGGAGCTTGAGGAATGCTCAGATTAAACCTGAAGACTAAAAGAAAACAAAAGTGAGAGACAGCCACTCCCCCTGCAAATAAAAAAAAAACCCAAAGCAATGAAGAAATTTAAAAAACAACCATCCCTTTAAAATGGTTCCTGAATTATACCTGCCCCCTTCTCAATGTTCTTCGATGTTTGCAAACCTGTTTAGGTCGGTTGATATTTACAGCTGACTCTTCAGAGAAGTATGTACATGTTTCTGATCTGTTTTGACAAACCATGATGAGACGGAAGAGGCAGAACATACTCTCATCTGAACTTCATGCCAACTGGGACACAGGCCCTTGACTCTTTCCCACAAAGCGATGTATTGTCTTTAGTAAATATATTTCTTATAATATGATGTAACCAGAAGCATCTCCTGAATATTCTCCTCTTCCCAGGACTTTATTGAAGATCATCTTGATGCGTGCTCTCTGAGGGAAACATTGTTTAAAGTTGTACTCCTAGCAGAGTTTTGAACTTTTATAATAATTTTGTTGTTTGGTGATCTCTTCTCCAAGTCTAAATTAAATCAGATGTAGTCCCTAGGAGATAATTTGCTTGAATTATTTTCCTTTTGAATAGGAAATAAAAACATTTATGATCAACTCTTAAATGTCCCATTTTCCCTCTGGCTTTATGGTGAAGATGAACGTGAATAGGAATAGTAGTCATTCCTCAATAATAATTGAAATAAATTCCCATGCCCCCCTCCTCTGTTGCTGAACACTTCCAACCTTGTACTTTTTTTTTTTTTTTCTCAGAATGTTTTATAACTATTGTTCTCTTGGTTTGTCTGCTTTTGCTGCTGCTGAAAGTTAGAAAATGCAGGATTTAGAACTTTCTTTTTGTGTCAATGGATAGCCATAAGTACTTGTTGCTTGGCACAGCAATCTGAAGGGTGTATGTTCTTTCTTTTTTTGTGGCTAGTGACGCTTATTTGCCTATGTTAATCCGCCAAAACAATACTAGATTCACTTACAAAGTGAATGTTTGCTTTTCAGAAGTCCTTTGTAGCAGAACGGCATAGATATTTACAGGATTCCCCAGAGAGAATAGGTACTGCCCTGGTCCTGCAGCCTGTGAAGAAATTTGGGCCATCTCTGTAGAATATATTCTTCTTTTGCCTTCACTGACCTGTTTTTCTCTTCTTTTATTTGTAAAATGAATCTCTGATTTCTTTTTTTCACTGTTTTGTCTTTTTTTTTTGTCTTTTTTCTTTTTAAGTCACGCACAAATGCCAGCATGTATTGAATGTCTAAACTAATCTTGCTGAGGGAAGAATTCTGGATATGAATAACGTGAGCTTTATTTATGTAAAGTCACTTAGCCTAATGGGACTATAGATACTTGGCTTTGCTAGG
This sequence comes from Tinamus guttatus, assembly GCF_059628265.1. NCBI lineage: Eukaryota > Metazoa > Chordata > Aves > Tinamiformes > Tinamidae > Tinamus > Tinamus guttatus. The sequence goes on along the minus strand of NW_028288714.1, from coordinate 1,760,852 downwards.
AAGTCTGTATTTGCTGGGGATCCTTTGGCTTTGTTGTGCTATTATTTCATTAATTACAGAGCACTCCCCTCTTTTCCCTTTACTGAATTTGTCCTGAGATTATGGAATGGAAATACTGCAGTTTGGGGGTTCGGAGAGCTTAGAGTAGATTTTTTTGATAGAATACACCTGGGGCAAAAATGGACCCCACTACCTTGTGGTAGCCAAACTTGATGCAGTTTTAGTTCATTTGCCTTTTGGTGGTGTAAGAAAATAGCTCTTCTATGCTAGCAAGTGTTTATATAAACAACACATTGATGTGGCTAGTGCTGTGTTTTCATGATTGCTTTTGCAGGTCACTCAACTCCAAATCGCTCCTTTTCTGTTTCTCAGCTCCACCCGATGTTTTTAATTCCGCTCTTTCTCTGCTGCTCTGGGCCTCCACATCCAAGTGCTGTTCAGATCTCCTTCGCCTCCTGCCCAGCATGGTGCTTGCCCTCCTGAAAATTACATGCCTGTGAGGAGCAGTCACTGCCCCGACTGTTCAACTCAAAACATTCGATGGAGTGGGGTTAGATGGCACAGGGATTTTACTCAAGGGCAGCATAGTGTTTAAGTACTGATAGAACATAAAATGTCTCAACAGTGCTGCTTGAGTAAAGATAATTTGGACAGATGTGAGTAAAGATCAGCCTCACCGTGTATAAGGAGGGGAGTGAACTCCTCTGAGCAAGAATTTTCCTGCATGCACTCTTGCACGGCTGCCAACATCTCACTTGGTAAATATTTTACTATAGGAGTTATTCTTCCACTTGGGAAGATGCTGTTGAAGCTGTAAGGGTCTAACTACAAAATGGGCAAAGACAGTGCAGAGGACATAAAAAGAGGCTGTCGGTGCAGGGCAAGTGGCGAATATGGCCCTGGTTTCCATACAAGCCCTTTGGGGTTGTATAGTTTTAGTGTTTATTTTGTTTTACTCTGGGATGTCTAAATATTTCGCAGACAGTTAACACCCACAGCATGATTATGAGGCTTTATTTTATCTATTTTGCAAATGGTCAGATGGAGGAACTGAAAAATGATTTCTCTAAAATCTTCGACTCTCAAAGATCTGTGCTAAAGTTTATGAGGAAATCACGGTCTGGTTTCAAGTCCCGTGCTCTTTTGTGTGTCCTCCATAATTGCTTCGCCAATCTGATTTTGCAAACTAGCAGCTTCCCTGGCTTTTCTGCGTCAAGTTCCACAGGTACAACCACCTGGGAATGTATCTGGGTTCAATTCACCCATATTGTGCAGTGATAAGAGTTGCATGCAAGAGGATCAGAAAATATGTGGCTAGTAAACACCAGATTCCACCTTTCCTGAATGATTAGCTTGCTTTTTGAAGTCCTAATGATTTTAATTTGGCTTGGAGTCAGTGAGTAAGAGTATGCAAAGCCTTAGCCAAAGTATCTGTTTGTTTATTTAAATTTTATCAGCGCATATTTCTTCAAAGAAAAGTACCTACCTCTTTGTCTAAGCACTTTTTAATAAATGTATAAATATATAAATGTATAGCTCCCAAGTAAATCAACTTAAATTCTTTCCATTGTCACGTAGATGAGAACAGTTAATAGAAATGTCTTTTTTTTCCCTTTAGTTAAGATGGTACGTGGAGTATTCCTAAGTTATAAAAATGATATTGACTGTTTTTTCTCATTTAAGATGTTTTAAAATAACACATTTTGTTTGTTCAGTTTGTTTCCTAACACAAGCTTGCATTTTTTATTTCTCAAGAAAGGACACTAACAGTGTGATGATTTGTTTAAAATGTCAGTAAATTTTTTTCTAGATGCATTTTGCATCTAGAAGTCTCTTTTTCTCTTTTGGACTTGACCGTCTAAAATGTGCCAAGGAGGAGCAAGTTTTTGGATTATTGCCTTCCTAAGGAAACTATCTTTAACTGACTTACTGAAATATATAAAAGATAGTGATGAAAAATATATTGTTAACTTATCTTCAAATATCCAGATTACATGGGATAAAACTGTGCACTGAAATAGCTACATATGTACAGGAAGTGCCTTTGGAGATGACATACTGTATGTGTTGTATATTAAGTCACTGCATACTGTGCCGTGTGGTGCCACTGGTGATGTAAAGCTTTCCTGCTAGCGCTTTCTTCAGCTACATGCCAAGCAATTCTGGATGTCCCTTGTGGGGGAAATCCCAGTCTAGGCTGGATGCTTTAAGGCAGGAGCTTTTGAAAATAGAAAATAGCTTTTTATAGGTTCCTCTGCAAACAATTTATAAAATTAGATACAGTTATGCCATTATCGTTGGCTGAGTCGATATATGTTCCAGTGCGATGCCCTTAAGCGAACAGGAAGCTCAGGAAGGGGAGTCCTTCCCTTGGTGCCCGGCCCCTGGCGTCGAGTAAGCGGAGGAAGGCCGGAGCAGCGCTCATCCTCACAGTGGGGGAAGGCCGGAGCAGCGCCTCATCCTCACCGCGGAGGAAGGCCGGAGCAGCGCCTCATCCTCACCGCGGAGGAAGGCCGGAGCAGCGCTCATCCTCACCGTGGGGGAAGGCCGGAGCAGCGCTCATCCTCACCGCGGGGGAAGGCCGGAGCAGCGCTCATCCTCACCGCGGGGGAAGGCCGGAGCAGCGCCTCATCCTCACCGCGGAGGAAGGCCGGAGCAGCGCTCATCCTCACCGCGGAGGAAGGCCGGAGCAGCGCTCATCCTCACCGCGGAGGAAGGCCGGAGCAGCGCCTCATCCTCACCGCGGAGGAAGGCCGGAGCAGCGCCTCATCCTCACCGCGGGGGAAGGCCGGAGCAGCGCTCATCCTCACCGCGGGGGAAGGCCGGAGCAGCGCCTCATCCTCACCGCGGAGGAAGGCCGGAGCAGCGCTCATCCTCACCGCGGAGGAAGGCCGGAGCAGCGCCTCATCCTCACCGCGGAGGAAGGCCGGAGCAGCGCTCATCCTCACAGTGGGGGAAGGCCGGAGCAGCGCTCATCCTCACCGCGGAGGAAGGCCGGAGCAGCGCTCATCCTCACCGCGGAGGAAGGCCGGAGCAGCGCCTCATCCTCACCGCGGAGGAAGGCCGGAGCAGCGCTCATCCTCACCGCGGAGGAAGGCCGGAGCAGCGCCTCATCCTCACGGCGGGGGAAGGCCGGAGCAGCGCTCATCCTCACCGCGGAGGAAGGCCGGAGCAGCGCTCATCCTCACCGCGGAGGAAGGCCGGAGCAGCGCTCATCCTCACCACGGGGGAAGGCCGGAGCAGCGCTCATCCTCACCGCGGAGGAAGGCCTGAGCAGCGCCTCATCCTCACGGCGGGGTAGCCCCCTCGCGTGGCTGCACAGCTCCTCCTGGGCAGGGGTCGGGCCCTGTGCGGATGCGGCCGAGCTCCTGCCCTCCTGGGTGAGGTGCCTCGGGGAGGCAGCCTGGGCAGACTGCACGAGCCCGAAGCAGCGCCTCGGGTCTGTGTCCAAGCTCACTGGGGCTGCAGGGTTTTTGTTCTTCTGGCAGTTGTCCTCATGATACCTTTTACTCACCTCTTTCCTGAACAGCTCCATTTTTTTAGAACTCTTTTTTTCCCCTACAAGTATGTACACCACAATTATATTTGGTTATGAGTCCATGAATGAATTTGGTTATTGCCATGTTGTGCCAATATCTTTTTTCAGCAGTATACATGTTTATCCAGTTTTTTATTTATATAGGAATAAAAATATTTTCTCTATTACTTTATTTTCTCACGTAACTTTTTTTTTTTTATGTTACTCCTCCTCCACACAGAGTATAGAGCTTATAAGCCAATACTAAATTTCTTTCTTGAGTCAATACCATTAATTCATAAGCCAGGTAAGCATTTGAGTATATCGCATTTGTCAATATTGACTTTTGCTTGCTATTGTGTTGCTCATTTACTCAGGTTAGTTGGGTTTATCTGGATATCTTCTGGTCTAGACTTACCTGCATGCTTTTGTGTCATTTGAGGGTTTGTTACTCTGCTGATAGCTCCTTTTTCTGATGACTAGCACCTATGTTGCTCCCACAGTACCTACCAGTTCCTAGCCACTAAGCTTTCCCCACAGTAAAAATATAGTGTTTATTTCTAAGCTTTGTTTTCTATACAAGTTCTTGAATACTTTTTGTCTCTTGTAACATGACTATTTAGTTACAGGAGATAGATTTCTGGAAATCCAAATAAACCATTTGTGCTTTTACTTTTCTTCTGGTGCGTTTGAAGAAATCTGTCAGATTTGTGAGGTCCAATTTTTATTACAGCTGTGATGAGCAGTTGCTGCCTGTGATCTGGTGTATGTCTTGTATTTCCACTTTAATGATGGTTTTGACTAAACTACTGTCTCATCTGAAAAGAAAATATACTCATCTGAAAGTTTCCTGCATGATCACTTAAGGCCTTTCAAAATGTAAGTGCTGTACTTGCTGCCATGCAGTCCATAAATGGCATCACGAGTATGAGAATATTTTCTTAGCCATCCAGTCAGCCAACTCTTAAATTCTTTGAATATTTTTGTCTGTATGTATCCTCCGTGGTCTAATGACTTATTAATGGCTGTTTAATTTCACTCTTATTTTTTTCCTTCTCCCTTCCTCTTTTGGGGTACCTCTGTGTCTGGTGGCATCTCATCTTTTTATGTATAAAAAATAGGTTCAGAGTAAGTATTTTTCTAATGTGTAGCTGGCAAAAAAATGATGCAAGAAATTGTTTATCTTTTCAGCAACACCCTCATTTTCTTTAATTACATCTTCACCTCCTCTAATCCAAAAGGTCTACTTACTCTCCCCTAATCGCCTTGGTGGTTATTGCTTGTTTTATACCTACAGCTGTTTACTTCAGAGCCCATTTTAGGCCTCTAAACAACAGGCCTTTGTTTCTTTCTTACACAATGAATCTTGCAATCTGCTTTGTTGGCTTCACAAGCATTGTATTTCCATATTCTGCATAACTTTGCATTGGATTCCTGTAGGTAGAATGGCTGTAGGGCACTCAAAAATAGTACAACTGGTCTATAACCTGAAAAAAAGCGTTTGAAGTGCTGTTTGAAGACGGCATAAGGTCTCATTTTCAGGATACAAAATCCCTCTTAGCACTTAAAGAGCTTATAGTCCACCGCACACCTTGCTTATAGTCTCTAACACTTGCTTTGGAACTTTGTACGTTATTAATTTTATTTTTGTTTGATTTAACAGGTTTTAGATGCAGGAAGACTAAAAGAATATGGTGAACCTTACATTTTGCTACAGGAAAAAGATGGCTTGTTTTACAAAATGGTGCAACAAGTGGGCAAGACTGAAGCAGCTGCTCTCATAGAAACAGCAAAACGGGTAATTTTAAAAGAAGTGTTAATTAAGTTTGTCTCTGCAATTTGTTTTTTTCAAGTTTGTGTGTTCGGTGTTATGATAGACCTTTCTCTACACATCAGAATCAGCTTTACAAGACTAAACCTCATTTTTGGTGCTTTTTTAGTGGGATATACCCAGACTTCAAAATGATAAATATATTTATGTACACTGACTTGCGAGACAGTTTGGTTTTCTCGCAGTTGTCCACTTGTACACTCAATGGTAAATGCTAATGATATGTGACATACACTCCTGTGGAAGACTTTGGTCTTACAAAAACTTGAAAAAAATCGTAAAGGCTGCATAGCACAGCATTGAGTTCTGTTGTTTCTGCATTTTTAAAAGAACTCCCACAATTTTCATTTCAGGATCAGTATCAGCACATTATTTTATGGTCTTTCAAAGTGAGATTATGTTCTTATTTTGTGCTGCTTCTCCTTTGTTCTTGTATCCCTGCTTCATTCTGCACAGATGATGAATGGTGCTCATTGAATGTTTTGTTGCCTCCTGTTCCTTACCAGGCTCTGTGCCTGTTTACTACTTACTATTCAAATCCTACTCAGAGTACAGAATTATCAATGTAATTGTGAGCATTCCTCTGGCAATCAAGGTGTTTAAGAAACATCAGTGGATTAATTTTCATAAAATGCCTCTGAGGTGAAGCTCTATGATCTCTACCTTTCAGATGGAAAGCTGAAGCAGAGATAAGAACATAAAAAGTGACCTCTGGTTGAGGAACTCATTTTGACCATCTTTTGGCTTGATGACTAGGAAAGAAGTTTCTGTTCATTATGATTTTTTTTAGAGGGAGAAAAAAAATCAGACTAAAATTCTGTGTTTGTATTTTTTTAAGAGAGTTTTTTAGATGAAGCTTTGTAGCTAAGAACATACACCGTAAATTCATATGTGGCACTAATTGCAGAACTCTGGAAACAATTTTTTTTTTCCTTAACTAGACTATCTAATGAGTCCTGCTGTTTTCCTAAAATGCTGCAATGGGACTTACTGTATTTTGTTACTAGAAGTATAAGGGGCTAGCTGTGCTCTTCATGGTATGTGTATGACAATCTGGAGCTTATATAACTTAGGCTACAAAGGAGCATGTATATTAGGCGTTGAGTTCCCGTGACCAGTGTTTGTCTGCAAAGTGGAGGGCAGCTTCCTAAGGCTCCATCCTTGGGATGGTGAGAGGTGAGGCTGTCTCACTGTCATCACAGAGGTTTAGCCATGTCATGCTGTCTCTCCTTCCTTCCCTGCAGCTCTTCCCCATTGCACAATTGCATTCAAAGATAATTCAAAATATATAAAAATAATTACTTGATGTTACTTGCCCGTATAGTCATCTGCAGTTACCACATCAATGTTATGTGATTTTGTACAGGAAGGGAAGAGATCCAGGAACCAGTCTCTGCTGAAATGTGGTTTGATGAAAAAGTTTGCTAACTCCCAGGCTAGAAGGCAGATACAAGCTTTAGCATCTGCCAAGAATGCAAAGCATGGTGCTTATCCACACTCAGTCCAAAAAAGTAGGAATTAAGAGACTCTATCTCCCCTCAGTAGCTATCCAGAAGGACAGTTCCAGTTCTCTCCATTTAAATGACTTGGACATTCATTCAGGGTTTTCTTTGTTGATGTCCCTGGTGCTCCATGCACGCTTTCAGGGAAGCTGCTTAGTCAGAAGAGCTCGATCTTGTGGCTCTTCTTACACTTTGTAAGTCTGCTACATGGATTGCTCTTGGTCTCATACATTCCGACTGCGGTTACTAAGAACTGTTTTTATGAAGAACAGCTTTTATTCTGTTGCTGAAAAACAGCATGCTGCACATGAAAAGAGATGGTAATATGGCATATATATGTGTTTCAAAAGGCGTTACAGTGGGTTGCTAAATAAAATGGCTTGGAATGGGGCCATACTTTGATGATGATCACTTGATTTATTGCATTCTGGACCTGAACCTTGGGCAGAACATACTTGTGTTAAGAGCTTCTTTCAGTAAGGTGAGAGTTCAAATGCATTTTTTGGAACAGTGTAGCTTCTACATATATTCTTTGACTGCAAGTAAGGCACATGTGAATAACTGTCACAAATGACTAGGCACTTTTAATTGGAAGCCTCATTTTCCAAAACTCTCCTAGGTATCCTAGCTAATGTTGAAAGATCCAGCTATTCAAGATCGTAATATATCCTGAAACTTTAGTTCCCTCTTCCAAAATGATCCAAACTTGCTATCTGCTTGTCTGTTTAGATCAATGAGTATCCCTGATTTTTGCACAAATGCAAGAAGAAGAAAACCAGCTCAGTGGACCTCAAGCTGGAGACTGCAGGTGCAGTCTAAGCAGTGCTTGAGCCCGACCGCAGTAGGGCTGTGCTTTGCACCGTTAGACTTGTCTCCAGAATAACGCCCTAGGAGAAGGCTGTTTTTATCTTTGTTCATTTTACAAGAAGCTATTAGGAGAAAATCCTATGGGAAAGTGAGATACAGTCATCAGACCGTTAAAGAAGTGTGCTCAGTTATTCAGATAAACAAAACTTAATGTGCTCTCCTGTTGAGAGAAGCTTTTCCACAAACTTTGGTGGCAGCAGGATAGGGCTGTTTTTCTGTCAATCAGTTCTTGAATAATTTGAGGGAAAAGTAAGGATAATTTTGTATTAAAGCTATGACAGATGTGTAAATATTAAAATACTAGCTGTTATCTCACCTCAGTGATTACTTTTTAAAAGGTTGCAGCTCAGCTGGCAGCAAAAGAAGCTTGAATAAAGACTTGGGCATTTAATATCTTGAGGGATTGGGCCCAGGGGAAGAATTGCAATGAGACAGCTGAAAAGCAGCTGCCATTTCATTATGTCTCTAGCAACGTGCCAAGGTTTTCTATTAACTTAAAAATAAAATCGTATTCAAAAGCTACAGTAAAAGTATGTCGAAGTTATGTTTTAAACCAGGAAATGGATGGGAATATGCAACGGAGCTTCCCATCTGCAGCCAGGCACCTGATCAACTTTCCTCTGTTGCATCCCAGAGTGGCTGCTTCCTGAGGAATGCCTCTCAACGGGACTTCCGTTGCTTTGCCTGATTCCAGTCAGTCCTTCCCATTCCTTGAAAGTCCCAAGATGCATGTGCAGCGCGTTAGCGTGCGTACGCAAAGGGCGACAGTGGCACTTTCAGAGCATTTGTGTAGTGTAACTATTTCTATTTTATCCCACGTCGTATTCATGTATATGAAAAGAAGGGTATTATCAAGCAAACTGCCCTTTGTTGACAGCACTCCCAAACGTAAATTGGAGAAATGTCTCATCAGCCGTAGTCGGCGCGGTGTGAATGTGAGACCCGACTCGTGACACGTGTCAGCCTCAGAAAGATAGTGTAGTTTCTGTTTTTAAAGACTCAAACAAAACTTTCCACATTCTTTGAAAAAAATGCATTTGAAGTCCTCTTTCACCCAAACACATTTTTAGATAAGAGCACACAAGTCTTGACATTATTTCATTTTGTTATGCGCATCTGTCAAGGAACAGAGATATGATACAGTTACTAAAAACTGATGATTGTGGAACAGTGAAACTTGACAGCATTTCATTTCCTTTATGTTCTGATTATACATTTATCAGGAAACCTGTATCTCTTCTAGTTCAGCTAGAAATTGGTAGAATTCAAGAACTCAAAGGCTCGGCAAAGAACTGTCCTATTATTTGGTATCATCTTACATTTTAGAGAAGTTGCTTGGTTGAGTCATTGTTAAAGCTTTTGCTTCTTTCATTATTGTGATTCACTATCCAGAGATCACATTTCTATAGGCCCTATAACTGTTCTGCGGCACAAATTAAACGCTGGGATATTTCATACATATACCACGAAGTCTCAATGGTTGTCAATCATAGTTTGTAAAATATAGGGATTACAACCTGATATTAACATCCAAATCCATTGTGTTCATTTTATGTGTGAAAATGAGAAACCCTTGTGCAGACGTAAGATTTCACAGCTTCTTTGTCACCCTGTTTTTAATTTATCTCCATGTGTTGAGCTAGCAAAATGATTTTACTTATCAGCTTAATGTAAAGTGATAACATATATCTCTTTATCTGAATTACCAAGATTGGAGTGGATCTACAGGTTGAGTGTTTATTTCTCGGACTTTGTTGTAATGTAAGATCATACTGTAATTTTACTAATTTTTCAGTGACACTGAATGCTACTAATCTGAAGTTCCTGCTTTCTTGCCTTATCAAAATGTATATACCCATACTGTATTAGTCTCCAGACATTTTATCTGAAACTAAAGGCTTAAGGTATAGTTAATCTTTAATTGCTTACCAAATATAATATTTGTCCTAGGTTTACTTCAGTAAGAATTATCCGGAAGTTGTTCAGAATGGCCAGCTTGCCACGGACTGCTCCTTGGATCCTTCCTCGGGAGCCTGGATCACCGAAACTGCACTGTGATTCCTGACAACCCGCAGCTGTTTCCCAGAGAACGTAAACCTGAGATTATTCAGACTCACTGACTGACAGTGTTTGAAAGTTTCAGATGGGAGGAAGAGTAGGGGGGCGATTCTTTGCACTGGATATCCTTTCTATTTAATATTGAGAAAAAAATATATTTTTTTCTGTGCCTGTTTCTTTAATTTCAGTGCAATATATGTTTTCCTATTGCTAAGGAGATTAGGCGGACTAAGTTTTTATTTGAAAGTTATGTGGTAGAGATCTCTTTTATTTAAGCAGGTGCAGGACACCTAACAGATCTAGGGTGCGTTTTTGGAGCTTATTAAAAACACTGAGATGTGTCCTTTTTCCCTTTTGGAAATATTTTGAGAGCAAGCAAAACCAAAATTTGTTCAGTGTCACTTTAACACAATAACAAGACCTAAACAGCAGATTTGGTAGTGCACAAGTTGTCTAATGCAGTTGCCTTTTTGCCCGTTTTGCAGATTGGTAGAAACAACAATTGAACAAGCCAAAAAGAAAAAAAACTTTTCTTTTTGATAGCAAAAAGTACTATATACTCATTTTTTGATAAATAATTGAAGTAATGCTGTCCAAGGTGAATGTAAATATTACCTTTTTTGCAGAAATCCAACTGCTGAAAAATCATTATCAATCTTCTGTACTTTAGAAGAAAATTACTACAATTGCACTGAGGAAATATTTAAATAATTTAACATACATTCCTTTTTTTATCCAGGTTATCAAAGAAAAAAGTATTAAAATAACTTGAGGAAACGTTTGAATGACATGTCATTATACCTAAGTACCATGTAGTACAAAGTTATCTTCAGCACAACACATTGAAATGTATACATTATTTGCATTTATTGTGCCTTAATATTTGTGCCTTCAAGCAAAAGCTATAACTGCAGGGTACACAACAAATTCATTAAAGATACTTTACAAATGTTTAACCTTAGTTTATTTAAAATTTTGCATCAGGGGTTCTCTTGAACTCGAGCTGTTTGAAGTTACCATCCTACCGAAAGAGGTAGGAAGGTACAAGCTGTAGTTTCAAATGGCTGTTGCTGATAGTGGGAGAGAGATTCTGTGTTTGGTTGTTATGTCCTGATTGAGCAAAGCACTTGAACGTAAAGACACTATTCCCATGCTTAAGAAAGTCAAGCAAGTGCTATGCTGCTTCAGATTTTTTTTCATGTTTAGTGAGATACCTGCTCTTTGAGGTCCAATGTAGAAAAAATCTTGCTGTTTAAATGGCACAGGAAGGCCTAGAAAGTAACAGATCTCTCCAGGACACAGAAGATACTATGCTCTTCAGAAAGTTTTCAAGATATTCACTTTCACTGCTGTAAGGTAAATATTGTTTACTCAGTGAAAAACAGAAAGGGGGGCAGGTCTAAAACCAAAGAGAAAACTCAACTGTTTCTCATTTCAGGCAGTTCTGCCAATAAATGTGTGATTCAAATGCCAAACTGCTCTCTCCTTATCAGGAAGTAAACTGAGGGCTAAACCACTGCCTTGGCTTAAGGGCCAACCCTAGAAGGTCCTCGTCCTGCACAGGAGCAAGAGGCAGAGGCTACTTTTCCCTCGGGCAGCAGCCTTCCTTTGGCTGGGCTCGGGGTCCTGCTGCAAAATCCTAGAAGGGAGGTGGATGCCTCTTGCTGGGTTTCTCTTGGCCCCTGCAGTTCGAGGAGGGCCCTGCTGCAAAATCCTAGGAGGGAGGTGGATGCCTCTTGCTGGGTTTCTCTTGGCCCCTGCAGTTCGAGGAGGGCCCTGCTGCAAAATCCTAGGAGGGAGGTGGATGCCTCTTGCTGGGTTTCTCTTGGCCCCTGCAGTTCGAGGAGGGCCCTGCTGCAAAATCCTAGGAGGGAGGTGGATGCCTCTTGCTGGGTTTCTCTTGGCCCCTGCAGTTCGAGGAGGGCCCGGATGCCGTAGAGCTTGGCGCAGGGGACGCAGCGCTGCTCAGGGAGGCTTTGTGAGCCACGAGGACCCACCTCTGCTTCCCTGCCTTCGGGTTTGCTGCCCCACACAGCAAGCAGTCTGGTAACAATCTCTAGTGTTGTTAGGAGGATGTTACAAAATGAAATATACTATTCCTTTCTTGGTCGCTTTTGTTTTGTTTTGGCAGGTTCTGACGCTTTCTCTCTGGTATGTAGCACCTTATGCTTTAGCCAATGCCACGGAAACGAGTGGAATTGAGTTTCACACAGTGATGCAGAGCATGAGTCTTGTGCTATGTCTGGTGCTAAATAAAAGAGGTTTGGGGACAAATACCTGTCCCCAAAACCAAATGGCTCAGATTGGCTCATGTAAACAGTGCTTCCAGCTCGTGTCCTCTCAAGCCCACCACCAGGTCCACATCCCACACCACCTGGCCCTTTATCTCGGGCTCTACCTGGGCTACCTCTAGGCCCCTGTGGACCTCATTCACAGTTGCTATCGTGTTTGCTTGGATCTGTTTTGTTTTGATTTTAATTTCTTTTAACTTTTCAACTTTTTCAACTTTTCCGAGTGTCTAAAGTAACGATATGGCTCAGCAGAGTGGTGTTTGTGTAGTAGAGGTATGTGAAGACGTAAAGAGGCGCTGCAGGGTGCCAGGTCACCTCGGGTGATGCCGGGGGGTGTGCGGGGCGTGAGGAGAATGCGAGCGGGCGCGGCCCAGGCTGCGCCGCCGCTCGGGGGGCGCCCTGTGGTGGGCGCGAAATCTGTGGGGCTCTGCGCAAGGTTCCTCATGGAGACGCCTCGCTGAGGTCACCCAAAACAGAACTGGGGAGAGAGCTGCCCACTTTGCAGCATAGACGGGTCATCAGTGCTTGAGCTTGTTTGGGGTTATCCTTTTTACTGGCCAGTTGGGACATACCCACAGAGTCTAGTCCTGTTTGACAATTGTGCATTCTTTTAAGTCCGTTCTTTTTCTAAATAGCTCTCACAAGAGAAGTACCACCGGGTATTCTAAGAGAAGTGTGTGTTCTCTTGGCCATATATCCTGAGGGTTTTTGTTGTTGTTACTTTTTTAATCAAAATCAAGAAGAAATATGTGTATGAAACAAGGTTATAATTATAGTTTTAATACATTTCATCACTGAAATGAATCTCTGGTAAATTGTATTCCAGAGCAGAACTCCAAGATGCTGGCTGCTGCAGAGCCACTGGTGTGAGACCCTGACAGATCTAGCTATCAATCTATAAGCTAGAATTACTTTGATACTGTAGCTATTTGAATGCGCACAAAAATGTTAGGAATCTCTGAAAATGCTGATTCTGCTTCTTCACGTATTTTGACAGGACGTTACTAGCTCTATGTATCAAATATCATTGTAAAAAAAATCAAATTAAAAAAAAAAGTCACACTGATAACCCGTAAATTGCTGAATAGAGCAACTGGTAGTGAGCCATTCATACCGTCATTGATTTTTTATCCATCTTTTTAGCTAAAAGAAAGTAACAAAAGTACTTTAAACAGGAAAATTTTATTCAGGGCATTTTTTATTTGTGTTTTTTTTTTGTTTGTTTGTTTGGTTTTGGCTGATACTTGTTTTGTTTAGCTGTGTGTTAAGATTTGCTGATACATTTAATCTCAGTTGAGGAAAACCTCAATGCACCTGAATGGGAAGACTCAAACCAGGTATAAGGCCTTTCTTTAGTGAATGACTTGATTTGTTAAATGTAAAAATTATCTTTCTGGCAATGTGTTTTCTATTTCCTTGTAAGGAAAACCTCAAATAGTTTTAAACTTCCATTCTGAAAGAAAAAAAAAACAACAACTCATGCTTCATTCAGAAATAGCAAAACTGGTTATTATAAATTGCATTCCATCATGGGGATCTTAGAAAAAAGAGCTTGGTCTTCTGAGTAATTAATGCCTTTAAAATATTTCACCACCAACCAGGTGCCTTAAAATATTCTGGAGTCTTCTTTCTCATATATATATATATATATATATATATATAAAATTTATACAGTAATTCTAAAAATCATCAGTTACAGAAATATTGTTTCTTTGGTGTAAGAGATGAGGAACAGCCTCTACTTTTGATCTTCGGAATTGTACCAGATGTTACATTTGTTATATCTTTGCTCTACTTCTTGTGAAAAGATTGGTAGAGTTAAAACCAACACAGTTCTCAAGAATAGGTTATTTGATGTTTTGCTTGTTCTGTGAGCAAAATTTTGTTTGGTGAGTTGAACCAAAGCTTATTTGCAAGATTGTTTTAGTCTTCTGCAATACTGTTTACACTGCTCTTCGGAAGAGACAAGCTGTTCTTCTGGCCAGGGTCAGTAAACTTCGTTGTTTAGTTGACATTGACTATTTCTTGAAACGTCCCTCCCAGTATGTTTAAAATAAAATTAAGAAGCAATGGGAGATAAAAGACCCAAATGGTTTAGAAGCCTTCCTGAAAATGCTGCTTTTCGTGTTATTCTGACCTTTTAAAATATCTCAGTATGTCTGCTCTTTTTTTGAGGAAAAAATTAAAAAGAGAAAAAGTAAGATCGGTTACTTCCTTTAACAGCAATGACCTTCTGCCACTTTAGCAGAGAAATGTGGCTTTATGTATATGTTTTACATTGTGTAACATGGCACTGCTTTTTCATCATTTTAACTCTGGTTTGTTTTGTTTTGTTTAGCATTTGTATGGTAATTTGATTTTGTTACTGCTGCAGAATGATCTCTTTTGTAGGCGATCACATGACAACTGTCATACAATAAAACGCATTTCTCAGAAGTGTCCAGAATTGTGTTGTTATTCCAAATGGGCAGCTGAAGGCAGACACGCAGTGCCATGCTACCCATAGGTCGTGCTTGAAAGCTCCAAACACCACCTTTTTTTTGTGGCATTGTCAACTTCAGGGATGGAAAATCCTTCATTATGAGCTATAAAGTGAAAAGGTATGAGTAGTTAGTACATCTTAGCATGCTTTTACCAGCCTTCTGGTTTCAGAGACCTTCACAGATCACATTTTCAAGCTTTTGCCTCAATAAAAATGGCTAGAAAGCAGTTCAGACAGATTTTCAAAAACCGTGATATGACTTTAAATAAATAAATAAATGCATACTCACATAAATAAATAAGCTACAATTGCAAAACAGTAGAATCAGAACAAAATCTCTACATCAGAGAGCTACAGAGCTAAGTGAACTGGATAGGCAGAAGGAGGAGGGTTAAGGACACATGGGTGAAATGGGATAGCAGGACAACTCCAGTATATGATGGCCTCTCTCTCCATCCCATACTTATTTATCTAACAAACTCATTGTTTCATTTAACAAGACATTGTAAGCTACTTATTTCTGAAAACTGCTCAGGGCTGCTGCTCTGTCTACGATCTGTCCTGAACACTTAGATCTATTAGTGTGGTGTAAAGTTTTAATGCAACTTGCATTTGACAGCAGTTGCAGTGTAGCAAGCTCCGGAACTGATGCAGCCAAAATTGTCACCTGTCCTTGTATAACAAATGATGCTGGAATACCTATGATATATTTCTTGCCTTTCTACCCAAATTCCTCCTTACAACCGAAGCGCCTCTGTCTTAATCTCCTTGTAAGGGGGCTTGGCTCGGCCCCCATGCCTGCACTCCCCTGTCCATCACAGCAGTTCTTGGGTTAGGTGGATGAGGTGGACCTGTTTGCATGCCCAAGAGAGAGCAGCCGACAAACAGCAGGGCCGAAGCTGTGCTCTCTGAATTGCCTGCAAAGGCAGCATGGATCTCACTTATAAATGAGTGCGCTAAACTGGCTCATGGACGTAGAGCAGTGTCAACGTGCAAAAACACAGGGCCTCCAAGTTGGGTCTTCTTAGTAGAAGCTGCATAAATGACAGGAGGCACAAAGGACTCATGCTTCAGGGAAACTCCCTTTTTCCTTCGCAGTTGCAGCTGCATCAGGCTGTGCAATGGGTTGGCATGTGTTTACTACTGCTCTCACACGAAGACCCCAGATCCAGAGGCACCCGGGTCTTCTCGGAGCTAGTGTAGGAGGAGCAAATCTGAGCACGGCCTTTGGATCATGGCAGGCATATAAGCCATGGCAAGGGAGCCATGGCTTATTTCTGCCTTGTTTGGAGTTTTTAGCCTTTCCTATACATTATCTTATGTGAAATTCAGGCTGAGGGGATAGTGAAAATTCGTTTAATTTCAGTAAATTTTTTATCTCACAGTTCAGCCACAGATGGCAAAGAGGGATTGATTTAACCTGTGAGTAACCTGAAGAAAACAAGTCTTGCTAATGTCTATAGATTCCTATATAGAGTATTTTGAAGAAAAGGACAATAATTACCTATTAGGGCATTGCATTATATTGAAGGGGAAATAGAGCCTCAAAATTAGTAGTGAGAATTACATTGTTAACAAAAGTTTGCTCCTCAGGGTTACAGGCCCAGCTTTTTTTGTAACATAAATGCATGAATAGGGCAATAGAACAATGTAGAACATTTTCTTGGAAGCATTGCCAGGACACCAAAAAAAAAAAAAAAAAGAGGATTTCTCTTTCCTCCTTCCGAAGCTGAGAGATGAATGAATGAATTTTGGTTCATTCTGTACCGGCAAGGAGACCAAGGCCGGGAATACGGACCACACGATGCTTTGGCTGATTTAACATGTGCACGCTTTTGCAGAGTAGGGATTTCTGCAAGTGGAGTTATGCAAGTAATTCCCTGTGAGTCACTCATGCAATGAATTGAGTGCCTCTTCCCACAACCAGGTCATCTCCTGACAATCATTCCTTTTTTTTTCTTGGGGGGGGGGGAGGGAACAGTTCAGAATTACTCAACAAAACCTTTTGCAATTACTTTTAAGCATTCTGCTTTGATCACAAATAACTTTTGTGAGTCTTGTTAGTTTATTGCTTTTTGAGAAATCTTTCTAGTAGTTACAATAGTAGATCAGAGAAACTGCGTAGTACTGTCTGTGTATACGTCCATGTCCACGCATTTCCATTCGTCTTGGGCGTGCAAGTGGGTGTTTCTGTGAGTATCCCTGTCAGTGAAGCTAGATTTACTTGAAGAGCATGTCGTGTCACGCATGCATGACAACGCAAAAGGGAAGAGAGACTGCATTTTTGGAATAGCTTCATGGAAAAGTCTCCCGTTTCTAGGAGCAAGGACGATCAGAGCCTTTAGAGAAAAAGAATGAAAGAAGGGCCCTCTGCGAATGACAAGAAGTGGAGGCAGGAGCAAAACGCTTGCGCCTGTGAGGCGAGGAAGTTTGGAAGGAGTCTCATGGCATGGTTTTCACGTGGGAAGGTCTTGTGTGTATTTACGTGCTGGTGTGAGGTTGCAACAGGCGTCAGGCAGAACCAGTCGGTGTCGCAGAAGGAAGAAAGTGAAAGGCCGAGCGGTGCCAGGAAGCACCGGCAGCTCCTTGGGAGAGAGGGAGCGGGCAAGTGCGCGCCCAGTACGCGTCACCTCTGTGGGGATGGTGACTGGGAGAACCAGGCTCCTTTTGGGGACGAGCACTCAGGCGAGGAGGGACTTGTAGGGCGAGCGTCCTTTGCGAGGGGGGCGACAGCAGCAGCGGCACGGTCCCCTCCAAGGCTTGGCCTTGTGGAGCTGTTCTCTTTTCCTCTCTCTTTGGGGCGGCCGCAGGAGCAGCACGAGGTGCTCAGTGAGGAAGGGGCAACCGCTGACCGCAGCTGGAAGGGCCTCCTCATGGCACGGTTAACCTGCGAATAGCGAAGCCAGGGCTGCAGCCTGAGCGCAAGCGCCACTGTTACCTCACAGCCAGGCAGACAGATCCCTGGGAGATGCCTCTGCTGGCTGCCAGGAGGGAAGGGGAACAAACCAGTCCGAGCTGCTGATGCTGTTGTCACGGATTTACCAGAAAGGCTGCTTTTCCAGCCAGCTTTTTTTTTTTTTTTTTTTTTTCCTCTCTTTGTCTTCTCATAAGGAGATGATCAGACGTCCTCTCGTGAGGTGGATGGTCATCACCCTGTACCTGTCCCCTGCCTTCTTGCAGCTTCTCCATGCTAGGCCCAGCATACCGGGCTCGCACAATCTTTAAAGCCCTGTCTCTGTGACTGCAGCTACTGTTGGGAGCTTTTCAGGGCTTTCACTTGCCTATCCAGAGGAGACTGTAATAAAGACTGGCCCCTGCTGCTAAATTGTTTGCATAATTCCTTTTCATTATTATTTATTTATTTATTTATTTATTTTTTGGACTGACAAAGTTGATCTTACCCTGGAAGAAATGTCAGCTGTGCCAGAATTTTAACACCTGCCCATATCATAGCTGAGGGAATCAGGCAGCTTGCTTAGAAGCTGAATGTGTTGCTCTTCTCTAATCCGTTGCCGTCAAATTCGGAGAGAGCTTGATTTCCCACTTTGAGTTATCTGAACTGAGCTTAATCCCAAATTTTAGCGAGGAGGTGATTTATTGTCTAGCATCGGGGAGGGTACATTAATTCCCCATCTGCCACCCAGCATGCCCACTCGGAGAGAAAGAAACCTCCTCTGCTGTAGGTAGGATCAAAACCGAAGGATATAAACAGACTGAAGTTCGTGTGTCCAGGCAGCTATTTTGGAAAACTCAGTTCTGCTGCCACTTAACCCTCTAGTTGCCTGAAAACTCTAGAAATGCCTGAATTTTTTACCTTAAAGCTTATCCAAGAGCCTAGAGCCGCTTTGCATGTCTAAAGCTGTTGTTGAGATGAGACTGGGCAGCCTGGTGCCTCATGCACACCTGAGACTCCCTGGCATTGAGAAACCACGTATCTTCTTCCTCTGTTTGTAGGGCTGGACAGGCCCCCAGGACTCAGAGCCTCCCCACATGAGTGAATGGCAGCTCCAGCCTTGAAAACTCTGCCTATGGGAAATGGATAATGAGGACCCCACCATCCCTGTAGGTTTGGCCCTCTTCCCTTTCAGGGCTTTGAACCCACTTTGCCTTCTCTTGGGAAAGTGCCCTCAGGCTGCGGAGTGCCTTGGGGCTGGGGGAGAAAGGCAATCTCTGCTTGCCCGCCATAGCAGTGCCACCTCAGCGAGGGCATTTCCCAGAGCCGCGGTGCCAAGGAGAGGAGAAAGCGGGATGCTGTAAGCATGCATGGGTGCAGAGGAGCGCGTGGCCGTGCCTGTCATCTGCACAGGATAGGCTTGGGGAAGCAAAGGCCAGGGGAGCAGGGAGTGAGCGCAGGGCTCCCATTCCCTGCTCAAGAGCAGGTTTCCGAGTCATGCGCGCGCTCTTGTGCTCTTCCCTCCTGGCCTAATGAGTCTTGAATTCCTTGCTGCAGAGTGATGCATTTTCAAAGCAGGGGTGGAGGATCCTCCACCCAAGGTAGCCTCCAGCCTGGCTGTAAGGGCACTCTCATGGGATGTGGGAGACATGGGTTTGAACCCCTCAGGCTGAGGCGGGACAGGAACCCAGGCCTCCCACTTCCTCAGCATATACTTTGAATACCAAGGCATTATATAATAAAAGCTATCACCACCTTTTCTTCTTCCTGCTTTGTTTTTTAAAGGCTGATCTGTGCAGAGTCTTTTGAAAGAAAGGGCGTAGGTACCAATCTCCAGGAGAAGATTTGAGACAATGGATCCCAAGCAGACAGGATTGCCTCACTCCAGCCTCAAGGGGCTTTTAGTGCAAGAGAAAATTTCGAATACATCCTCTGCTTTTCCTATTGCTTGAAAGTGAGCAGCTGTGTGATCCCTTCGAGGAGCTCCCACTTCACCCTGCTGCCTGCTCCAGGTCCATCTCCGAAGCACCCAGCAGCTTTCCTGGTACATCACACAGGGAGCCCGAGCACGGCTCGTGCACTGCTGAAGGCTGGGCACCTCAAAACCAGGCATTTCAGTGCCTAGACTTCTGCTGAATCTAACCCTGATTTCTCACTTTGTCAAATTCAGAAAAAACTACCTGCCTCTTTGAAAAAATATGAGGGATGGAGGCAGATGAAGCAGGATGTGTTTGTATAATTGCATAAGCAGGTAACACAGATTTTGTTGCTTTGAAATGTTTAGCCTGAAAGGGACTAAAAATAATCCTGCACAAAAATCCTTAATCATTGCACCCCACAAAGACTCACTTGAAACAGTCAGTCTGGACAGTCAGTTCTCATGTAGTCCTTTGGCTGTAAGTACCAAAGCCCAGACAGACAGTCCTGGATGGCTCTTTGATGTAAAATCACATAAAGACTCAAGTTTCCGTAGCTCAGATTAAGAGAAGTGTCCTCTGCCCTAACTGAGGGGGAAGAAGCCCTTGTTTCCCAAAGCATAAATGTGTTGTGTGTGGTGCCTATTAATCAATGGCGTCAAGTTTGGATCAGCCTCAACTCTTTTAATTTGTACTCATTGACGAGCTTATACAAATAAATCTTATGCAAATGTGGTTTTGCAACCTTGAAAATTTTGTGTGCAACCTGTTTTTAAAACATTCCATGCATGGAAATCTATTATTTACCCCTCATTTCAAGGCAGAAACCTCATTCCAGGGGGGACTATGCTAGGCCAGCAGTAGCATCTTCGTGAAAGGAAGAGTTAGATTTACAGTATCTGTTGCAAATGTTCCAAAGAAGACCAGGCAACCAAAATGAAAAAAAAAAAAAAAGAATGTTGCTGTCTTCATCACTCTTTTGTCAATAGAAGCATGACAAAGACCCTCTAGATCTCCTTCACTCACATCTCCATTATAACAACTTGATTGCCAATATGTGATCAGGTTGATTTTCAAACACACTGACTTCATTCTTTTTATTTTTTTTCTGTGTGTTTTTCAATGTTGATCACTGCTATCTGAAGATCTGAAGAGCTCCAACCCACTAAGGGCAAGCAGAGTTGTCTCCAATCTGGACACATTCAGGAAAGCACTACAGGAAATACACTAGAGGTAAATCCTTCCCTGGATGTCCCTGAGATTCGAGGAAGCCCATCTGCAATAGGTCTTTTACCCCAGGCCTGCTCTGCCTGCCCAGATATGGTGCTCCATGGACCTTCGGGTAATTTTTGCCAAGTGCTGCAATGAAATGCCTGCTCTGATACCATCAAGGGATGCTCATCACAGTGAAATAAAAGAAAGAAGGTATTATAGAGGATCATTTCAATACCTGACACTCTTACACTTGGCTAATTGTATTTTTTCATTAAGATAAGGATCAGCATTCAGCTTCTCCAACATTTAGGTCAGCCTTCCAGTACATTTGCACTTGCAAGGAAGAGCTGCTTTAATGATGGAGAGAGAAACCTTCCAAGAGTTGCATCATGACTTCTGTGTTAATATTACTTAATAACATGATAAAATGCAAATAGTATTGACTGTCAGTAGACAATCAACCTTAAGCCTCTAAGCCCACACACATACATGTGCTAAGACTAATCTCCCTGACAGTAAACACAAGATACATCTTTGCGTCTCACCGTCCGCCTGAGACGCGCTCGGTTTGACAGGTAACACATCAGCTCTAGGCACTCAGCTGAGCAAATGGGCTGAAAACGGGCTCAGAAAGGCTCTGACTCCTGGAGGTGCCCTCATTCCCTGTTTGCTCTTCACAGAAATACAGCATTGTCACTAGACGTTACTGTAAACAATCCTCTCCTAAACAGACCTGCACACTGAATTTTAGGCATTTTCTCTCATGCTTGGCTCCAGATCACTCTTCCAATACACTTTGGGTATCAAAGTCTTGTGCGCCCAGCTTCCGAAGATGATCTGAATTGCAAGACAGGGATGTCAGCTATATGCTAGCCGGCATAGAAGCTCGAACTGTTCTGCATTTGGGATTTATGGAAGTAAAAGGAGTACCAGCTTGCTCTTAATTCTGAGGTTTGGAAGTGAATGAAGTTCAAAAAGAAAGATACTAATTTGAAGTGGGATCAGTTAGTGACTGGTCATCTTCAGTGAATAAATGTTCCCTAAAGGTTAAATGAGATCACATCTATTTTAAGAAATGCAGATTAAGCACTTGGTGAAAGTTAAATATGTTTAATTGTAATTCTATTGTTGGATGTTCAATTTGCAATGTCAGAATAGCTGAGCTGTTGTAGGTAACGAAGTTAACCTTAACACCATGACAGTGTTCGTATTCTTTGGACTGAAGGATTTTAGGGGCTGTCTGAATCTGTGGTTCCCTAGAGGAAGGATAGCTTTTTCTATCAGCAGTTGTTTGTGAATGTAAATAAACCAGCATTGGATCGGGGCTGGTGAAGCTGCACTTTGGAAATTTCCCACTGGCCTTATGAAATGCAGGTTGCAGCAACTGTTTCCTCTTTCTCAGCTCTGTTGGCAAAACACTGCCTTGGGTTTTAATGATCCAGAAAAATGCAATGGCCAGTCAGCAGGTGTCTAGAGAAACCAAAAAGTGGTGCAGGACATGCCCCTTGGAGCAGCCTCCCACCGGTGAGGAAATCCTGACATGCAGTTGAACAAGGTTGGTGTCTTCCCAGGGCCTCTATCTCTCTCCTTTGATTATGTAGTCCCTTATTTTGAGGTGACTGCTTCATAAAGCACTTAAAACCTAGCTTCAAGATGCCTGCTCACCATAAAAGTCTTCACAAACAGTGTCTGCTCTCCTGGATAAGCCTGATATCCTTAAGCCTGTTCAGAAAGTGTCCAGTCTTGAACACAGGGGAGCCCTTTAGACGCTTCTCTCCCTAATCTATCTATCTGAGCTGTGCACATGTATACATATTCCCATCTGTAACCACATTACATTCCCGCAGCAATTCCTTTTTAGGAATTTTAGGAATTTAGGATAGCTTTTACTTACTACTTACTGTATTTTCAGCTGGAAAAGGAGTGTGTGCCTCTGCTGTGTGTCAGAAAGTAAAGAACCTTGCACCCTGAAATAGCAAAACCCACCAACTCACAAGAAGAATTTGTTCTGAATAAACCAGGCAGGCTGCCGCAGGGCCTTCAGTCAAGGGGCTGAAAACACACCGCCTCTGAGTAGCACTTGAGTGCCACTCACTCCTCCGAGCTGGATGGCGCCTGCAGTTTGGGGATTGTGTGGGTTAGATACCTCTGCTTGGGCAAAGCCTTCCTTGGCTTCATTCATTCCAGTGCAGTCGAGTTGGGGTGAATCAGGCTCCCTCAGAGCGTCTGGCTGCCTCAGGCACTAGGAATCCAGCCTTTAGTCACTGCTGAAGAGCTAAAACAGGCCCTAGCAGTGGAGCCTCCTGCAGCATCAGCTCTGCAAGGGAACAGCAGAGGTGACACCAATGGCCACATTTGAACCCTGGCAGCAGCAGTGTGCTCTGAATTACCCCAGGAAAATAGGAGTGGGTTTGAAGGAATGACTCTGTGGACATAGAGTGGAAGCCTGTGCTCACAGATGACCCAGAGCTTGTGTCTATACTGCTAAAATAAAGGCAGCTAATGTATCTGTGCATACACTTCGCTTTTATGCCATACACACTTAGCTGTTATTACCTGTATTGCAGACTAAGAGCAGTGGCCTGCTGTTCCTTTACAGTGTAAAGTGCTTTGCTGTGTGGGCTTCTGGGTGTTTTTGTTGTTGTTGTTCGGGTTTTTTTTTGGAGAACACAGGTCAATCCAGACTAATTTTAGCAGGTCTTATTTCTGAGCTTCAGTGGGCTTCAATGCACACAGCACAACACTTGAGGGGAGTTGGGTTTTCTCCCTCAAGGATGACAGGACTGAAGCAAATAATCACAGTGCTACAACCCTTCTGTGTTTTTACTTTTGACCAAAACAGGGTAGCTAATGCCTAACTCCAGCTTCCCTCTTATCATCCTACTGTCAGGTCCCAGGTACCCGATTTGTGACCTGTCTTTTGCTTAATTCTCTGGACTCATCTCCAGGAGAGACTCCCTTACAGACAAAGAATGGCAACGTGTAGTTGCCTAAATTCTCATGGATGAGAAAATTAATGCCCCCCTCCTCCTTTTTTTTTTTTTTTTTTTTTGTTGCCATGGTCACAGGAAAGGAATTAAAGCATCAAAGCCTTCTATTTCCCGATGATGGATTAAGGAAATTATTAATTTGTCTTATAAAAAGGCAGGTTGTGTCTCTGCAATTAATGTGAGAGGGCCCTTCATGAGGGGAATTTCAGCCTCCTGGGCGGAGAAGGCTAAAGCATCTGCT
The DNA here is from genome assembly GCF_059628265.1 of Tinamus guttatus. Taxonomy (NCBI): domain Eukaryota; kingdom Metazoa; phylum Chordata; class Aves; order Tinamiformes; family Tinamidae; genus Tinamus; species Tinamus guttatus. Next base: position 1,737,049 of record NW_028288714.1, on the reverse strand, counting down.
TATTCACCAGCTTAGATATATGGGGCTGCTATGGGGTCTATGCTTTCATTAGGCACTGCAGATAGGATTTGGCTGCTCGGGCAGTAGTTTCTTTGGGGCACAGGATTAAGGATTCAAGCTCCCCTATAAATTAAGCTTTTTTTCTTTATCCATTTCCTATGCTCCATCCATGATCTCTTAGGATTTTTTTTTTAATCACAGAATGAGGAGAAGGAAAAACTTAGACAAAAAAATTACATATGTGCAATTGTCTTTGGTATGTTCTTTCTCCTTCCTGTCCCTGCTCTTCTATCTCTTGATGCCCAGCATCTGCCACCTCCAAGGCTGCTATTTGCACGCCAGCTCCTCTCAAAGGCTGGGGGGGCGCGTTGCCTTGGTGGCTCCCTCCCATCCGCACTGCTCGTCTGCAGCCACCACGGCGGTCCCAGCCTGCGGAGCGGAGGGGTCCGGCCCCGGCTCACACCTCGGTCCCATGAAGACCTGCCGTGAGGTCTGCGCCTCCTTCCCCACCTTGTTTCTCTAAGAACCAGGGAGCACTTGGGCCAGGAGTGCCCTCCTCCTCCCCTGCCTCTGGGCTGCCCATGCCTGCAGGACATGATGGGGAGGAAAACACACTACTCGCCTCTGTTATGGGAAACTCTTAGCTCACCTTTTCATCACCTTTTCTATTTTTTTTTAAACAATAGCAGGGTGTACATTTTTTTTTCATTATGGCATTTGATTTTTCAAACTTCTCTTCAAAAGCAGGAGGGGAGCAAAGCAGCGTCAAAACATGGAAATTTTCATCTTGTCTCTCAGCAAAAATCATTAACTCCCCAAAGAGTCTTCCAGTCGCAGTCTTTTTCCAGCATCCTCTTGACCAGAAAGGTGCTACTCTCACCTTGGACAGCCAGGAGCTATGTCATCTAGCCATACTGTCCTGAAAACCTTTTTCCCACGCTCTTTTTCATGTGTGCTTTCATATTTTTTCTTAGTGAGTTCAGCTGATTTGCCCTTTTGTTTACTTGAGTCCTTTTTTTCTTTTTCTTTTTTCTTTTCTTTCCCCTGAAGGGGATGTCTTAATGCTTTCCACTGAAATCAGTGGAATTAAATTGTCGCAGGACGGTGCCTGACCAACTAGTGCTAGCTGGGATGAAGGGAGTCGGAGCAGTGACTGTGTCAGGGACCTGTAGCTCTTGTGAACCTCACAGCTCGTCCCTTTGATACAGAGTCTCTCAGGCACCTTGCCTACCTTCCCGCAAGAAATAGGAACTAGTTTGTCGCTCTTCCCAATGCTACAATGACGCCAAGGAGGAAAAGCTTTTTCTCTCCAAGCGATTAGCCCCATTTCCCTTTGATCTGCTCTCTGTGAGTCCCTTCCCTCTTGGAAGAAAAAAAAAATGCCCAGACTTCTTCTTGGAAAAGCTAAATGCAATTTAGAAACTCAACAGGAGTTTGCATACCTGCCATATTGGTATGAATAATACAGTGCTGCTCTCCCGTTGACCACACTCAGCCCACACTCAGCTCGGATATCTTCCCTGGGTGTACTGCTGCAGTCAGGAAGGCTCCTCCAGTTGATTGAAAGATATGAAACCCTTGTTCCTGGGCTTGATGGGACTGTAATTAAGAGCTTTAAAATCAATGTTGTAACTCCATGATAGACATTTCTTCGCTTTAAACACTCTAAATGATTTACCGATCTCCGATGCTGAGGCATAGCCCTTAAATTCTCAGCTGCTCATTTCAGAAACCACCTTCACCTCTGTGTTTGTGCAGTGGCCATGGGTCCCTCTCGCACTGTTGCTGCTGTAGCCATTCTGTGTGCAAAGACACTCACTGGCAAATACAGCGGGCACCTACAAAGTCTAAAAAACTAAAACATTTCACCGCTTGCGCCCTGAGTGTACTTATTCTTCAATTAAGCCCACTTGAAAGTGTTCCACAGTCTCTCGATGGGATTACGTTTTATTCTTGTCAACAGCGCATACACAATGTGCAAGGCTTAAAATAGGCCCCTGAAGAGCTTGCTTTCTCCACAGACAGCTTTGAGGACTCAGCAACACCAATGCTGGCTTCCCTGCCATGCCTTTTCCCTCTACCGTGTTGAGTAATTGAGCACTTGATAGGCCGTGCAGTAGTTTATCCCTCAACACCTCCACAGCCCTCAATAGCAAATGCTTTTTTGCCAGCCTGCAGCAAGAATGAACTGCACTATCCTGTCGATCTTTATTTTGTCCATATTTGATACCAGAAGGTCCTGATACTTGCCATAATCTCTTGTTGTTTTGAGTGTCCAAATGCTGGTAGCCACATGTAGATAATATACCCTGGCATTCAACGTTAGAAGTGTGGGGAGAGGAAAGATTATATGCTAAGGCAGAGGGAAGAAGGACAAGTACATCTAATGCTAGAAGCCTTTGCTTGGTCCACAGTTTTGCCTCAGTCAACTGAAGGAATTAAATTAAAACTTGAATCCCTTTAGATTAAAATGTTCATTTTCTAATTCAGAGAAAGCTGAAAGAAAACTTTTTAATATCTCAACTCCCTGTCTTCCCATTTATCTTATTTCAGACTCCGTAGAGACCTGATATGGGTCCCCAGAGGAGATTTGTGTCTTCTGCTCCACGTTTGTCTTGCTGTGAGCATCACATATTTTCTAGAGGATAGATTTGCACCTCAGAGTGCGCCATACAGATCTTGCTTGCTTTCTTTTCTCCTCCACTAGAGAGGGAAATCTGGGATTGTAGACTTCAGTCATGGTGTGAATCTAGTTGTCTGGAAGCTAGCATGCATATAGGGGTGTCTGCTATAAGTGGCATAGAAAGAAGGACTCAGGACAGAAATTTTGACAACACAGTTTTATTTCTGGGTCACAAAGGAGGAAAGGGTTTCAGGGAGCTGAAGGTTTGCATGGTATTTCCTTGGTGGTCTTTGAAGGGAGAAGATTTATTCCATCCGGAGAATGAGTTGGGGTAAGTTCCTCTGATATCCAGATCCTTTTTCTTCCATGGCAGCCCAATCCCCTCAGCAGACATTTCACCAGGCAGATGGGCACCCACTGCCATCATTACAGCTTCTTCTCCTTTTCCTGCCAAAGGTTCTCAGCAAGCTTGATATGTATAGACATGCTTGAATGAGATTTCCCCCCAGAAAGTAATTCCATCTCATCTGATAAACTCCCATCTCGTATATTGCACCTATAAACAGCATCTGAAACCCGTGCTGCCAGTCTCATTCAGTATAAGCAAACATCTTCCCACTAAACAAACAAACTTAATGCCTACCCTGTGTACCTCTAGAGAAAATGCTGAAAGGAGTCTGGACACAGTCACTGCCACAAAGAGACAGTGAGACATCACTGCGTTGGTTGTTGGCTGCATGGCTTCGATGTGTGGAAATGAGCTACAGCATCCATCTTCATCTTATAATAAAAAGCATTTCTTCTTATGGAATGTATGTGCGCATGAATATAACTCCATGTTATCTGATATAGACACTATGGTTGTCACAACCGAGGGTATCACCTAGGGTGGCAGGTCTTACATAGGACCTCAAGAAAGAGGCTTGAGCAGCAGCTGGAGGCCGGGTGAGGTGTGGGTTCATCTGGCATGGCAATGGAAAATAAGAGAAATCTAAAAATCTAGGAAACACAGCGAGAGCTGCGAGGGCCCCATCCTCATGTGTGGCACAAACCAGGTGCAGCGCTGAGCCGTGGGTGAGTGGAGACTCGTAAGCAGGCAGAAACGTGTTGCCATGTGAGGGGAGCTTTCCCTAGCCCTCCTGCGTGTAGATTTAGAGGTGAGCGTTTCAGAAGGTGAAGCAGAAAAAAAAAAAAAAAGAAAAGAAAAGAAAAGGAGCCTGCTGCTTAGGGAAGGGTAGTGAAAAATCATTCTTGAAGGATGGGAGACTAAATAAAAATATGCATGCTGCGGACACAGATAGGACTGCAGACTGTGAGACTGGGATAGCCAGTTTAGAAATATTCATCTTGCGCAAGATGGATAGAAATATAATCTGGTTAACACCCTGGGTAGTGGGGAGAGACTGAAGATGAAGCTGGATATAGGATCATCACGCGGTGGCTGTCATCTTGCTTTGGCAGCATTAAAATCCCTCGGTGGCGTTGCACTAATGCAGACACCAGTGTCACTGGAGATTTAAAACTCAGGGAAAAGCAAGGATGGGGTCTGAGTATCTGCGTATCTTCAAGAAGGAATAAGCAGCACGGTGACAGCAGAAAGGGCCAGGAAAATGGAGCCAGGCTGAAGCTGGAAGAGCATAGCCCTATATCAGAGCAGCATCTGGCAGCTGCTGAATATATATCCCAGTTAAGACCCTGTGTTGAGATGCCTGTTGGAGGAGTTTTGCCACCCTAGGCACCTTCATCAGGGCAAGAGCTGCCCATACATCCCACCACGGGGCAAGCCGGGAGCCCAGTCAGGTGTCTAAAGCGAGGTGGCATGAATAGGGATCCAAGTATGTGAAATATTCAAGGAGAACACCAATGAATGTGAGGAACATGAGTCACTCTTTCATATTTGGCACCCTTGGTCCCACCACAAGAGCGTGCTTCAGCACATAGCAGAGCAGCTTTCATGTCTTGGGTTATGGCAGATGGTTGCAAAAGACCATCACGGATATTATCTCAATAGCAATTTCTGGCCACACCAAAGTGGTTGGTTTTTTAAAATGGTTATGGTAATAATTTACCAGGTTACTAATTAGTCTATTAATTTTGAAATGGTTCAGGACAAGGTTGAAAAATGATGATTCATATGTATTGTTTATCAAGAAAGATTTCAGAGAGGACAACTACTTATTACAAGTATATCACATTATGAAATCAACGGAAGAAGAAAAAACTAAGAAACCACAGAAAATAATAACTAAAAAAAAAAAAGACAAGGAACATTATTAATCTACCAGGATAAGAAAAGGCAGGCCACATTATATGTTGAGGAAATTAATATGAATTATATGAATATAAAATATATCCATAACCTTCTTTAAGTGCTGTAAGAGGGAATAAAATTATGCCTTACATCTTCTGCACTTGCCATCAATTATGTTCCTTTGTTTCCTGGTGCATGATTATAAACAATTGCCTTAGAAAGGAGTCACATTCTTGACTCACTAGTCGCTAATCTTAGGCCTGTATTCAGGTGTAATGCCACTTCTTTGTCGAGTCTGTAAGTGATTTGAGTCTGTGTCTCAGAAACAAATCCTAGGAATTAGGGCAATGGGAAGATGTTTGCTTTAGTCCCGAGGAAGCGTTGCAGTGTTACTGCTTCATGTTGTGGTCTTTCAAGGTCTTCTATTGTACTTGCAGCAATAAGAGCCCCTTTTTTGGACCACTGGAGAAGATGCTATGGTGCTATATTATTTTTGATGAAACAGCTTCTCCTTAAGAACATATCTTTTCAGCCTAAGCGAATGCAGCTGTTTTAGTGATTTGGATAACTTCCAGAGCAAGGGGACGGGTTATGCTTCGGCTCTGAAGGGTGGTAGTCCACGCAGCAAGACCATCTTCTGGACACCGTAAATGGAAACGTACCTGCCTGGAGCTTTGCAGCTTGGCCAGCCCTGGCCATCACACAGACCCCACAAGGAGCAGGACCCTTCTCCGTCTACCAACAGCGCACCTGCGGTGTGGCCCATCTCCTTCCCTGGCAAGTGTGCTCAGAAGCTCCTTGCCCTTATCGAGGTGCTTCTCCGAGGCCCTTGAGCAGCCACAGATGTCCCAAATGGCGAGGCTGCCACCTAAAAAGCGATGCCGTGATGAAGGTGTCAAAGGGCTCTGGTTTAATTGTGCTAAATGTTATTGACTGCATTTATGGCTCTGTTGCTTGAAAATGGCTGTTTTGTCTGCTGTGCTATATTACAAGGACTATTATTCTTGCAGTTTAAAGAACCTGTCTCTTCTTCCAAGTTTTCCTGCCTAGTAAGTGCATTCTAATTTACATTCCTCTTCAGTTAGTAAGTCCTGGTTCAGCCTTAAGTCCTTCTTGAAAATCCTGGACTGATTCATTTCTCCCCTGAAGAAGCTCCTCATAAACTCTGGCTCACCCCACATACATACATTTTATTTTAATTAAAAAATACCTTGCTGGCATGACAAGCTATACAAGTTTTGCTAAAATATTAAATAATTAAAAAAGAAAGGACCTCAGAACCCTCAGGTCTCTGTCATAGAGAGATACAATACATCAAACATCTGTCCAGAATAGAAGTGAGGATAGTCGGAGCATTTGGAGTTTTAACTTCTTGCCATTTATCATTGTGATGCATTTCTGATCTGGAGACAGGTTCCTCTGCAGATGGATCAGAGCCTATCTTTTTCTTTTCTCCTATAGCTGTGCAAATGTTCTCCTCATCATTTTTAGTGGAAAGTTTTTCTACTTTCTTTTTTTCTTAAAAAATCTTTTTCTCACATTTCCACCTATTTTATGCACAGAAATAGGATGTTTCTCCACTTCAATTCTGCCCCCCATCACATTAGCTGCTCAGTGATTTCTTTTCAGTTCTGCACTGTGCTTTGCCTCTTCCAATTTCCACTCCTAGTTTACAGTCACTGATTCTTTATATGCTGAGGATCTGCTCTTGGCTGGCACATCTCACCCTGCAAAGTTATCCATTAGTGTCAGAGAGCTATTTAAAACTCTTCTGCAGGTCCATCTCTCCGGCTTTAAAACACTTACAGCAGTGACCTGATGTGGTTTTGACCCGGGCTCAGGCCTGGGGATGATGCACGCTCTTGCTCTGGGTCCTGCATCCACAGAAACCTGTGCCGCTGTGTAAGCAAGCCCATGGGAATGCGGAGCAGAAAGGAGGAGCGTGCATAGCGCTTCTGGTATGTGGCCAGGCAACTAGGGCTGCCGAGCTCTTAGCCAGCATCTTCTCTGGGTGCCGGGAGAGTGAGAGCAAGACGAGAAGGGCAGACCATGGCGTCAGCCCACGCGAGGAGCCCGCTACAGGAGCTCGCTCTGTGTGGAAAGCCATAGAGGTGTGTTAGCACGGCGCTCCACCTGGACTAGTCTGCCCCCATGATATAACCTCTCGGAGCGAGTTTCTGGAGTCTCTTCTCATACCAAGGTGCATGTTGGTCTATGTCCCTATTATCCAAAATAACATATTAATTTCTTTTGGAAGGTCTCCTACAGTGCCGGTCTTCTGAAGTGCATTTCTTGGCTGTGTAAATTCCTGTTCATTCATGTACTTCAAGTGCAAACAACCCACATACAGCAGAGTTGCTCTGTATCTATCTGAACCATTTTGCCAGTGAATCTAGAAGTGGCCTTGTAAATTTAATATTTATTGTTGTTTGTACGGCATTTAATATTTATTTGTTATCCATGTAGCAATAAACTTGTTCCAGGCACCTAGCAGCTCAGTGAAACAAACCGAGACAATGTTAGCAAACTACACATTTGAAGAGGAGGAGGCAAAGCAACAAAGCAGTGTCACCAAGCCATGAAATTTTCTCAGCTTTCTATGCAAGGGGGGAAAATAATAGCAGAAATAGTGGCTGCAGGTGGTCTTGTGCACTGGCTGAAACCATGGCCATCACAGAATGCTTTGGAGAAGGACATGAGAGTAGCATTGCAGAGATGTGTAGCATAAGTTTTTCTTATGGAAAGTTTGCCTCAACACTTATTAATGAGTCAGACAAATGGTAGGGGCTAAATATGACCCTAAGCATGATTGTGACCTTCTTACCTCTCCTGTTTGCCTCAATACCTCGCTTCAGCATCCCATAGGCCATTAACCCTTTCCCACGCCAAGCTGCAAATGCTTCTCCTCAACCTTTTGGGTGCCTAGGGATGAGAGGAGAGCAGGTCTCTGCAAGGCCAGTGCCTTGCAGCGGCGCAGGTACCTACCAGCAAGCCGAGCAGAGGCAGGTGCACGTGCGGATGGGTGGGCTCAGCCCATGCCCCCGAGGAGCGCCTCCGTACCCATCCGCCCAGCTGCAGGGTTTTGTGTCCGTGCACTTCTCCTCAAAGTGCAATCACAGCACAGGGACATAACACAAAACACATTTTTAGGCAATTTCCCTGTACAACAGCTCTCCTTGTATTTGAGTAAGTTTGGACTCCAGCACATTTTTTATTCTAGTTAATGTAACCTAACTCTCAATCTTCATGCCATCCATATGAATATTAGCCTCTTTTCAAATCCTGTCTTCCTAGCCTCAGTGGTATCTGTGGCTTAAAGTCCCATGCATTAATTATACTTTGTGTAATAAAGTATTTCCTTTAGCAGTTTAAATATGTTGGGTTTAATACACTTCTCCTGTAATTTATATGGCAGAAATTGACTTCTAGATATCACTTCATTTACCTCCCCTGTGTTCCCCATTATTCATTGCTTCTCAAAACTAATGCCCCAATTTTCATTCTCTTTGCCAACAGAATTACTTCTCTCCCTTCATACCTGTTTTGAAGTCAATGATCAACCCTGAGCGCAACACTACAGTGAGTGTGTGCTACTGAGTTACAGTGTCAACATTATTTCTAAATACTCTTGAAATCACCTAATACTTTGCTGTTGTTTTTTTTCTTTTTTGCCCTACTAGAAATCAGTTTTAAGTGGATGGCCGCATCCTGAATTCTCTGTAGAGAACCAGAATATTGAAATTTTCCAGTTCATTTTGTGTGCAACAATGTTAAAAAATATTTCCAACACTACAATCATAACCTGTTTTCAAATTTCTCTAGCTCCAATATTTTTGTGCTCTGTTCTTCAACCCTTTGCCATTGGGCCTTTCCCTTCAGTCCTCTTCACCCCAATTATTTTTCCATGTCCAACGCCATGCAGAAACTCTTGGTTTTCTGAGACTACCCTGACTGTCTTACAAATTTCAATACTCTGCAAGCTAGTGATACCCAAATACTTCCCTGTGTGACTCCTAAAGAAACTGCTAGCAAAACCTTCTCCCATCCATCCAGGTTTTTTCCTCCTCCACAGTACCTGCTTTCTCTCCCCCCGCCATAAGAGTATGCACGATTTCTTCCCAGTGCCTTTCAGGGCTATCCAATGCATTTCATGTCTCTCCCAAGGAATTCCTAACAGGGTTTCTTCCCCCACTCCCTCCCTCCATTTTTTTTTTTTCTTTCCTCACATCCCCCTCTCTGCTGCTCACCTCTGGGATGTCCCAACCCTGGGAGCTGGTGGAAACCCATCCCATGAATCCCCATTCTCATGACCTTTGTCATCACCAAGCTGCTGGGAATCTCTTGGAAAAGGGAAATGAATCAAGCTCACCCAAGACAGAGACTTGGAGGATTATTGAGAGTTTCTCCTCTTTCTGACCTTCAGGGCTCAGTCAGTGATGGAAAGTTTCACAACTTCTGCTTCATTTTGTGATTAGGCACAGAAAAGATGATGGGAGACATGCGCCCATCACTATTTTCTAGGGAGGTGCAAGGAATTTGCCCCGTTGGCAAGCTTTCCGCTTCTGTTCTAAGAAGGAAAATGTTTCCCTGTTATTAGTGAACTGGAAACTAGTGAAAGCCAGGAAATTGAAAGCTAGCGATGATCTTTTTCAGGCCCAGAAGAGTGTTTGTGTGGTGCTCGTGGTAAAAACCTCCAGCATGCTGAGGTGTGTGGACATAGTTTTTCATTCATTTTCATTCACAGTTTTGCAGAATGGTTTTAATTTATTTGAATGCCTGTACCTACAGTGCAGTTTCCGATTAAATCAGTTTTCAGAGATTTTGGCTGGTAGTAAAAGTGTACGAACTTTGCAGATTCTTATATATGAAGATCCCATCCAGAAATAATTTTAAAAAATGAAATTTTGAACAATTGGGTTAGGGTTTTCCTAACATCTCAAAGTTTGGTGTGAATGTGTATGTGAATGTGTGCACATGCCTTTGTGGCACTTAATAATCCAAAACTACACAACTGAGAACACCTAACTTCTTTATAGATAGATGTTCATAGAGAGATTTTTTTTTTTTGAAAAAATAAGATTATTCTGTCTTACCTTCTTTTTAGAAATTTGTTCTATTCATATGTGTGGTTTTCAACAACCTTTTCCCATCTATAAGTAAATTCAAAAAACAGATAAGGAAATAAATACAGAAATTTTTGGATGTAGCACGTAGATCTGCAGAGAGGTCTGTGCTGAAATTTGGATTTGTGTGGCTGAGGCCTCGTGCACTGAGCCAAACATAATTGCCTCTAGTTCTTATGCACAGCATCTCATTTGTGGATTTAAAAGTCCATAAGTGCTCATTGCCATGATGGATCATAACAGCTTCTGAGGCAGTTTTCAACACCAGTGTGGTAAAAGATATTCATTTAAAATTACACTAAATATATGCATTTTTTTTTCCAACTGTGAAAGACCATCAGTACCAACTGCTGTAATGAAGGGGATCCATTATAGACTCTTTTGTGTTCCCAGAGGAGATTTCTGATAGATCAAATAAAAGGAATTGTGTACACACACATCACACACATACACACATTCATCATGTTACACCCACAGCCTTAAGCCGAAATAAGACAAGAACAAGGCAGCTCGATGCCTTTTTTAGACTAAGAAATTACAGTGCATTAGTTTCAACCTAAAATGGTTTATAATCTCTAAAAGCAATACTTTATGTTGCATTTTATGCAGACAGAGAGTCTGAGGGTTTTCCCAAGCCTGCTCTTATTTTCGACTCTGGCATGCAGGTATTGCAGATAGTAGAAACTTCCATCAGGGGTCTCTGGCTAGCAGACGATCTCAGCAGGTCGTGCTGCGGCGTGCGGGCACTGGGAGAAGTCCAAGGAAGGACTTGGAGCCTTTTTGGTGGGTTTCTGTGGGGGGTACGTTTGCACACGGGTGCGTGGCCCACGGCTGCGGCGCACGGGAGCGTGTGCGGACGCTTCCCACGCTGATGTGGGACAGCGTCCTCTGCCACGTGCATCACCTGAAAGCGCTGTTTGCAGGCAAAAATCGCCAGCCTCAGCCGCAGCAGCAGTTAGCTCTACGCTCCTGGTTTAGTTGCCGAAAGTCACAGCTAGGGAATGTTACAAAAATCCTTGGAATGTGTCTCGAGGAGATGCGTGAAACGCGGCGTGCAGTTGCTTTCTCTGGGTCTCGCTTTGTGGCAAGCGTGTCCCTAGGATATACATGTGTGTACGTGTCCGGGTGCCTGCATGCACGTGGTGCAGGAGACTGGAGAGGACAGCAAAGGAATACGCAGAATCGCAAGCGGCTGCCGCGGAGCGCTCCCGCTTTGCAGGGCGCTCTGCTCAGAGGCTCTCGGCTGCCTCTTGCCCAGACAAGCTTCTCTAAGTCAGACGAGGAATAGATACACCTGGAAAGCACAAATCTAATCACTTCCCTCCCCCCTCCTTCTTTTTTGGATACTGATAAGTAGCAGCAGCAGCTGGACAGGTAAGAAAAGGACGGGTGAGGAAGCATGAAATCAAAGTGACAAAAAGCCCAGCCCTGCTGGAACGAGGATCTGCCTTTTGCTGCACACACGCACAAAAAATCCTGATGAGAGCGAGTAACTAGAGGGGACACTTCAGCAACATGCTTCCTCCTGCTAGAAAAACAGGTCTCCTTCTAGGCTGACTACAGCCCTAATCGTGTGCGCTTTGGGGATCCTCTTACTTTTCTATAACGTGAAACGTGGCGAGATGAGAACCTCATTTCCTTTCATAGAAATTATTTCAGATTTTAATAAACGTCTAGGGGATGGATATAAAGCATATTCTGTGTGTGTAGTAGTATGTGTTTAACGCATATTCAGATGTTATTGTAACATGTAATAGGAGGTAGACACATAGATATATGTATCACATTTATAATATATATTGCAGAGCTCAACATTTCTCTCTCCTATATATTGTCTATAATCTGCATGCTTATTCCACATGTTTACATAGAAATATGCATGCACATACGCTTACACGTGTATATTTTTCTACAGAGGAAAGCCCAAATTTTTATTTTGTATTGTGGGTGTATGTACAGGTCAGAGGATTGTTTTGATAATTTTACAGCTTTGGCTTAAATTAGAAAAATGTAAATCACCTAAAGCCCAGGGAGTCTGAGTTTCATTTTCAGAAATGATTTAAGAATACAAGCCCACTCACTGTGAATGAGACTTAGATTTCCTATTGGTTTTTCCAAACAGACTCAAGTGAATATATTGTATATACTCAGGGTTGGGGTGGAATCTTATTAATGTACATAAAAGCCTGAAGTAAGAGAGTGAAGAAGATGGGGCCAGACTCTTCCCTGTGGTACCTGGTAACAGGATGAGAGGCAACAGGCGCAAACTGAAACCAACACTTCTTATACACAAGAAAATGCACTTTTTTTTTTCCTGTGAGGCTGGTTGAATCCTGGAACAGGTTGCCCAGAGAGGCTGTGGGGTCTCCATCCTTGGGGATATTCAGAAGCCATCTGGACAGGGTCCTAGGCAGCCTGCTGTAGGTGACCCTGCTTGAGCAGGGGGTTGGACTAGATGGTCTCCAGAGGCCTCTTCCAAGCTCAACCCTTCTGTGATTAAGTGTTTTAAAATCTCTCTTTATGGTCTCTTCCTGACTGAACATAATGGTTTGAATTTTTGGAGTGGGCATCCTAGCAGCACTTTCCTCTGCTAGTTGAGTGATGCCCCCCGCCACACACACATATATATTGGGCAACATGGGCACTGGTACAAAACTCCCTGAGACCCAACATAAATCTATTTAAGTGTTAGATGCACATAGTTTTTTAGAGTGTTTGTGATCAGAGACTAAGGAACCAGGCTGCTTAAGGGCTAGGTATTCTTGAAATGAGTGTGCAGACGTTCAGTATGGCTGTGTTTCTACCAGATACTTTATGTGTGGTAGATTTTTTTTTCAACCATGCTTTGGGTCATAAGACATCAGTTAAGCACCCTTTCCCAAACAAGTGCCAGCAAAACCTTTATACTCTGCCCCAACTTGGGCTATTCTGTATATGATACCTTTTATTAAAGAAATATTTTGGAACAACTGTAGAGCATTTTTAATAACATTATTGGCACTCTAGCCCTCCTCCTCTAAAGCCAGATGACTTGGGGCTCTGTAAACACTAGCAACACTTTCTTCATGTCAGTAGCCTTATTGACTTCAACTCTGTACAGAACCTGTAGCAAAACTGAGAGTGCAGCTCAACCACATGAATGGGCTTTTTTTTTTAACTTTAAAATGTTTTACCATATATTATCCTGTCATAATTTTGTTCTATAAGAAAGCTCAGGAATTTCCAGGATGACAAGCAAGCATCCCACAGGAAAGTCAAAATTCCCCCTCGCTTGGTGTAACCCTTCCCACCCCCCCCCACAATTAGCTTCATGGTAAGTCTTAAAGCTGGTCCTGGGCAAGTCTTATTTGGGGCCTTGACTGTTGTAATTCTGGAGAAGTCAGAACATCTGGCATTAGGTTTTAGCTCAGTAACTTGGACAAGTTTGAAGAGCTTTGAATATGATTCTTGATTGAATGCCTGGTGCTTCCAGGCACCGAAGGTCAACTGGTATCAGGAGATGTGGTGCTGGTGGCCCTCCTAGACTCAGCCTGAAAAAGACTAGCTGAGGACATGAAGTATCACAGACACAACCCACCTGCAGAGCCGGGGCTTGAAATTTTTGTAAGAAAATTAAAAACGGCAGCTCCTTTTAGTTGTTCTGCGTTTTGGAATAGAAAGAGCAAAGCCCAGAGAGAAGAGTAGAGATGGGACAGAAAAAGCAGTTGATTATGCCTGGAAGGTATAAAAACGTAATTTGATATGCAGCTCTGCAATTTATCACATACCTATCGCCCTACATGTGTCGCGGAGGAGCGTGTGCGAGCAGCCCGGGGGCTACGGAGGGCGGGCGGCTGCGTGTGGACACACGTGGGCCGAGGGGCGCCGCCGTGGGCTGCCAGCGCCGCCGTGGGCCGCCAGCGCCGGGGCTTTCGTCCAGCAAGGCAGCAGGGCCTGCGGGTGTCCTCTCGGGTCCCCGCCGGGCAGGGGGCTCCCACCACAGGCCCTCAAGGCACCAGGACGCAGCAGCACACGGAGAGGCTCCCACCTCCTCCTGCCCGAAATGCTGCGGAAAAATCCTGTCAGTAGTTTTAAGGGAAGGATGTTGTGGTGGGGCTGGCAGTAACTGAGCTCCTGGCTTCGCACTGGCTCGGATGAAAACTGGATGTTGCTGCATCCTGCGGCAGCGCCCGTGCTGGTGTCCGGCTGGCCGCCATCCGGGAAAGTCAGGCCGTCCTGCTCAGCCCCAGTGCCCCTGCCCGCTGCCTGGCGCGCTGGGCAAAGCGCCCTTGGCCTCCGGTCCCCTTCCCGGGATGGGGAAGGAGAGCCATCCGCAGGGAGCACCGGGAAGGCGCCCAGGGCCGGCTGGGAAAGCAGGGAGGCGATTCCAGCTCGGCGGCTAAGCCGAAGCGTCCCAAAACCCTGATTTACAAACATAAAAATAATAGCGTGAGCCTGCACCTTAGGAGCCTTCTTGAAAGTATCAATAATTTCCATACACAAAGAATTTACCTCAGCCTGGGATTCACTGTAAAGTGTTTCGAATAGGGTAAGTAGGACCACTTTATTGCTGTTCGCAAATTCACATGCATTTATTCTGCTGAAAATTTGATATAGGGCATTTTTTGTATTCCCATTTATCGCTTGCCAAGAAATAATTAAGAATAGGAGCTAGAAGATTAATTTTAAATAAAAAATCTTCTCAAATGAAAATGTCAGGTCATAAAAATTCCTTTTAAATCATAACAGCATATAAATCTTTGAAATTAACCATGTAATTACAATGTCTATCAACTTTTACCTTGAGCTTTGAGCCTCTCTTTTTAATCTCCCATTCTTTTTTAATGAATAGCTATTTTGAAATTAAAAAGTACTGTTCATTACACATGCCCCACTATAATAGGGTTTTTATCATATTTGCTCTATTTAAAAATACTTGCTACTTTGTAATTATTCACACGCCGATCCCTTCCTATATTGAGTAGAAAATAAAAAATGAAATAGAAGTCAAAGGTGCTTTAGAGCTGAATGATTTACACAATTCATTAAGGACGGTGATTTTTCAGTTAGCATCAGATTAAATGGTTACTTACTCTCAAATAGCCCTTGGGGAGTTGAATTGCTGGGTAGCAAACAGATTAAAGTTTGCATTGAAAGAAAAATTGAATTCAGAGGTAATCAATAGCATAATAGGGGCAGTGAGTGGTGCCTGCTGCCTGAAATGAAATTACCATATTTTTAATCTTAATTTTCCACTCTGTTTATCTGACAGTGTGGATGTGCAATCCAAACAGATAATGAGAGAGTGGGATATTGACACTGCTGTCCTCTGGAGTGCTTGTTTTCAGTGATTAAATGCTGTGATCTGTGATTACTTTGTGCAGGGATGTCAGAGCTGCTGGCCAGAACTATGGGAGGGACACTAGCTCAGCAGCTGTAGCTCTCTGGTCTCTCAGGTCCTAATGTCTGAAATTCATTTTCTGCCAGCTATGCGGGGGGAAAAAAAATTACCTATTTATGTATATACTTCTGCTGCACAAATTACAATAATTAATCCCATTACTATTGTTGTCCCGATTCAAAAACATTTAATTAGATCAATATGTAGTGCAGCCTCTCTGTAAGCACTATATTAACGAGCCACCGAACTTGCAAGCAATGGTAAGACATGAGTTATTATACAAAGCATGACTAGCAAAGTTTGGAGGTAAAGTAAATTATCTTTGGAGCAGAAGACGACGGATAATGGGAAGTGTGATCGTATCAGAGATCCAGCAAAGCCAGATTGTGCAGATATATGGGAATCGGAAGGGCAAATAATGCCTGTTGTAAGTATACTGTCCACAGGCTTTTTAAAATGCAAATGTAACGATAGAGATGTTTTTGTAAAAAATACAGAAGGATCTGGGGACAAAACACAATTTAAAAATTCTAACACATTAACATAGCCAGCACAATCGGAATTCAGAAAAATATAATGAAGTAACCTCCTCTTGACAAACATCCTAGATTACTTAATTCCATGGAATATAAAACCTCAAAATATTCCCCGTTTGTTGCTTAACCTAAAACCCGGCATGAGCCATTTGCATTTTGATTACAACGAGCAAGATGGTACGTTCGGCATGAGGGCTGGATCCTCCCTGCTAATGGGATTACTGGCACGGAGCAAGGTTATTTGGGTGCAGAAGGTTATTGGTGCACTGCTTGTGTGTTGTTTGCTCGCAGGGATCAAGCCCTGGAAACAGAATTTAGGGAAAGCTTTATACGTGTGCATGAGCCTTGGATTTGATGGATGTATGTGTTATTTGAAATGGGGTATGTATGTCAGACCTTTGCAGTATATTTATTGGTGACAACTACCAAGTTCTCTAGAGAATTAGCATCTTGTATAACATGATTTCCGCCTTTAATTATAACCATATGAAGAAAACTTACTTTCCTAACATCAATAAGAAGGTTTTTCTATACCCCTTACCAAAACTGTGGTGTCAAGGATTGCTTTGGCCTTATGAGGGAAGCTAGTATTTTTTTACCAGTCACTAGTTACCTACATAGGTATTTTTATATTTTGTACATATATATGCATTTTTAGCTACTCTTTTGTATATTAGTTTATATTTTACTACATGATAGCGTAGAAGACAGGGCTTTATTTTCAGAAGTGGTGAGCTTTCATGGTTGTAAAACAGTTGCCGTTGCAGTCACTCATGTCGGCAAGACTTCACCTCTTCTGAGAGTCAGGCACTGTATAAAAACCTGAAGGATCCTGATTGCAGTGCTCATCCTGAAAGACGCTTACTTTCTGTAGCTACCTGCAGCTACGTTGGACCACGTTGCTTGATCTCTAGCTTTATTGAGGGCATGGAGAGTATATCTCACAGCAGATAGTTCAAAAATGCCCCAGAGTCAAAATTTTCCTTCCTTGAATGCGTTGACATGCACATACACTAAACAAGGAACAGACTGATTTGCAGGGATGAAACCTGCAACCTGCCTGTGCACCCGGCTGTGGTCCTTCCATAAATATTTTTGCAAGCTGGAGTGGTGGTGCAATGCATGAGCTGGTGTGCAGCTGTTGCCTGATGGGGTGCTCATTCACCAGATACAACTACAGGGCCTCCCTTTGCTCTTCCTCTGAAAATTGATTCAAATGAATCAAAAAATCTTGTGTTTTGGCCTCCATTTTACATTTTCGTCTCTCTGAACATTCCTCTCTCTGACTCTGAACATTGATTTCTCTGAAGGTCCAGAGAAATTCCTACATTACTTACTGAGGGCAGAAAATAATAAAACAACAGCTTCTCCAAGGACTAAAAAAAAAAAAAAGATTTAAAATATAAAATCTCTTTCTCAAAGATGTCATACTGAAACTGATGTCAAGAGATATCCTCCATTGTCTTCCTTAAATAAGTATTGCTGTTGGAATGCTCTTTCTTTGCTGTCAGAGAAACTACTAGTAGAAAAGACCACAGAGGGAAACAAGAAAGGGTGATGAGTCGAAGAAGATGCTCGGATATGGGGCTGGAGTCTACATATTCCATGCAATACACAAGGATGTAAATCCATAATACACTGATTCAAGTTCTACATATGGTATGAATTTAGAATCGGATCTGAAGTACTCTAATACAGCAGAATGCACCTCAGTATGCAATGACAGAGATATCTGCAAATATTTGTTATCCACTAATAATATTTTTCTTTTAAATAAATCATGAATGGTCATATATATTGCATGGTGTTATTCTTGCCCCCTTACTGAATGCTTGTGCAGATGAAGGCTCTGATTTGAGACTGCTGCAGTCAATGGAAGTCTTGTCATTGACTTCATTGGGAGAAAGGCTACAGTCAAAATGCATGAGGAGATCTGAGCCTTAATTCCCTGCTAGTGACTGGCCCGAGGAAAGGATGGGGGAGACTATGCCATCACTGTAAAAGGATTTGATCTCTTAGGGACACTCTTGTTTTTTCTTTTTGATTTCTAAACTTGCTGTTGGCTCAAATGAGATAATTATACAAGCACTTGTAGCATGAATAGTCATGCATGATAAATTATAACACATTTTCCAATGAATACTTAAATATATGATCTTGAAATTTGCTCTTTTTTTTTTTTTGCAAATGTCTTATTAAGTGAGTGAGTATAAAATTGAAGTGAATGTGACAGACACAAATCCACTTAAATGTGGACTGATCAAACATTCATGACTATTCACTCACCTTTAATACAAAGACAGTATCGAAAATATTCAGACAATTATAACCGATACTTTCAGCAGATTTTTAAGATGACATTATTTTCATATTAGTCTTTGAACAGTGCATTGAGGAGATATTTTATCAGCTCCATATTGTCAATGACATGAGTTCCCCTCAGAATTGCCAATATCTCACAGAAGTCATTTGCTTTGCCATATTTCTTTGAAACAGTTTTCTCCTGAAATTACTATATCTCCTGTGTTTGTCATATCCATTAATATAAAAATACAATGAATTAGCAATACTTTTAAAAATTGCTAAAAAGTCTAGACATGAGAAACTCCCTTGAGTCATGATTGCTTTGCTCTCTCTATTTTGCAAACCATCGTAAATAAAGGTGTCATTAAAAGATAGGAGTGTTACAAAGTTACGGACAGTTGCCGTCATACTGAAGTTCAGGAGCATCTCTGTGGTTAGCGAATTAAGAAGCTCTTATTTCAAATATATATTTTTGTGGGAGAAGCAATATAGTTGCAGTTGCTTCCTGCATATTAGCACCAAGGTACCACGCTGCTTCAGCAAGTTGTTGAATACCCAGAAAACCAGAAAGACAGACGCAAACTGCATGTAGTCCTCTAGATCTCCTTGCAAGAGGGACATCTATATTCATTATTACTCTTTCTATTGTGCTATCTGCATCAAATTTGTGCATCAAATATGCTACCAGAAACTTGAAAATGCTGATCCTGAGGCCTCTGCAATATTGCTAATAAACACCCATTGAAATGGAAAGTGGTTAAAGAGCTGTTTGAACTTCTTTCCTGTCCTCTCACTATAGAGGTATAGTCCAACTGAACGCTGGGGTTTATAAGAGCACAAAAGCTTTCTTCTGCCCATGTACCTGCAGTCACCACTTTAAGTATATTGAGCTTTAGAACACACAAAGAAAAGGGAGAAAATCCAAACCAATCTCTTTCCTTTCACTCCTTAAATCCGGACATGCTCCATCACCTTTTCAAAATAGTGAGCCGCCCTGCCCCAAAACGGAGAAAAGAAACAAAATCAAATGCAAAACAATGAAGAAGGGATAATCTGATCTTTAAATAAGGAGACATGTTGCTTGGGGCTTAGGCAGGGTAAAGTTTCACAATGATGTCACCTTCTTCTGAGAACGTGACCCCCATAAGAGGTGAAGGGTAAAATACAAATACCACTAATCCATTGTGTTTGTATATCTCTTAAATACGTGCCGAGTTGGGCATGACTGACTCCACCAACTCTCTGGCACACTAGTAAGTCTTTACTCCATGCGTTGAATGGGCAGTATTCATGGAAATCAAATGTCTGTTCCTATTTTTTCTGACTGAAGTTCAGCTCGTTCATGCCTTTTCACTAAAAATAGGCCTTTTCTGTCTTATTTCTGACGAACCTAGATTTGATTTTCACATGTGAAAACGAAGGGCCCTTTGGTTTTCACATAGGAAGCAATATCCTCTGCATGTAGCAATTGCACAATTCTAAATCAAGCGTGTTCATTATTGGGATTTTTATTTTCTAAAATATCTGCTCCAAACCAAACAGGAATGAACTCAGGAAAGTCTTCTGCCTGTGCTATAGTCTCAGAGCTGATGCTACTGTGGTCCCTTCTTGCCTTGTTGTCTGTGTCAGTGACAGGGAATGGAGCTTATCTACGATTGCCTAGCATAAGCCATAAGTAGAGAAAAGAAAATTTAAAGATTATCAGTAGCTAACTATTTTATTTTATTTTATTTTATTTTATTTTATTTTATTTTATTTTATTTTATTTTATTTTAGTTTAGTTTATTTTATTTTAGTTTAGTTTAGTTTAGTTTAGTTTAGTTTACTTTTGGAGCATCCTTGAAGACAGACATGTGCTAGTGTAGGAGAAACAGAGATACAAACATCATGAGAAACCAGTGTCCAAGCTCTTTCTATTGTCTGGGTGATGTCTGTTTGCTTTTAAGACTGGTAACATAGAAAGCACAAACACAGATTGTATTTTAATAACATTTCTGTTTAAAAATATGAGCGATTCTGAGGACAACAAATAGCAAGGCAACCAGAAGCTTCTGCCCTATCTCACTGCATAGGAGCAAATCTGTCCTCTGTAACCTGGGTAAGGGAATTTGTTTAATCTGGCATTCCTGTGCATGAAACTTTATTGAGGGAGCCACAGAGGGAGGGGACCAGGATGACAGGAGAAATATTTATTTTTAAGGGGAAAAATAACTTTTGGCAAAAAGTTTGTGTCCCAAGGGGCCCAGCCTTTCCATGTAAGGACATAGCCTGCAGAATCTTGAGAAATGCTCTCCTCCTATCCAGGCAGATCTATATGCATTTTTCTGTATTTTTCCCACTAGTTCCTTCGTTTCTACGCCAAGTTTCGTGTTTCCGTCAGCAAGGGCTTTCACAACTAGCACCCAGCTTTTCATCTCTCCTTTAAATAGGTCCACACTGGTTTGACTGGGTCGAATACTCCTCATTTCCATGTTTGTTGAATTTTCACACAGGTGTCCTGGGGCTTTTTGCAGTTCCCGGGAATATTTTCATGTAACAGCTTCAAAAGCTACCCCACTTGACTCTTTTAAATCTCTTCTTATGCTCCCTTGTCAGGATGCTACCAGAGGAGCCTCTGCAATGTTTTTGGATACACTAATATCTCTGCGTACTGTGTTCACTAATATTACGTCATAATTTGTTTTACTTTTCCAGGTTCTGCCTTTCACTTGGAGCAAAGACGTGGTTGGTTTCTGTACTATGGATAGTACCCAGCAAAATGCAATCTTAACTCAAGGAGGAGGCTCGTGGTTGCTCTGATCGTACAAATTCAGTAACACCTAAAGCACTCAGTGCAGTTCAAGGTGACTTGGTATGCTTGGATTAAAAAAGGATTGACTGTTGTTGTTGGATGTTAACCTGCTGGGCACCCGTTAGGCAAAATGTTGATGGTACTTCCATAAAATTTGGTGAAATAGGTGGCAGAAAAACCGAAATATTTGTGTATTACATTGATGTCCTCCCCATACTCCTGCTTATACCAGTCTTGACTGTTGATACTGCAGTCCCTGAAGAGTGGGAACTGTCTTTTACTATACCATGTGCAGAGTTGCATAAAGATTGGTCAAGTGAGGAAGGTGCCTACACAGCTGTGCCTAGTGCCATTTTAGATGTCCTAAGGTATTGAAGTCATCCATGTGGTCTGGGAGATACAGCACAGGGCCAAGAAGACCAACCATGTCTCTGCAGAGAGGCCCCAGAGGCTGGGTGAGATTCCCCATGGAGATATCATGGCACCACACAGCTTGTGTTGGGCTGTGGATCCTACCCATGTCCAGAGCAACTGTCCCTGCTTCAGCCACAGCATCACTTCCCTGAGCGACTCCAAGGGTAGCACTAGGCTGCAATGAATCAGGGTATGGGTTCTTCTCCACACCCTCAGGAAAGTCGGCAAACAAGCAACAAAAGTTGTAGAGGAACATGAAAGTTTCAGCCTCGCTTCTATTCAGTCCTTAATTAAACCATTGGCTACGTCTAGACTCTGGGAGCTGGGAGTGCTGCCAGGCACCCGGGCCTCGTGCATTCCCACCCTGCTGCATCCTGAGTCAGGACTGGGGCAAGATCCCTGCGTCAAGAGGCTTCCCCCAGGATGGGAGTGGGGCTCCGTCGGGATCCCCAGCTTGTGCTTGCAGGCACACGGCTCCCGGGAGCCACACCACACACAGCTACAGCGTGGTGAGCACACAGCCAGCCTCTGTCGCCAGAAGAGACCATGGTCGTATTTTCAAAATAGCTACACAGTCAGTGGGGGCTTTTTTGCTGTTGTTTTTGTTTTTCTTTTCCCCCTCAAAGACTTAGTAAAAATGTTGGGAAACACTTTTCTAGACGCAGTAATAAAATAAAGCAGCAAAGCACCTCTAGGTTTGAGGAATGGATGGCTGAACTCAGGCTCTTGGTAAAGCTGAGTGATATTTAGCGAATACGGACAGACACCAATTTGCTTCATTAGTAAAAAGTAATTCTAATTAGTAAAAGTGATTCTAACCCTTTGCATTGAACCAAAGATATGAATCAAGCTATCAAATCTGAGGGCTTCCTGCTAGGCAAAATGAAGAAGTCATGTCACTGCTACAAAAAAGATCATTTTCATCTTTGGACTCAAGCCACAGATCTAACTTGTTAAAAAACGAAACAACAAAAAACCCACCATTTTTCATTTCAAGTTTGAGTTAATATACATCTATGATTTTCTCCTGGAATGACCTCTGAGATGCAGAGTTTTGTGTGCCATAGGTCTAAATAACTTCGAGGTACATGATCTAGGACAGAACTCCATGGACTAACTCAAGAGAATTATGAAGAGAATAAAGGAAACCTTGCCCAGGACACAACGTGAACTGCAGGAAGAACTGGAATCAGCAGTAGGCTAAAGACCGGGATAGAAGTGAATAAAAGACCAAGAAACCTGCATTGTGCCTGAGTAGATCAACACCTGTTACTTCCTATCAGAATACTTTTAAAAGCAAAGGGCCCAAGCGTTCAGATTCGTGATGTCAGAGGGTCACATCCCTTTCTCACTGAAGTGCACGTGCCAGCTACAGCCTGCATTTACCCATATCTCAGCAAGAGACATGTAAGAGTTTCAAAGGCACACATCCCACTCCAGAAGAGACATTTAGAAGAAGAGCACCTTCAAAAATGTGCAGGCAGCTCAAGTGTGGCCACCTGAAGGTAAGGTAAGAGCAAGCAAATCTACGTGGTCCCTTTCCTGCAAGGTGGGCAATAACTTCTGTAGCTTCTCCTTAAGGTCAGAGGTATACACTGACCAGAGGCCATGCAAGCACAGTTGAAGGTGCATGGGCCTTCTCTTTCCTAAGGAGGTCCAAGTACACCCACTCCAGCTGCCACGTTTGTCCTGCTGGCAGATCCATCGCCAACACACTTTGAGGAACAGAGACTGCTGTGTGGTCAGAAACCTACAGAGAAAATAATTCCCAAGTGACATCCAGCCATCACTTTGTGGTTATCACTGTGATAGCATTAGTCTGGGGCTGTACAGGTCAGTCTCCAAAGGAGACCAGATCAGCAACATCATCTGAAGATACTCCAAGAGTAACTCACCTGTCTCAGTAACTAGGTGGTAAGAAAATGTCTGCCTCTAAGGATCTCCATCTAATTTCCAGCAGTGAAGAGCAGCTTTATTTCAGGGATGGGCCCCTGTTAGAAAGCAAGGCAGGAAACAATTTCTCTTGCTGTTCATACAGCTGTTCTACATAAAACTTAATATAATAAAGAATTACTGGCAGGACGGACTTTTTTTCCAGGAGTAAAAACTTGCCACCAAGCTAAGAAAAATAATTTGGCATGAAGGCACCTGCCATAATATTATTTTCATTTGATACTCTATTTCACTGGAGCTTGACTTTAAAAGGGCCCATGCCCTTTAAATGTGCCATGACTTTAAATGTGCCCCTGTGTGTAAGAAAAATGGTAGATTTAGCTGTGAAAAGTGGAGTCAGCAGGCCACAAAAACTTTTAGCACGTGGCAAGTATATAAGCCCTCTGCAACACCAAACTATAATATAGAGCAGGGAACCAAGCAGGAAAAAAAAAAAAGAAAATCAGTCTTTTACAAGTGGTCCCTTGGGTGGTACCTTATTACAGAGAGGCTTTACATGCACTCAGTGCTATGGCTGGTAGCGCACTGCCCTGCAAATGAAAGGGATGAGGGCAGCATATGCAGAGGATTTCAAGGACAAACGTGGAAATTTCCCTCCCTGTTAATGATGAATACCTGAAAAAAAAATAATAATTTGCACCGAGTGGGGCACATAACTTACCTCGGGTAAGAGGGATACAGGGTTTCGATGACACTGATATGGGAGGAGTAAGAGCAGCTGAGCAGGGCAGCTGCAGGTCTTCCAGGTATTGCTCAGGCACGGATCAATGCATAGCAGCAAGGCCCATGCATTTTCCACATCGAGATCTTAAAAAACTTACTGGTTGCAATTATGTAGCTATACAGGACAAGCCTTTCTGTGTGTTAGTGGTGGTAGTAAATGTTTATATTTACATTATGGTGGTGTCCAAAGGACCCAGTAGGGGAGCATTATGTATAGAATAGTATAAAGAATGAAAAGATATAATCCCTTCCCTGCAGAGTTAACCATCTAGAGGACACAAACAAACAAAGGGCAGAAGAATGGAAATAAAATGTACATGCAAATGAGTATGGCGATGAATTGGGGCAGCTTTGTGAGCTGCTAAATGTATTTTTCTTCCTTTCTTTAAGGAAGAGATAAAGATACACAATAGTTACTAGCAAGTCACTGGGAAATTCTAGGGGACTGGAATTCATTTTGGTTTCAGATGAGTGAGTTTATTAGAAACCTTCTACTATTACTTTAATTTTAGATTCTTTTTAATAGTGGAAGGGGGAAAGTTGTAGCAATTTTTGCTTCTTTAGGTGTGTAACGACTGGGCCAGGATGGCATTATCTATTGCTCCAAGAAACCCGCCATCATTTGCAAGGCATGTGCATGCTCATCCCAGCCACCATCCCGATGTTCAGCCTCAGCGCGGGGGCGCACGCGTGTGGGGCCTGGGCTGGGTCCCCCCGGGGAGGACGTCCAGCTTTCACGTGTGGAAAGCAAACCGCACACAAGTGTCTGAATACGCCCGAGGAGCAAACCTCAAAAACAAAACAAAACAAAAAAACAACAACAAAAAAAAAGAAAGAAAATTTTTAAAAAGCAGCAGCGCTAAGGTGTTCTTCTCCACTTTCCAAGCATTAGTGGCGGAAGAGGGGATGCAGAGAGTACCCTGCCTTACTGGAGGGCACTACAAGGGCTTGAGGACCTCTTGTTGCCCCTCCTGACCCACTCCTTGCTCCATTCTGGATGCTGGCTCTGCCGGAAGAAATCCCTCCTTTGCAGGAAGCAGCCCCGGCAGTGGGCAAGGGTGGAGAAGAGCCTTCCGACTCGGCGAGAAGACTGAATTTAACTCCTGAGCTGAGCTTGGAGTTGCTGGTTGTTTACCAGCCCAAGTGGAGCTCTCTGTGAGGATATTAGCAAAGAAGGAATTAATTAGGCAACTTTTGTAATCCTGTCAACGCTGCTCTGGCTTGCTAGTACAAGCTGAGGCATTTTTCACATTTTCATCTTGTTTATTCTTAGCATTTCCTAGGTAACAGGAAAGTTGAAGGAGACAGCAGTGTTTTGACAACTACTTCCCTATAACTTACCTAGACAGTGAGGTTAAGCTGCTTTTTCTCATGTTTTCCTGGCATAATTCCTTCCTATTTTTTTCTACATTTCATGACAACCTGTAGTCCTGGAGTTGATGGGAAGAAGCCTTGCTTTGCACATATCTGGGTTTTGTAAAATGTATTCTTCATAGCTCTCTAAGTAAAAAAAAAAAAAAAAAAAAAAGATGTCCCGAGACACTGGGAGCAAAGCAAGGCTTCAAGCAACACAGCAACGATTTCATTGTTTAACTTAAATAATGAATGCTTTGGGGTTCTGTTTTTTATTTTTAAATCTTGGAAGTGAAATGTGGCAGGGACAGTTGAGTTAGTTACAAAAATGTCACTTGTTCTTTCTCTGCTTAGGAGTCAATAGAGCAGTGTTGGGGACTACGGTGCTCTTAGCAATGGGCAATATGGACTAACCAGATTTGAGCATAAATGGGTAGAAGGGAGTCTAGCAGGTACCATGAATGCTTTTGTATGTGCTGCTTTCTGGGAAAACTAATTCTTGCTTATTATAGTTCGTCCTTTTCCTGCATCACAGGAGCAGTTTCTATCAAAGGAGCAAGAGCTGTTTAAGGAAACAAAGACCATGCACAAGCATTAAATAAAGTTGGCAATTTAAATTTCCAAAACTTAAATTCTCATTTTCACAAGCATAAACAAAAAATCACCCCCCAGCAACTGAAACGAAAGGTCTTTGGATTTTGTCATTTCAACATGGAGAACAAAACCCTCAACATCCAAACGCAAAAGAAAACCTCAAGAGTATCGCTGAGGAAGGTCCAGGTTTCAGTGATGTGCTAGAAGTTCATTCTAAAATGTATATATATATATATATAGAGAGAGAGAGAGGGAGAGAGAGAGAGAGTTCCTTTTCACAGGCTGCAGAGAGCTACTCTCTTGGAGAGGGCTGGTTGGTAACTCCCAGGGCAGCACTGGGACAGCCTCATGTGAAGCGACCAGGAGGGACAGTCCCTTTGCATGTGATCTGCTGGAGGCAGGTTAGGAACCGGTCTCATCATTCCCACTTCAGGTGTTCTTCTTGCTTCCTTTACTGCTGCTTCTTGTTTCTTTTTACTGCTGAGGGTGCTCTTGTTTTTATTACTGCTATTTCTGCTTCTGACATAAAGAAAGACCTCCCTCCTCTGCAATAGATTTTAATTATATCTAGGTTTAAAGGACTTTTTCTTTTTTTTTTTTTCTCACAGTTTCCTATTTAAATTAGCGCACATAAACAACAACACATCCTCAGAGCTAAAAGTAATACACACAACCAAAGAGCTTTTTTGTTTTCTGTCTCAGGAGCAAAATTCTACAGGTGTGTCTGTGTCAAAAAAAAAAAAAAAAAAAAAAACATGGAAACGGGTAAAAACAATAGCAGCATTAGAAAGGCCTGTTTATTCATATGATAATGGGCAGCTTTAATGTGAACTTTTTACATAGTCAAGCCAGTGAGATCAATTTAATCCGTGCGGGTTATTCTTCTCTTAGTGTAAAAGACCATTGATTCTCTCTATTGGCTCGGGGAGGGAGTTCTCCAGCATAGTGGTGAGCTGAGGAAGCTGGGTGAAAGCCACTGAAATCAGCAGGAGTCTTTTAATTGCTGCTGAATCAGGCCCCAACACTGTACGTAACCGCTCTCCTTTCGCAAAACTTTCTCTTTCCTGGCAGACAATGGGATTACCTAAATAAAACGCAGCTTCCTATTTAAATATTCTTTGTGAATTGATCCTCTGTGGCAGAAATCTTTTACTTGCAATATATCTTCTGCATATTTAAATTCTGGAAGTGTTGCCATTTATAATCACTTCATCATGCTTTGTTCAGGTGACTAATTATAATAAAATATATTTTATACATAAAACAGTATGAGACGCTTTTTCATACATTTCATTTAATTGCTTTTTGCTGTGACAAATCACATTGTTAGAAATATACTAACAGATGGGGTGGATTTTAAAGTCGGTATAAATTATGACTCCTTAATTTTTGCAAGTGTTGAAGAATTTAATTGTCTCCATTCAAATTTTTGGCTTAACTCCTGTGGTTTGACTTGTTAGGATTCCAGACATGCAACACAAGGAGCAGGGAATTTCTGGACTCTGCAATGTCTTTTGGAAAAAAAAAAAAGAAAAAAGAAAAAAGAAGAAAAAAGAAAAAAGGAAAAAAATCCTGACGGGGAAAGGAAGCTAAGACAAAAGGAAGGTCTGAAGAGAAGTGCTCGAATGGCCCATCCCAGAGCGAGGGTAGGCGGCTGAAGCGCTCCTGTGAATAGCCGTGCTTGTTAGGGACAGCAGAAGCAGCAGCCTCTTGTTTTGCCCACATACCAGGTGCAATGAAAGAAAGGCTCTAGTGTGACCCCAGGCCAGGCGTGGGGAAAACACACATGGCAGGATGAAGCCAGAGCTTGGGCAGCTCTGCCTAGCTGCAAAAAATAGTTAGCAGTGAAATATTGTTTGAGAGAGTCCTTTTTCTCCCTCTTCTTTTCATTTTATGTTTTTTCTTCTCTCTGCCAGAAAAAAAAAGGGAGGGGAAGAAGGAAGGAAGGAAGGAAGGAAGGAAGGAAGGAAGGAAGGAAGGAAGGAAGGAAGGAAGGAAGGAAGGAAGGAAGGAAGGAAGGAAGGAAGGAAGGAAGGAAGGAAGGAAGGAAGGAAGGAAGGAAGGAAGGAAGGAAGGAAGGAAGGAAGGAAGGAAGGAAGGAAGGAAGGAAGGAAGGAAGGAAACACTGTACATTGCTCTCTAGAGACTATTCACGCAATATGATCTGTTTCCTAGACCAAAGTACACACACAACCCATGGAGAAGGTATAACTTACAGCAGCAAAAACTGCCAGAACTGTCTCCCACTCATTTTGTGCCCTTGGTCCACCAGGACCTTAGGTATCCATTGCAAAATTTGGATTTCCCAGAAGGAGCCCTTGAAATTTCCCCTCTGCTAACACGCTTCCTTCCCAGGTGCCGATAACACCGCTCTCCTCCTGTGGACACTTGCAGTCCCTGCGCAGCTCCTCACGATGCAGCTCTTCCTTCCTTTCATTACTTCTGCATTAGCGTCTCTTGTCTTTGTAATACTCCCCCAAATGCTCCTATGCCCTCTCCTGAGGGAAGACTTGTGTCCCCTCCATGTGCCATCCTCTCTGACAATAAAAAAAAAACTTCGAATTCATGAGAGTTGCTCTCAAGTCATAGCGAGTGAGCATGCTCATAGCTCTGTGGCTGTAGCACTGCGGTGTTGACTAGCTGGTCTTCCCCATGACTGCCTCCCTCAAACTGGTACGAGAGAGTTTGGAAACTCTGGATTTAGAATTTGACAGTTCAGCTCAATCAGAGATTAGGAAGCATTAGTACAGCTGCTGTGTCCATTATCTCATGATTTAAATGGTCTCTGTTTTACATTAGCTAATGATTTAAGTGTCATAGATATCTTTGTATGACATCCAATATGAAATAATCAACTAGCTTAGTGTAACATTGGCCCCATCAATCAAACTCCCTATTCCTCCTGCAATATCGTTAATGTAATGTTGGGAAGAAAGTCCACAGCCTTGAGCACAGCAACAGAATTAAGGGGGAAAGACGACATTTCATTGTTCATTTTTGTCTTTGGGTCTCATTTCATTTCAACATA
This sequence comes from Tinamus guttatus, assembly GCF_059628265.1. NCBI lineage: Eukaryota > Metazoa > Chordata > Aves > Tinamiformes > Tinamidae > Tinamus > Tinamus guttatus. Next base: position 1,707,976 of record NW_028288714.1, on the reverse strand, counting down.
GAATCCAGAAGAGACATTTGCTCAGAAAATGTTTTATAACTCCTATGATATCTGTCCTATGATTTTTTTTTTAATGTCAGGAAAATCCGAATGGCTGGAGCATGCTGTGTGAGCCCAGAGTCAGTAGGTTGCACTCCTATCTTCTGAAGAGTTAGCGCTAGCAGAGACCACCACAAACTTTAGAGTGAAACTAGCAATAGCAACCCACACTTCTGTAATTCAGGAAGAACATAGTCTTTTTCCCTTTAAATCGATTTGATGGAAATGGAGCAACATTCAATGGACAAGAAAGGCAGCATCTATTTTACTTCATGTTGGAGCTCGATGTGGCTTCTTCAAGGGAGGATTTCTGTAGGTCTTTGTGCCCATATCACATTCATTGACATGAGATGCTTTACCTGAAGCATCAGGATGGGCTCCGGCTTGAAAAGACCAGCTTTTTGGTTAGACTAATTTTATTAATAAACAAACTAAATAGTGAAGAGCCAGGTTGTGCACGATTCAGGCAACACAGAGAGCCCTTTGGTGGCAGAGGGAAAGAGGAGCTGGGTTGGGAGTACTCCCACAGCTGACTCCAGAGCAGTCAGTCAAGAAGGGGCTGGTGTTTGTTTTGTGAGGTTATGTTTGGTGAAGTTAGCAGTAAAGGCAAACCCCAGGAAAGTAATCCAGTTTGCAAGACTTCTGTTCACAACAGAGCAGGGACTCCAGCTGCTTGCAGAGCCACCTTTCTTTGAAGCAACTTTGAGGTGAAAATTCCAGCCCTTTGTGGAAGTGGCTAAAGCTTTGCTAATTCCCCTTTAACTTGGGAGTTAACTTGGGAGTTTGCAGGTAACTGGCAGCTCTTTGCAGCTCTTTAATGAATACTTTTCTTTTGATGAGAAATTCAGACTAAATTATTGCTAATACGTATGAAAGACAGACATTAATTAATTTCTAGGAAAAGAGAATATTTAACCTAATTTTATCAGTATCACCTGAAGTACATAAGCCCACAGGTGGGACCAGGTTCTTTTAAGACTGTTTCAGATTATCATGAAGTCTTTTATATGGATTAGAAGCTGCATTTGATGCTGTACAAGAAGCCAGAGTCTCCACTACACTGTGTTGTCTCAACTCTGTACTACAGTGCACACAACTTCACCTCATCTGCAGATGGAGAGGCTTCGTATTTCTCTTCTGGGAAGATTCACGTGGTGCTTGAACAGGCAAAAAATGCCCCCTTTTACATTTGAAGAAGAGGGACACTATAATAGGTTCAGACTTTTTGTGAAGGAGTAGAAATGTGGCACCAAATTCTGAAAAGGGTTTAATTAACAGTTTGGTAATGCCAGACTTTTCTAGTCAAGAACTAACTTAGCTTATGGACTCTAACTCCAAAAGAGGACTATTGATATGTTAATTGTATATGATTATGAATGGTTATTTATGGCACTGGATCTCTTTGCTAAACCAATTATTTTCTATTTGTGAGATTTGCATTATGCTGCAGCCATGGCATTTAATTAAACTTCTATTTCTCTTCTTTCTTTTTGATTCTTTTTGTTTCTTTTTGTTTTGCTTTTCCAGCCTTAAATCTATGACAAACTACAGTAGCCACTTAGTGGATAAAGCTGAAATCAGCTGTTCATTAGATTGACCTCACTCACATCCTACTCAATTTGTGCTGCCCAGAAAATCATTGCTGTGTCCCCCTAAATGTTAATTTACCAACTTAACTTCTCAAGCTCAATGGATCTGGTTTTTATACTTATGTGTTACATATTTCTTGAACTAGACTAATCAGTCACTCCAATTCTATTGACGAAAAACATCCTCTATATTTTAGCGTGTTTATTTATATAGATATAAATATAAAGGGGATGTTTAAAAACAGTGTAATGACCCAGCATGCTCTAATCGGAGTGTTTCTTTGGACTTCTTTCTGCCAGTTAATAAACAGCATGTAGAGTTAACTGCATAACCAATGGTCTAATTCAGAACATATAAAAAGGTTTGTGTGGGTGAGGTAAATTGGGCTGATAGTGACTTCGGAGCTGGCTGGATCCCTCACTTGTTCATTCACAGAATTTTTAATGTAGAACTAATTTTCAAGTAGTTGAATTTTTGCAAAGAAAATGAAATCCTTAAGGGGACAATTTAGCCGGAATCCTCTGAAACAGTTCAACGTGGATTGCCTTTTCACAGCTGCTTCATGGGGAAAGGATTCTTGCATTTCCACTGCCCCAGTACTTCCTTTCTCTTTTTCTGTAACTTTATTAACAATTTAGCTATTGAAAGTGTTGACAGTGGTGTAGAGAAAGGGGTTAAACCATTATACACGATAGATATATTCTTCTTCATTACCTGAAATGTGCTCTGTCTCCTACTCACTGCCCCAGTGCCAAAATAGTGGTTTGGGGCTTTCTGTGACTGAAGCAGCCCCAATGGGGGCCAGGAGATACGTGTTCTCCCTCTCCACAGCCTCCGGTACGTGCCATATTGCCAGGGTGGAGGAATGATGGTGGTTGATGCTCCTCTGGTCCCCATATATGTGACCCCACCATCCATGCTGAGGCAGTGGCAAGCGACACAGAGGTCTTTCTCCAGTTCCAGCAAATAATAATATCCTCTTCCCGGCCACAGCACTATTCATCACAGCCTTTTGCCAAATAACAGGCCTAAGTGGCCTGGAGGTCTTTCTGTAGACACTATTCCAGATTCAGTTTCCCAAAGAACATTTTGAAACATGCCAGTCCTAAAATATTTTAAGTTTTAACTCGGGAAAACTCTCACTAACAAGCTTCATCCCTCAGACCTCAGTTCTGCAAGGCCGTCAGTCCCTTCAGACTCTACTGAAGTCTCAGCAGAGGGAGGTTTGGCCTTTTGCTTCCTGATGGCACCATTTAAAAGGTTAAAAATGAAGAGCAAGCACAGTTTAAAGCTCTTTTCTCTGAGTGACTATGGGTACAGGAGCACATACTTGGGATTATTGTATCGGAAGGGAATTTATTTAATTATGTTTCCTCTACTGTTATGCATTAGCAAAGAAAGTAGGACCACAGCTAAGCATTTATTTAGCCGTTTTGCTGGGGCAAGTACAAACATATTTCTCATAGCATTAGTAAGGGAGCCCCTTGCTAGCATCTAGTTCAAGATAGCCAGAAAACAAACTGCAGTGCTTATTTAGTCAGGACAATTTGCAAATACCGAAATCTCCTGTTGTTTAAAGGATCTATTTTACGAAACAGAACCTATAGTTTCTCTGCCCAACGTTCCTTTTTTTTTTTTTTTTTTGATTATCTAAAAGCACAGACAAATCATGAAAAGACAATTGTATACTTTCTTGTGTTGCTTTATGGGCTTTAAGTGCCTACAAAAAAGGATTCCTTATGCTTTAATTTCTCTTTATTTTTTTGACTGTAAAGACCCATGGGGTAAATGCCAGTCCCACAATCCTGCAGTTATATGGTTACTGTCAGCCTGCTCAAATGATGCTTCCTGTTCATTAGGCGTCCTTTCATCTGACAACAATGTACTGGCTTTGCTGCAATTCTTAGTCAACGCCCATCTCTTCAATAGCCTGTGAATAGTATTAAATAGTGTTTATGCTAGCTATTGTTGCCTTTTGTGTGGTTTGTCTAATTCACAGAGAAAAGTCTGCTTTTGTGGTCTAAGACTGGCTACGTCATGGCACGCCATGTGCCTTCTGATGGGATCCATTCCTGCTGAGTGATAACATTACAGGCCTGAACTCCTTTGCAATACAATCCAGCATTCTTAACACAGTCAATACACTCACAGGCAATCTAGTTTACTCTTTATATTAAGAGGTTTAAGGAGACAAAGCTCATCTAAATACCTGCTCGTGAAACAAATCAGATGGATTTGACCGATTTGAGATTTACTACCAAGCCCTCCCCTACCCCCCCCTCAAAACTGCACAATAACCACCAAAAATAAAAAATAAAGATAAAAAAAAGGAAATAAAAAAAATGCTGAGGCTGTGTGAGTAATGCCCAAATATCCCAGGTAGAATCATTCTGCATACAAACATTGCCCTTTTTAGTGAATAAGGTGGCATTATTGTCCCCAGTTATTGTTCAAGACTAGGCTTAATGCTAGAGTCACAGCAGCCACTTTTCTTTGCTTAAACTACTCACAAAAGAGAAGGGATATTGTACGGATGATTACATTATCCTGCAGTTCAGGAGCCTTTGCAGGGCAGGTATGTTGCTGTGCCTTGAAAGGGCTTTTGATGTAAGAAGATCATTAGAGGCTCAATGTGTAACTGATCCTTAGCTGTCTCTGGCTTTTGGTGGATATGGGTTATTCTAGTCTAACCATAGGCTCCCTGGTCTGGGTATCTAAAATCTCATTGTTCGCCCTCCCCCTGTCCCACCCCCTCGCCGGACGCGGATGGCGAGGCTGGGCTGCAGCTTTGCCGCGGGAAACGCGAAGCGTCCCATGCAGACGCGAGGCTCACGCTGCTACCCAGCGCCACTCACTCGCCCCCAGGAGTTGTCATCCTCCGCGCGTCACACTTTGAACAGGATCAAGAGGCGCATCTGAAAAAAAAAAAAAATGGCAAGGAAAAGAAGGTGAACGAGCAATAATTACTGCTCTGTAGCTGCTGGAACCGAAACACCCTCCGTGGCCAGAAGGGAGGCAGGGGATGGGATGGGGCTGGGAGGAGGTAGAGGCTTCACTTTGTGCATCATAGGAGAGCAGTGCAGATTGCTCTCCTGATCAGCATAACAAGGAGGTCCAGCATACCTGCTCCTCTTTGAGACAGATCCACAAAGGCATCTGGGACTCTAAAGCTCCTGGCGAACCACCCATAGACAGCTTGAACGTAGATGTCTACACCTGAGGTGGCCATCCTGAACTCTGACCAGTGGAAAAAAAGGCTATTGATTTCATCCTACTGCTGATCTCCGGCACTGATCAGTTGAGTTGAAGCTCCTCAGCGTTCATTTCTTGCCACCACTTACTAGTAGGGGGTGGGATGGCCACCTCAGATGCGGACACGGTAAACATGTAGAGTGTGGCAAGAAGAATCCCACCCACATGCACTTCAGGGCCTTTGTGGAGCTGGAGCTCCAGGTTCTGCTGTCATCATAGCTAAGAGCTGGTTCTTCCAGATAGATAGCATAGAAATAGCATGAAGTCCTTAATAGCTCTTCTTTCTTTCTTTTTTTTTTTTTTAAACATCTGAGTGCCTCCAAGCAATACAGAAAGCAGTCATTCTTTCCATCTTTGAGTGAAAAATGAATTTTAAAAAAATCTGTCTGTCTTAGCAACATAAAAGCATTTCCTGAATTACAGCTCTGACTTCTGAATGAGAGTGTTCTACCTAAATGAGTCAGTGCTAGTGAAAAAGTGTGTTGCCAAAAAGCAAGGAGGAACCTGGCAGTCCAGAGAAGTTACTAGATCGAGCAAATTTCCTCCGGGAAGAAATTCAGCAAATGCTCACCCAGAGCTAGTCAGTGAAGGAGAGCCTATGCCGTGTATGAATGTGTTATTTTATTTTGCTACTAAGAATGAACAAGGTGGGATTTGACCAATGCTTTTAGCAGGAGGCATGGAAATGAACTAGGGTTGTCAGAAAACCTCATTGATTTTGCAGGACCTATCCAAGTTGCACAATATAGTTTGGAGGAAGAGCACTCCCTTTTTAAAGGATAATATTTCAATGCACTGACCATGTTTATGCTTTTGGGCAAGCAATAATGGTTTCAAAAATATTTTATATGATTAGCACTTTGCAACACCTGGAAAGTTAGCAATTCTACTAGATTTTACAGATACCATTGTTTTTGCTGCTAATGCTTCTTATGTTCCTAAATTGATTTTCAATAGTTAAAATTCAAACAATAAAGACAACCTCAGTTTTCAAGTCCGCAAATAAGACAGACAATGTATGCAACCTCCTCATTGATTGACTCTTCTGTTTTTATAGATTCATCCTCTTGAAAGAGTCATTAAACACCAGCGAAAATGATTTGTTGCCATTGATTACATGACATACTGCTCTGACATACACAGTTTTTATATCTAAGTTATTAATTATGTTGTTAATGTAATTTGCAGACTGCAAGATAAATCATTCAGCTTCTGACTGGATATTACTAGATACATCGCATATATAAATACATCTGCGTGGGAAGAGAACTGCTATCAACAATAATAGATTAGAAGGCCACTAGTTTGTCTTATAAATCATTATGAGCAAAGGAAAACTTCCTCTGCCCATTTATTCTATTATCTTGGAAATTCTGAGTTTCTCAACATCTCTGTTGTTTACATGCAACAGCGATACACATAATTGCTTCATCTTAACACAGGGGAAAGACTTGCGATTCTTCTATTCATATTCTCTTCTCATTCTCTCCAGAATTTCACAGTTTAAAGTTAATAAACTGCAAGGCGTAGGAAGCGGCAAGCTTAATTCAGGTCTTCCCAAAGGCTTCACTGTTTTTCCCCTGTACCGAGGAAGGCTACTTTGCGGCAGCTTAATTCTCTGCAACTTTCTCCTCCCATCAACGATTGCCAACAAATTAATTATGACAGCCGGTGCTGCGAGTGTGCGTTGCCATCAGTGACGGACCGATGGATTCCAGGCGGAGGTCTCTGCGTTTGTACCAGCAAATTGTTTTAAAAAGTTCCTCCTGTTTTGTGCTTCGTTTCAACAGGTCTAGCTCTTTCCTTAGCTCCAGAAGGGCTTAGCGGCAGCTATTCAGCGTTGGCCCCGGGAGCACCCTGCGGATTATGCATGCTTGCCTGACATTTGACAGATGCCCTTAAAAGGCTCAGTTTCCTTTTCACAGGGGCTGAGGAGGCTGGAGGGCTCCACACATTTCTGAAGTGAGTGACATGTGTTTAAATGTCAAGGTGGTCCTCCTGAATCGCTAAGCACAGCCCCGATACGCCAAAACACAGACTAGGTGTGAAATGTCCTTTTTAGCGAGCACTAAGAATTCAAATCTTTTAATATTATTGAACCCGGAGATGACATAGTCCTTCGTTTGGAGGGGGAGCTGAATGCTGAAGATTAAATTTTGTTGCTGGCATATGCTAAAGCTCCTTTGAAAGTCTCTCCATAGGCGAATGGTGAATAAAACATCATTTTTAACTGATACTGTGGAAAGTGTGAAATTCAGTGATGCAAGCCAACCCAGGCGCCCAGCTATGCTGAAACAGGGAGCCTTGTCCTCCTTCTCGGGCCTCAGGTACTCAGACTGCACCAAAGCCACCAAACATTCCTCCAGAAAAGATCCCTCTTGAAGCTGTCAGTGAGTATCAGGGAGGATGCAGGTTTGAACCCTTCCAGGCAGGCTTTGAGTCTGTTTTTAATTAAATCATTGTTTTGAGGTATTGCATATGAATGTGTTGTGCCCATGGAAGTGGCAGTGCCAGCCAGAGCAGACAGCGGTGCTGGCAGCCCTGGTGTAAGGTTCAGCACCCAGCTATCCCTCCCAAGAAGACAACCATCATTTGACTTGTCGCCTAAATTGAATCTGAACTCAGCTCTCTGGAGGAACACGTCCAGTGCATTAAACAACTGGTAGAATTAATGCCTCCATCGATCCCGCTCATCACGAGGGAAACCTGCATCTGCGCCCGTGCTCTCCTTGGAAGGTGTCTGACCAGGGGCCAAAGGAGCTGAGCGAACCCATCACCCCAGCTGGATGACACATGGGTAGCCTCACAGCCAGGCTCTTTGGCAACAAACCATTTTAAGGTAGGGGCTGAAACAGAAACAAAAAATGGACATTTTTATCCTTGATGTTTTGGAATTTTAGAAGCGTGTTAATGGGTATTTGCCTAATTATATTCGTAATATGTAAGAAGATTTAGCTGCTGGAGCCTCCTTTTTTTCTGCTTTGTTTTGCTTGCACTTATAGAAAACAATGGAAGGGAGGCATTGGTTAAAATGTATGAAAAAAAATATTGTTCCAGAAAACTAAGAACAGCCTTTCAACAATCTTTCTACTATATCAGTTTATACACACAAATGAACTCCCTGGCTGATAGAGATGGCAGAAGGTAGGCAAACAGGGAAGGAAGAGCATCTTCACGGTAGGAGCAATGAGAAAAGGTGCTGGGAGGAAGCTGGAGTATCACAACACCCTATGGGGTAGGTGAACGATGGCAGGGAAATGTCCATGCCTGGATCGGTTGGATGTAGACAATGGGTCTAGGGTGAGCAATGTAAGCAAGCCTTACGCAGGGGAGGTAGTTGGTCAGAAGACCCCAGGAGACAGGGGAAGTGCAACCATTGATTACAGCTCCAAACTGGTTAATCTGTATGCCCCTGTTCTTTCTCCACATGAGATTAATTCAGAGCTTCACTCTGGGGCTTGAAATTATGCTTTGAAATATGCTGCCATTCAGAGAGACCTAGACAGGATGGAGAGTTGGGCAGGGAGAAACCTTTTGAGGTTCAACAAGGACAAGTGCAGGGTCCTGCACCTGGGGAGGAATAACCCCAGGCACCAGGACACATTAAGGGTTTACCTGCTGGAAAGCAGCTCCACAGAGAGGGATTTGGGAGTCCTGGTTGACAACAAGTTAACCGTGAGGCAGCAATGTGCCCTTGTGGCCAAGAAGGCCAATGGGATCCTGACCTGCATGAAGAGGAGTGTTGCCAGCAGGTGGAGGGAGGGGATCCTGCCCCTCTCCTCAGCTCTGGTGAGGCTGCACCTGGAGCATTGGGTGCAGTTCTGGGCTCCCCAGTACAAGAAGGACACTGAGCTTCTAGAGAGGGTCCAGCAGAGAGCCACGAAGATGATTAAGGGACTGGAGCATTTGTCGTATGAGGAAAGACTAAGCGAGCTGGGCCTGTTTAGTCTGGAGAAAAGAAGGCTAAGAGGAGATTTGATTAACATGTTCAAGTACCTGAAGGGTGATTGTAGGGAGGATGGGGTCAGGCTCTTCTCCATGGTGGCCAGTGACAGGATGAGGGGTAATGGGTGTGATTTAAAATACAGAAAGTTCCATCTCCATGTGAGGAAGAACTTCTTTCCTGTGAAGGTGACAGAGCCCTGGAACAGGCTGCCCAGAGAGGCTGTGGAGTCTCCTTCTCTGGAGATCTTCCAAACCCGCTTGGATGCCACCCTGTGCCACGTGCTCTAGGTGTCCCTGCTGGAGCAGGGGGGTTGGACTAGGTGATCTCTAGAGGTCCCTTCCAACCTCAGCCATTCTGTGATTTTGTGAAATTTTACCTCTAATGTTAGGGTAAATCTGTTCTCAAGTTAGTTTCTAATCCTTCTTGAATTACAGCTAAGAAATTAAATCCATCTCCAGACCTCCTGTAGCCTTTCCTTCTTCCCGCAGCGTACACTACTCGCTGAGGCAAAGGCTAGGCAAATGTAGTGTTGTCTGTTAATAAAATGCACATAAATAAAAGACACAGAATTAACATATCAGTAGATTTTAAAATCACAAATTCTATTCCGGTTTCTATTGTGGGAACTTTCTTGCCAGTTATTAATTTGACCTTTGCAAACCTTCTTTGCAGGAAGTCACATGGTTATAAATCAGCACTGCCTGCAAAATGCGCAAAATCTCCCAAGTGCTGAAGTAACCTCATAACGTAAAGTCAAACATTTGGAATACAATTTGAAAATGTGTTGTTCTGGGTAGGCTTATACAAAACAGCATTGCTTAACATTGCATGGTAAGTCTGGAGTGCGGAACTCGGGTTATGTGACCTGTAAATTCACCTGGCTTTAGGGACACTCTCTCTTCTCCTGCAATACTTGGCTGTGTTCACTTTTCTTCTTGATTTGTAGCCCCAATATTTTTTTGATACAGCATTTGTAAAACTTGTGTTTTAAAAACTGCACGGAAAAAAGGAAGGAGGGCATTTCTAAGAACTGCATAGCTCACTATTTCCAGATTTCCTATACAGGGACCTGGCCATTAATATTTTAGTAAAATGAATAGCTGGTAGAAGTAAAATTGTACTTGCTTTATTAACCAACCACTGGAGGAAGAGGAAAAAAACAGGTTTCTAGCAGTTTATACTGCCTGCGACCTAACAGACCATAGCCCTGGAAACACGGACCTATGAGTACTATTCATTATGGGTGAGCTCCACTGAGGGGATATTAGGCAAAACCAAAGGTTTTGTTTAGTTAAAACTCAAGGTTTAAGGAGATACAAGGTGACTGGTGTGGAAGATGCTCTCAGCCTGCAGAGGAGCGAGGTAGAGTGTTTCTGGGGAGACCTCAGCAGAATCAAGTGAACAAACAAGCCATGGTAAATGACCCAACTGCAGCGCAAGCCTCCAGTGCTGCCCTCCGCCTGCTTTCTGCGGCACAAGGAAAGCCTCTGCAGAGAATCCTGACCTGTACAAATAGCACAAGAGACAGCTTGGCCTTATGCCTTGCAAACGTACGTGCAGCATCCTCTCCTTGCCTTTTACCTAAAGCCAAGAACCTGGAGTTTTCGGGCACCTGAAGTTATAGACAACATCTAGGAGACCTGCCAGTATACCTGGCAAGGTGTATTGATGTGTGCTGGTGCCTACGGCTGATGTCCCAAACCAGGTACCTCTTTGTCATCAGGGTAGTCCATTCATCACCCATTAAAAAATGGTGCAGAGCAGTTAACAGTCATAGCTGAAGCTACAGCACTTTGAGGAACTGTTGACATTGCTAATGTTTACGGATTAGAAAATTTTAGTTCCATGCAAATTATACTTAATTACTGTTGTAGGATAATAATTATTTTTCGTTAATAGAGCCCTAAATCTCTGAAAGCCTTAAATACTGTATATCTCATTATGTTACACAGTACAAAACTGGTGAAACCCTTTCATTAACTCATTAATGATTAGTTGGAAAAGCAATATGACAGATTATTATACATGCTACCAAGTACTATTAATGCACTGATATACACAGTTTAATTTAGAACTTTAATATCAGAGTTTTAGTTCTTCAGTCATGGAAATTGAATAGAAAATAACTATGAAGATAAATTTTCATTTGATATTTTTTCCCAATCATATTTTCTACCATGTATTTTTTTTCCTAAATTCAAACAATAAGAAATAAAAATAAAATATGTCTTTAATATTGAGAAGTCCATTTTCTAAAGTCACTTATTATTTAATTCATTGACTGCCAATAAAGCCAAGTGTCAAAATCATCATCAGCAAACCCTTGGAAAGCAGTGGCTCTCACAGGATGTGTGCACACAGAGTTTGTCCCCAAGTCCTGCTGGACCAGCTGCTGGAGATCAGGCAGAACTGAGCCGTGTCCCAGGGCACTTGACTTCTATGTTCAAGCAACTAAATCAAAGTTTTACTTCTGGACTTGTAGACTTGAGTTCTTTATCTGTCCCCTGATTTTATCTTATAGATCCACCTCTCATCTGTATGTAGAAAAGTTGGGCTTGTACTTGGGCTGGTGAGAGCTGCCTAGTCTGAGCTCTACTCCGTTATACCCCTTCAGATGACAAGACCGTGCAGACTCTAAGGATGACTCCTATGTATAACTTCAATCAGCATTATCACTACTTTGGAAGAGTAGGTGATTGAAAGTGATATATATATTTATTGAATGGACTCTTGCAGCAAATGGAGAAGAGATCAAACATGATTGCACTGTCACCCTGTCACTGTGAAAGCCACATAGAAATACAGAGTCTCTAAGCAAAGGCTCTGGAAATTTCTGTTGGCAAAGCAGATGTTTTGCAGGAGAACAGAAGCTTCTGCTTGGTGCATCAGACTCCTTTTCTGCTCCGAAGAGAGAGGAAGAAACACGCTGATTGACTCATCTGCTAAGCTGAGCCCAGGGTCTCCCCCACCCAGTGCCCAGGGAAATGCACTGGGACAAGCCTGGAGGATGTTTCTCAGGTACAAAACAGCTTCCTTTTTCATCCTTGAATGTGGCTGGGTGGTCTCCTGTGGTTGCAGCACTCCGCTCAGTTGTACCTATACTAAACAGAGAGCTCCATAAAAAATGCACTGTCAAAACATGGGCTTTCTCTTTCACAGCAAGGACAAGCCTCTTAAAATGTGCTTTGTTGGCACTGCAGTATGAAAACAAGGAGCAAGGAGCTTACTACACTACCCCTCTCCCAGTTCTTTTTTTTTTTGGGAAATTTTTGGAAATTTTGTAAAGATGTTATTGAAACCTTTTTTGGTTTCAAAAGTCCAGTTCAGACTTTTTGATGACAAATTGCAATACAGGAGAGCACTTCAAAAACGAAATCAGAACTCGGTGGCTTAAACTAGTCAGTTTCAACATTTCTATATAGAAAATGCTGTTGATGTTCTGTGCCTGCAAATATTTTGAAATTTCCCTGAGTCTACTGTCCAGTTGGAAGATCTCTCACTAGAGTTATTTTGTATCCATAAAGTTATTCAGGACAAGCAGTTTCACAAACTCTAATGAGCTGTATGCTGAAATAGAAGACACACACTTAACCAGCAAACAATGTTCTTTTCTCCACCCCATACTCAACAGAACACAAAATAAATTGTATTAATTGCTTCATTTGCGTCTTTTGGGCACGGCAATCTATGGTAAAAGTTATTAGAGCTTTACATTGACATCTGCCTGTGGAAGAAGGATTGAGAAGTTAGTCTTACCAGAGGGTGTAAATTGTGATTGACCTTCTGAAAAGAGAGTCTCAGACTGCGGTCGAGAACACCAAGAGCGCAAATGTCCCTGTAGGCCAGCGAGTCTTTGAGACTGTTTTTTAATGCTTATTGTGAATCCTGAGGATGTACAGAAAACTTCAGTTTCTGTGACGCTTTAAAAACCACAGGAATATATTTAACACATTAATAAAGGGGGGGAAAAAAGGCAAACAAACCCTAGGAACAATCCAGTTCTTGTCATCTCTCTTGATTTTTCACTTAGTAGACTTCTTTATGGATTGAAAAACTTTTTTTCTTCTTCTTCTTGTAAAGAGTGTTCATTGAAGCTTGGCCAATAGATGGTATCACCCTTTCCAAAGTCTATGCTATGGGAGGCCTATGGAAGCATATCTGCTCAAGGCATTCATGCAAATTATTACTTACTGCCCTATATGCTCATAAATTAATAGCTTCTCTGTGGATGAAAAACAGAAATTAGACAACCATTAAAGTTGAACAATGTATAAAGAATATTAAATATTAATATATGAAATGAAAAAATATTGCTAGAGATATGAATAGATATGCCAGGAGCATAACAAGCCAAACCTAGGAATGTAAATAATAAAAACATGTTTTCAGCTAGATATTCTGGATGGTTTAGTATTCAAATTAAAGTTTGTTTTCCCCATTCAATAAAAACAAAACAAAAAGTATTTACCGTTGTTGCCTTATTTGCATGAGAGTTCATTTTCCTCCTGTGAACAGAAGCAGATCTTTAAGACAAGACTGATCAGAAAGGAACGGCCACTTTCTTCTCCGTGGGCTTTTGCAGGGAGCACCCCAGTGAGGGGCGGATGGCAGCTTTGCAAGTTCAGGAGCGAGAATACCCCTTACCAATTCAACTCTTATTTGAATGAATAATTGCAAAGCTAGCTCGTGCATTTTAATGACTTGTCTCAGCCCTAGCTACAAAATTGAAATGGAAATTGGAGGAAGAGTTTACTTAATAGTAGGACAAGTTTGTTTGTTGCTGAAGTATTGTGGCTCACTGCATGTGTCACTTGTCTCTGGCAATGATGAGTCTGGTTAGAGCCCGGTCCCAGGTACCGAGTCTATCATTTCACACGGTGCAGCGGCTGTAAACGATCGGGTTAAAAAGAGCTGATTTCCTTGTGGTCCCAAGTTCATTTTTGAAAACCATTACATTCTGGTCAGCTTCAGCTTATTTCTGCTAATTCTGAATTAAATACTATTGTTCTGTCCCCCGTGAGAATTATTGTGAAGGCGCTCTGTATGGATTTTGACCTTGAATGTAGACTGCTTCAGCCAGACCAGTGCTTGATTAGGCCTCCTATTTGTGTCATAAGAGTGACAAGTGGACCCATTATAAATATACATGTAGTGAAACATTTGATAAAGCATGCCCTTGCTCCCATAGATCCAATTTTATACAGTCTCCTTTAGCCATTATGATGATGCTTATTTCCAAGAGCTTAAGATGGGCCATATCGCAGGAAACTTTGCAAAATCTCCAGGCCTTCTCCTGCCTAAGTCCCCACAGTGCAAGTCCTACCAAGACATAACAGCATCTGAAAATTATGTACATATATAATTGTATATCTACAATATATGTATAATGTATTGAATATATGTAGGTATATAATTATATAATTGTATGGGCTTCACTTTAGTTAAGCTACTGGATGGTGGAAGTTCCCATCCTGCATGCTGTTTTGTGGGCTTTACTGGAATGAGAAAACATAAGAAGGAATCTGGTATATTTGGAGGAGGCAGAAATTGTTTCTTAGGATAGTCCCAAAATAGTACAGTGAACTTTGATCTCTGAGGCTTTTTCAGATCCAGATATTTGATTTAATCAACACACACACACACACATATGCATGTTCAAATAGGGCTTACCTGAGAGCACACCCTGGCCTAGAAAATGATTAATTGCTAAAGCTTCTGATTAATATCTGTGATGGAAAAATCCTCATGTGCCTCTTGGAAAGCAAAGCTCATAGGGCTTGGGGCTGTGTCCAGCATCGAGAAAATCCAAAATAACATTGTGCAACTGTACTACCAGACATAAGGTCAGTCAGGTTCAGATCCCTTCATTTTAAAGGAGGTGGCATCTGTTACCTACCTCATGTTTTAGTAAATAGTCTGTTTTTTTATGTGACAAGTGCAAACACAGATACAAATTAATGGGAAAAGAAAAGCCCCAATTGTCCATTTGTGTCACATTGCAAACTGCTGGGTAAAAGACAGCCCAGCATCATTTAATCATCCTGTGTTCCCTTTCCTTTTTCACTCATTACATTCATTACTGGTCACAAAAGACTGCTCACAAAACAGCTAGTGATTTTAATTTAATGCATCCTTTCTAAAACCTGCAGGGAAATTAAAGGAGGGAGCAACCTGGAAAGGGCTGGGGAGCAGGAGGGGGAAATGGGGCTTGGCACATCTGAAGCTTTAAATGCTAATAGTCAAACATTTCCCAAATAGATCTGAGCTGACCCTAAACACATTGGGAGGACTTAACTCATTAGTTTGCAAATTGAGTCAAATTGACACAAGGAGTTTCCTCACAGTGCCTTTAAATCTCTGATGGAGGCTGGTGAGTGACCTCTCAATCTGACAGGCCAACAGTTGCCAAACCATCTCGATATCACAAAATCCAATAAAATAAAGCACCAGGCACATCACCAGGGGCTGGTACACTATTTTCCCCACACTGTGTAAAATGTTGTTGTCTCTGTTCCCCCATAAATTTGCAGGCACTGCTGGCTTACAAAGGGATAGCTAAATAAGGGAGTTGTAACCAAAAATCTAATCAGGACAGAGCGTATTATCTGGAAAACATGACAATGTTTGGTTTTGGCTTTAGATACAGAAATTGCAGTGGAGGAGAGCTCACCTGGGATGCCCTGCTGTAGCAAATGGCACAAATAGCTTTGTACTGACTGAGCAGGACATGGGCTTCCCTCATAGATTTGCTGTTTTGTTTTCTACTTTGCCCACTTACCCATGAGCTTCCACCTGTAGAAGAAGGGGCTGCTCTCATTAACCTCCTCTTCTCTGACAGAGAGCAGAAGTTAAAGCAGGAAGAAAAGCCTGGTTCCTGAAAACAAGCTCCCATAGACCTTGCTAACTCCAGTATCTGTCATTTGGAAAAGCATGAAGTTCAAAGCTCTTGATGGCTGACGATGGTGGTCAAGGTTGCATCACAGCAAAAATGAGAAAGACCTATTTAGTTTTAAGAAATAATATCAGAATGACCCAGGGGAAAAAAAAAAAACAGATTAAGATGACATTTAAATGCAAGCTTAATATAGGGAACTTGTTCAAACACACAGAGTAAAAACTCTCCAACACTTGATTGTATAGATTCATTGGAGAGGAGTGGAGGCAGACTAGCTGCAGTCTGACAGCATTTGGATCTGAGAGGGTTTTTTCTCTCCTTAGAATATAATCTGAAGTCTACTGAAGCTATAGGGAAGAGCCTTACTGAAGTCTCTTATCTTGAAAATAGGCCTCAATGCTTATTTTTCTCTTTTGCTTAGACAAGGTGTTCTGCCAATGTTTTACCCAGGTCTCTTCAAAAGATTTCAACCTTTCTTCTGACACCGTATAGTCTCTTCTGCCAGAAATGTGTACGCTGTGTTGCCCTAGTCAGGCTACTTATAAGTTACCAGTTAAAGAATAATGCTCACTTGTAACCATAATCAGGGAATGAAGGCAAATAGCCTTGGGAAACCAATTAAGCCACACAATACTTTTGACAGACCATGTCCTAAAGTGTAGCCTGTTGAACATAAAAGGGAAAAATATGTTCTTCAGAAGCATTTCTCTGCATCCGAGCTCTAAGGATATGGATACAGGAACTAATTACTGCAGGCTAACTAAAGTGCGAACGTGCCTCAAAGCTGGCTCGCTTTAATTGCTCTGCTCCCTGCAGTAGATTCTCCCTATTCTACATTGGCAGTTCTCTCATTTACTTGCTGAAGAGGAAACTATCTCA
This sequence comes from Tinamus guttatus, assembly GCF_059628265.1. Classification (NCBI taxonomy): domain Eukaryota; kingdom Metazoa; phylum Chordata; class Aves; order Tinamiformes; family Tinamidae; genus Tinamus; species Tinamus guttatus. Next base: position 1,691,375 of record NW_028288714.1, on the reverse strand, counting down.
CTTTTATCCCATGGCAAGAATTTGCGCACTGGCAGCTGTTGCAGGGCAGCTGATTTAACGGAAAGGGAATGCCTGCTCTTCCCTCGCCATCACTTGTTTGGGTGGATACCCTACAGATTTAGCAAACTGATTTAGCAGCTAAAAGGGGGATGATGGTCTAGTTCCAAGAAAGGATTTCAGCACTTTAGTGGCTAACTCCTTGCCTTGGGTTCAGTGCCCCCTTCACATCTCGCAGTGGGTGCTGTGTGTGATTTGCCCTGATTTGTATTCGTTCTGCCTGGTGTCAGCTCCTTCTTTCAGCACTGTAGTGTGAAATGTGTCCAGTTTAGCTGCCTTTGACAGCAGAACTATTTTTCAACCTGTTTTTTGCCCTCCTGGCTTGAGTTCCTGTTTCCTTGGTAGAATTTATTTTATTAAATGTCTGGTCACACTCCACGTTTTGGGGACAAAAAAGGCAGGGGAGGCCACAGGAAGCCAGATGCTGAACCCTCAGCACCTTTGCATATTTACTCTTCTGTGCCATTTACTAATGGATGTTACATTTCCCTTTATTCCCCTTTTATTTCGCTTGTGTTGAAGAACCTCCTTTGGCCACCTCTTACGTCCATTTCTAATTGAAACGCATTTTGTGTTTAGGTCTTTTTTTTTCTTTTTTTTCTTTTTTTCTTCTGATTTTATCTCTGCTGTAAAGCCCTCCCCTCAGTTTGGTGGGAGAATTTTAACAAGGGGGTTTCCAAGAGGCTTCGCAGCTTCTCCTGCCAATGCAGCAAACCATTGTGTTGTAAACACATCCACGGCTGCCTGTCTATTGTGGGTTATTGTGTTCCTCATACTAATTACCCGCTGTAGGAAGAGAATGTGCAGAAACTTCTGCGAAAACCTTGCCTGCTCTTTCTCCCATTTGGTTCCCTTTTTTTTCCTTTTTTTTTTCTTTTGTTTTGTTCTTACATTCTTTCCTGGGCTTTTCTGGGCTCCTCAGAATTGCACTGCCATGCACAGTCCTCTCTGCCTGTCTCCTCTTCTCTGATGAATGCAGCTTGGCTTTCTCAACCTCCCTTCCCTGCTGAAACACCTGAGGCCTCTTCTCAGACTTGTTGCTCTTTTCTGCTCTCTTTCTACTTCTCCAATACCCTTCTTGTAAAGCAGCACTTGGTATAAACACAGCATTTCAGGTGTGGTCTTATGCTTTTCCAGCTGCTGCCAGGCAAGAACTTTGTTTCCAAGTTCAAAACTCTTTGGCTCTAGATCTGGATCATGTTCAATGGTGGAGCAGCTTCTCTCAGAATCCTCACCCTGGTCTCCTGAGAAAAATCTTCCTGTTTGTACAACTGCTGTCAGTCCCCATTTGCTCCCATGGGATACCCTCTGCGCAAACTTGTGCCTTTTCAGACTCCAGGCATTTTAGGGTAAGAACTATTCATCAGCCTCATTGCAAGAGCATCTTTCACGTTATGGCTTCTGCTGTAAGGTGTAATAATAAATGCGAATCTGCTGAGTGCCTCAGCCAGAAGAGTGGTTTTGCCTCGGTGGCTGTGACAAGCTCTCTCAGTGTTTGAAAATCCATTTCTCCACAACGATAAAATGAAACCTACAGGAAGAGGCTTTTGTACAAGCTTTTAAAATTTTAGACCTCTCAGATAAATAAAGGGCCCAGCCCCGGGACTTTCTTTTTGAGATAAACTCCCATTCATCTGATGAAAGATTAACCTGTGTCAAGGACACTGAATGAAACCCCATCTAGGTTTAAATGGCTACTTCAGGCCCCGGGAGAGTCGCTTGGCCTCAGGTAGAGCAAAGTGCCTGGGTTATGGCTGCTGCTGTCCCGAGGTGAGGCCTTCCTGCCCTTCCTGCCGTGCCTCCTCTTCCTCTCCTGGCAAAGAGAAGCCGCAGCGGGAATCGGAATGGTGGAATTTGGTTCACGGCTTACCTCCATCACACAAAATTCTGTGCTAAAGTAGAGTTTCTTGATGAATAAATACCAGTCTGAATAAACACCAGGGATACCTTTTTTTTTTTTTTTTGGGTATTGTTTCATGCACAAGAGAGAAGAGGGAATATAACATGTAAGAAGAGCATTGGTATTTCATGATTAGTGGCAGGTAATTTAAAACACAAAACTTTAGGAAAATCTGTACACATTTAACATCTGTTATCTTGTTTCTAATCCTTTAAATCCCTTAATTTACTCCAGAGTTGTTTAAATTGTTATCAACCTTTTTTGAGGGCTCTACATCTTAATCACAACTATATGACAAATATTTGATGATACAGCATGTATTTGGCAAATACTTAGGAATCAAATGATAATACCAAAAGAGGAATTTCATATGATTACAGAGGCTAAGGGATTAGAATTAGATTTAAATGGGTCCAAGGGGCAAATTTGAAGACTTCAAACATCTTTTTAAAAACAAGATGCCATGGTTCAGAAAAAAAAAATCTAAAATGAATTTGCTGATGATCTCTCCTCCAGAAAAATTCTATCACTTCATCAAGCTTATTTATTTATTTAAACTGCCTTTGAAGCTCTTTTATTTTAAGAAAGAAAAAAAAAAGTGTTCAACCGCATACATTACACACAAGGGGAAAAATAGTACTCATGTAAAATCTCAGTGGGAACTTTCTCTTTTATGGTTTCACGAGGAGCAGATATTTCCCCAAAGCTCCTTTTGAGTTTTGTGGTCAATAGAACATCCATGTAAATCCTTCTTAGGGGGAATTAAGCACTGAGCAGTGATGTGCAATCACCAGGTAGGGTTTGGCTCCAAGTTCAGGAGCAGCTGGTGGTCTTGGCTTGGGTCAAACCGGGTGGAGGTTGCCCACACATGGACAGGTGGTGCCCTTTGAAATGTGTGGAATATTGGACATTGCCTCCTGGGACTGGTAGGTGCTGTGGGACCTGGGAAAGACCTGTGACATTCTAGCCCAGCCTCCAGAGGCCAGATGGTGCCACACTGGAGCTATGAGAGAGTTCTCAGCACTGAGCCCTGCTGAGTTGGACTTGTCTTCCTCTCAGCAGGGCTAATTGGGCTAATGCACCACGCTGATGTGACCATTTCGCTGTCATTTCCAGAGCTGATCTTCTTGGAGCCAGCCTGAGAAGCCCTGCTCAGTGCTGGACCATCAGCAGCCCGAGCTGGGGAACACCTGTTTTAGGCAAGCATTTTGCCGCTTTGTTTCCCTTTTCTCCTGGACAAAGTAAGGCTGGGTCTGAACTTGTGGGATACTCGTTATCTCCAAGAACTGCTGAGCACATTGAGGATCAGGTTATGCAACGGGTTTAAGCTTTAATTCACTTTCTGTTTTTTAATCCCAAGTTAGATTTCAGCTAGTTTGGTGCCCGGAGCAAGCTCTGTGGAGGTTTGGGTGAACACGGGTGCCAGAAGGGAGGGGAATGGAATGCACAGCCCAGGGTGGGAAGGGAGGCTGGATCAGGTCATTCTACACCATTGTGGAACAGCACCCTCCGAGGATGAGGATGATGTGTTTTTGTCTCTTATCAGCTGCATTTTGTTAATGATGCTGCTCTCCAAAGCAAGCACATAACCAGACACAGCAAGCTGTAAGCCTTGCTATTCCTTTCTTAAAGGATCCCAGTTAGGGCAAAAATGCTTGGAAAACCACAGACACAGCAGCACTCCTTTAGTAGGAGTAGCTTTAAGTAGGAGGCTTAGTGGCTGACCAGGAGCAAGACCCATGTCTGCAGGGTACTGTGGACAGGTACATGCTGTAGTAGCCTGTAGGAGACAGGCCTGGAGATGCTACGCACACATGCAATGTGCTCAGCCTCAGTGCTGATGTCTACTCCTCCTCCTCCTCCTCACATCACATTTGATGAATTTGCCATTAGCTACAAAACAGGAGCAGGGAATGGTCCTTGAGAAGCTCATGGAAAGTGATAGAGAAGAGGGGGGTGGGTCAAGTAAGCGGGATTATTACTTTGGCTTGTAGCATGCATTTCCAGAGGGATTTTTTTCTTGGAAGCTAAGTGTCACTGGGGAGGAGTATGGCCTGTCCCCTTGACCCAGCTCAGGTTTGCCATGAGCCATCCCCTAGAGCCCTGGTAGTCCTGTCCTCACTTGAAGAGATTTTTCACACTGAGTAGCAAGTATTCATTAGGACTTTTAATGTTTTTTTTTATTTTCTTTGCCCTTTTTTGCTTTACTCTCCCTCCACAAACCCTTGAGGTAGGGAGTCCTCAGGTAAATCCAAGAGGGCAAGAACCACCACTCAACTACCACTACAATGCTCAGCTAAATAAGCATATTTAGATCTCATTTTATCGGCATTTAAACTTATGTTTTACAAAGGGGAAAACTGGATGTGGGTACAGTGCTCTGAAAGGGAAAGTCGGGAGTTTACAGATTCAGAGAGATCTTTTGTTAATGTTTTGATTGATACTTAGAACAATAAAGAAAAAAAAAGAAGTTTCAGGAGCAAAAAAATGACTTTGGCTTTCATTCCTCCTCACGCATCTCTCATCAACTCCAAACAAGTTGGCTTGGGTGGCTTGGGATACCAGAAACTTCAGAGGCAAAGTTTAAGAAACAAGATGAATTCAAAAGCGTTTGTGTTGTCAGCTACAAGAGTAAAAAATGTTATCGGCTGTTTAAGCACTGCTGACTAATGTATATTCAAAAGCAAATCAACACAGTCGCACCCACTCTTCAAGCATCAAGGAAACCAGATGAGACCAGTGTCTCAGAGATATGGTGTCATTTTTTTTTTCTCAGACAGTGGATGGAAGGAGAGAATCACATTAAAATGTAATGTTTGTCAATGGCAGTGATAAAAAAAGAAAACTTCCCCGGCCGTTGCTGGCTGCCGCATGCGGCAATCTGAATACATTGGTAATGTGAGGGACTGATTAGTCCTGTAAGGCTGCCTACAGGTTAGCAGGCCTCATTTCAAATCTCTGACAGCAATATGTGTCGTTTCATGCTTCATCCTTATTCCCCATGTTCAACACAAACCGGGGTCACTCTATATATGGAAATCACTGTCTTCAGGGCAAAAAAATTAAAAAAGGTGAGATTGCTGCTTTAACCTCACTGGCCTCAGAAAATATGTTTTAGTCTGATACATTATACTAGTAGGAATTATTTATCAAGAAGATACAAGCTCGATATTTCAGAAATAATGAGATGTTCTGGTTTTGCAGCTGAAATTTTATGGTCCAGGGAGCATCAGCTATGAATCCAGAGAATGAAGTAAACTTGCAATGAATGATACACAGTATGCAGCCAAGGTAAAATGGCTGTGCAAAGGGTAATATGCAAGTTATAGCACAGTGCAAAGCTCACTATGCCTAAAGTGCCTTTGTTGCAAAACAGAACCAGCTGTTTTGAGGACAGGAGATGTTCCCAGGATTTAGTGGAGGAGATTTTGCCTGGGAAAGGAATTGCATGATGAGAAACTTTAGTTGTTAAACCTCAAATCCTGCAGTTTACGAGAACTACTGAAGAATTCATGGCAAGATAATTCGATAGCAGAAATATAGCATTTTCCACTTGTTTTGGAGATATTAGTTAGAGTGAGGCAAAGGCCGAAGGTTCTCATCCAATACAGAGTGGGTTGGACTCCTACCTGGGTTCTGCTAGAGCAAAAGTAAGTGCAGAAATCATTTTACACTACTGTTTCCTAGCAAATACGCGTGATCTGATCTATGCATGATCTGGACTTTGAGTCCAGACTTTTGTCTGAATTTGTTTAGTTTCCTTGCTTGTTTGATCAAGTAAACTGAGCAAGGAACTCCCATTTGGTCATGTATCAGCCCAAGAGTAGCATCATGCAGTAGTATTTAAATATCAGACACAGAATTGGTTACTGCATGCACATCAAAGTAACTAGTTCATTTTTCAGGACTCACAGGGGTTATGAACCTCATGTGACCTAATGTTGAAGATGAACAACTGTGAGGAACCATAGTCAGAAGCTATATCTACTCAGATCCCTACGAGGCAAACGTGCAGGTAATTTGTAAAACCCACAGATAAGAGGGCTCAAACCAAGGGAGTCACCCATAAGAAAAAAAAAAACAGTTTCCTGTTCTTGTATCTTCCAGCCCTTTTGCACATCTTCTCCTCTTTCTACTGGCAGTTTATGAGAAGGATCACTGCAACATGCAGTCCTGGGACCTCCAAAGCAAGCAAACAAACAAACAAAGTGAATGGCTCCTCTCTTTATTTTCCAGTTTCAGGAAATCCGAGGTCATTCCCAAATTGCTCTTGGGTGCAGGAAAATGCATTTTCTTTCCACCTAGAGCCTGTGGAATACGTCGGTCTCTGAATGTCTCTGAGCTTCCTCCAACCCCTGCAGTTGTGGGACTACTGAACTCATCCTACATGTGTTGGTGAATGGCCAGGAGCCGCGTACCCCCGCAGTGTGTCCCCCTCCGACCTGCAGTGCTGGAGCTACATGAACATCGGCATGACATTCACGGTGCTTATCTGTATGGGGAGCACCACTGCAGGCTGCATCTCAGACTTCATTTAGATTTCTATCATCAGCCACCAAACAGAGAGTGTTCAGTAAAAAAAAATGTGGGTTTTGTGCTGCAAAATGTGTTCGTTTAAACTGTTAATTAACTGGCTTAACCAGCCAAGCAGGCTCTCTCTTGCAATATGGGGCAGTGATGCGGTACTGCCAGGGAGGGTGGCATTCAGTTAGGTAAAAGCAACAGTGTCACTTTGGGCAACATGAAGGACCTTAGCTGGCCTTCAGCTCCATCTCCAGACAGCGGTGAGTCTCCCTTTAGTCCTGTGCTATCTCCATTAGCCTGTGAAGAAATGAACATCTCACAGACACCTTCCCAGAGCTTCTTGTGGTCACTGTGCCACAGGGAAACACATATACTAAGTCTAACTCTCTTATATTTTCAGGCCTTTTCATTCAACATAAGTTAGAGCAGTTTTTAGGTAGTCTTGACTCCTTATGACCTGCAAAGGTCATAAGACTGCACTGAATTGACCCACGATAACAAATGCAATGTGATATTTAAGCCATCTTGTTTCAGCCTATGCTCTGTACAGGTCCACTGCCTGGACGCAGACCAGCGTGCAGACCCTCCCTACATGTATTCGCAGCTGCTGGGATGGATTGGGAGGCTGTAACTGGGATGGATTGGGAGGAATATTGTTTCCATATGCCTGTCGTTGGACCCACTCAATGTCTATAATGTCTCCAAACCAGGCTCCTCTTGGCAGAGCACTGGAAATAAGAGTAGTTGGGTCTACAGTGTGCTGGGGCTGAGGTATTTCAAAAACTCAGTCACTCATTAAGTGTTCCAGAATGTGATGAACTCCTGAATGACTCTTCTAGTACTGCAGTGCTACATGTGTCACCTGGGGCATACCTCTCTGGAGCTATTCTAGTACGCACAGCTCAGACTGGAGATACTAATGCACCACTAGAAAGAGCAGAGCTTACTGCAATAGTAAATATTTCTAAAATATAATTTAAAGTGGCTTCATGCTTTTGGGGGACTTAATTTGGAATAAAATGTGGCTCAAGATCATTGAATCATAGAATCATCATGTCCATCTCCATTTTGTTTCCCCTCCATAGGAATTACCACTGCAAATCTTGGGTGACTGCAGAAATTCTAATTAAATCTATAAGGTGGGTTAAGGACATATTTTGAAATGCCATTTAGAAAGAACCTTCACAAACTTATCTTGTCTTATTCAATGGCTACAACTAGCTCTGTTTTATCCTGTATAAATTAATGGGCTGAATAGCAGGCCAATATCATTCAGTACAGAGTAATTTATCCTAGAGGACAAGCCAGAGCACACTTCTGAATCAGGCAATGTACAGAATTGCTGGTGAACGGTTTTGTTACTGCTCTTTCACATGGTAACTTCTCTGAGGATTGCTTATTCTGCTCTAGGATGAACCTCAGGTCTGTGAGTGACACGGGCCTGAAAGAGCCAAGTGGAGTAGCATAACACAGCAATAATGAAGCACCTGCTTTCATGGATGTATTTCTGGATTTCTTATTTCTAAAATGTATCCTCAGTCCAGAGGCAAAACCACTTTCTGGGTCAACCGATGTAAACTGGACACTTGGTCTTTGCATCACCTGTAACTGCACCTGTAACTGGGTTGCTGGGAGGGTAATGAGATCAAGCATTTAAAATATATCTCTGTTTGAGTTTTAGACATGGAGCAGTTCACCCAAGTTAAAAACCTAGCTCTGCAGCCTCATATAGGTGGTTAGGTAGTGTAGAGCAGGGTCTCGCCTCTGCAGCCTAGCAGTACTGACTTTGCATGGCTGAGTGCGGTCTGGGGAGGACTGCGGCCGTTTGGTTTACCTGAGGATGCTGCTCGTGTTCAAAGCTGTCCAGCACGGAGCAATCCTGAGATGAAACAGCCTAAAAGTATTTCCAGGAGGAATGCAGTACAAGCGTGCCTCTTTTTACAAAAATACTGCTTAGTACTGCAGTCCTGAGTGGTCCAACTAGAGATGATGGCAGAGGTGCTACTGCTCGTGAGTGTCCTCAGATTGGACCCCAATAGTCAACACTAACAGGCCCAAAATTGATTTTAACACTGAAGGAAGAACGAGAAAAAATGGGCAAAGCTGTGGCAAAAAAAAAAAAAAAAAAAAGGAAAGAGAAAAGTTCATTTGAAGGTGACCGAATCCTGTTTCAGACTGGTTGTTCTCTGCATCAGGCTTATACTTTTGTTAATATGACTGATACTTCTTTTTTACATTTTCTTCTTGTTTTTTTGTCCTTCCTCTGTGCAACACTTCTGCAGAAAAAAATGCATTTGTGAAATGCTGATTTTCTGCAATTAGTTTCTGATTTTTCAAATTTGTCCTTCACTCCAAGGCTTTTGAGCCTCCATCAAGCAGCATTTTTGAGAGACTATGGGAAAAAAAATCCTTACAAAACAAAAACAGTATTTTCAGAATTCCACTCTACTGCTTTCAGACTATTTCCATCAACCCTCTTATTCATTTTGATTTATTTCCATCCATAAGCAGACTAACGCTTTTCTATGCTTTTATTGTTCTTCAAGAATAGGCCTTCTATTGGAGAAAAATAATGTCTCTACGACCACCACTTTGCTCAATGCAGATCTTCATTAATCTGCAGCCACAGTACAGGCTTTTAGCAGCAAGCACTTTTGATGGGAATTGAATTTGATACTGCATTATGGTTGTAGGGCTTCTCACAATAGACTGTGTTCTTTTCTGTGTCTGTGCACAATCAGAGAGACCCAATTAAATAATTTGGTGCAATAATGGAGAACAAAAGAGTATGAGGGCTTAAAGTGAGGGCTTCAGCATTTGTATTCTCCCTTTTCTGTATCATGTTAATTAATTTGCCTGAAAACCAAAAGAAAGAACATAATGTGAAAAGCATAGCTCATCTACAACATGGAGGCACTTTAAATGCAGATACCATACCAAATCAACATGTAACAAAGGAACGTTCTTTGCATTTCCATAAGAAAAAAAAAATAAAATAAAGTTGCCAGCTAGTGTTGAGTGGTCCTAGTTGTGGCCACTGGCAATAACGCTTGCTATTTGGGGAAAAAAGTATATAAGGGTGGGAGAATACCTTGTGCTTCTGTGATAATATCTACAAATAAATATGTGGTTTTGAAGTCTAATTGATAGGTGTAAAATTACTGGACTTAACAGCAGCAAAAATCTCAGTTGTTTTGTTTTTTGTTTGTTTGTTTGTTTTGTTTTTCCCTATTATTATATTTTTTTAAATACTCTGGGCTAGATTCTAGTCTTTTCTTCTAGTAAAATAACTCAAAGCAGACACCTCCATACAACTCCAGTCCCTGCTCCTCTTTCTGATTTAGAAACTCCAACATATTTCGATGGGCATAAGAGCAGTCTCTGCTCCATTGCCACTCAAGCCTGCAACTGAGTTTATCTAGCAGAAAAAAAGATCCATTTACCCTCTACAAAAATAAATACCGTGGCCCAGTAGTCATGAAGTCCTTATTCTCTGCTTGGAGCCTGGATGTCGAGGTCAGCGAGCTGAGCTTATTTGCAGCTTGAATGACAGAAGCGCTGCTGCTCCCTGCAGTGATCTTCCTCCTGTAGTCTCCCTGTTAAGGATGAGCTTCCTAAGTGGAATTGCTGAGATTTATAAAATTGGCAATTATACATTTTCTCTTTCTGTAATAAATCATTTGAGCTACTAGTTGTTTGCATTCCTAAAAGATGCAAACCTAAGGATTACTCTATTGTCTCTTGTTTGCTAGCAGATGAAAAAAGACTATTTACAGGGATGTGATCTGAGTGCTTTCATTATGATTAGCTCTTAAATACTATTTTAAGGATATTAGGGGGAACAATTTACCTAATGGTTATGAATCTTATTTCACAGTATATTAATGAAAAGCATCCATGTCTGGGTAAAAATACGATCACAAATTGTGACTTCAGTCCTGCTGAGGAAGTTACGTGATTACTTTTTTCAAAAACAGAAAGCAACACTTCTGGGTATCAAAGACTAAAAGGCTTTCTAGCAATAAAGCCTCTTGTGTCCCCCTCCACAGAAAACTAATTTTGTCTTTTAGCTATATGGCAGCTTTGTACCTGCAGCTGTCAGGCTACCTGTACATCACACATCCTATTATATGAACTAAAAACGATCACCATATCACCCCTCCTGAAGGTGCATTACATACCTTTGCTGCTACAGTGCCGTACTTCCCAGTAGAAATGTCTTTTTATATCAGCATTCCTCCTGAACATGACTTGTGTTGACAAGTTACTAGAATGAAACCTGGGTGGGAGGATCTGGAGGTATCGCAGATGGCTAAGATATTTGTGGCTTTTAATCATTGCAATTATCTATACATTTCCAAACAGATTTTTTTTTCTTCTTTTTTTTCTTTGCTAGAAACCAGGGGTCTTATCTTGCTCCTGTCTTCTTACACCTATTAAATTTATTGCAGCAACAGTGCGCTGTGCTAATAATTGCCATTAGTTCTTGAGCTCAACCTCCATGCCATGTCCTGGGAAACACATGGTACCAGCAAACCTGGATGAACTACAGCCTGTGCGGCTGCAGCCCTATTTACCAGCCTATTTGCTAATATGTGTTAGCTATCATGACAAGTGCTGTTCATTTTGGTAGGTCTTCAGCCCATAATTAAAATATATGAGGCTTGCAGTTGTTATGTTTCTACTTCCACCGTGGGGACATGAAAACAGAATGGCCTCCTTGGATCCTATTTGTCTACAACAAGTTACTTCTGATCCAGGAAAAAAAGAAAAAAAGACATTTCTTCATATTCTCAGTTAATTCAGTCTAAAAGTGTCACACTTATTCAGCAGCAGTTAAAATAGGCTGTGATGAGAGCATGACAATTTCCAGCTAAACTAGAGGATAATTAGAAATGCCCTGTAGCAGGCAAGTCAGTGCTTCAATTTATTTGCTGTTTATTACCAAGTCCCTGCCCCTTGGGTGTAATGACTGTAAAGCAGCACCTGCAGCTTCCCAGTGTTTGATTTAGTGCTGTAAATGGTGCTCAGAGAGTAGATTAAGCTGGAATGTGATCAAACCTTATTTGCAATCCGATTATACAAACTGCTCCTTGCACTGACCAGATTGAAGTAATTTCCCTATAGAAACGTTACACTCACTTTGGTGTAAAAATGATTAACATTTGCTGACTGGAGGTCAGCCTTTCACTTCCAGTGTAATTCTTTATCAGGCAATATGCCCATCTTTTTCTTGTGTTTGCCACGTTTGTGTACCGCGCAGTATTTAACCAATGGATATAATCAAAACCCTTTTTTTTTCCAGGTCTTGTTGATGAATGATTGTAATAAATAAGCACTCCAGTATAAGCTGATTAAACCTTTTTTTTTTTTTTTCTGTTTGATTGTTTAGAGTATTGACATGCTTAATGATCTAACAGAGCACGGCTACAGAATGAAGGAATTTCCATATTTTACTGAAAATGGCTATGGAGATATTTATAAAAGAACAGTCAATATTGCACGTGGCACTTTACCTTCAGCGTTGGATAGGATTTCTGGGCACTCGCATCAATATCCAAGGTCTAGACTCCATTTCTTTCAAAAACTGCCTAAATATCTGCTGCCACTACTAATCTTTTCACTCTTAAATAATCAGCAGCATAAGGCTTCTTGGTTCCCAGTAGTCATTTTTTTTGCACTGTATCAGGATTTCTGGATTTGAAAACTGTTTCTCAGACAATTAGCCTCTGGTAATGAAATGCTACCAAATATATTCTGAACACTGAAAGCAAACACTTGGCTCTCCACATATTTCTGTGACAATCAAAGAAATATTTTAGCCTGAAATGCATTATCAAGCCTGACTCAAATACCAGCAATAACATGTTTTGTTGTATAACATTTTAAAGCTGATTTTCTACAGACATTTTAGCAGTAACCCTTTAAACACCGTGGTCCTGAAGACACATTCACGCTCAGTCTCCCTTAGCTGGTAGCTGGGGCAATGGGGCTTCTGCCTTCGTTGGTGCCCCATGGAAAACATTCTTGAAGCAGTTTGAAGTTTGCAACAACTAGTCATGCTGGCACCATCCAGGAATCTTCAAATATGCCATGCAATCTTCTGCTGTCAAATACTCACGTGCTCATGTGGTAGCAGCTTATGCCCGCTCTGCTCTTGCACAAAGTTCTGCTGAGTCAGCACCAGATTCGTCCCGCCGCAGTTTGCAGGGCTGAGCCCTCAGACAGGTTGAGAGCATGTCTGTCCTCTGTAAATCTCTTTGGTTATTTCATGCCACCTGGAAAAATAAAGTTAACCCACTTAAAAAAATATCCGTTTAACTTGAGCATTTTTAAGCTTGCCATATAGCAAGGATTGAGGGAGTCAATGCACACAAGACAGCGGGCTGAATTATGTGTTTATTTATACACCTTTAATTCAACTCAGTGATTTGAAAGAGAGAAAATTTAAAGTGTCTCTTAGAGCTCTTTTCACCCTGGTCTTCCTGAGGAGAGCTCAGATCCATGCCCTCTGTTGCAGAGAAGCTCACACCAGCCTACTGCCCTCATGGGTCACCTACAGCAGAATTCAAAGGCAGAAACCCACATATTATACCCCCTCCCTCCCAGTGGAGAATGCAGCGGCTGTGTTACAGCAAGCAGCTCTAAGGAGACCCTTCCATGGCTCTTCACTCGCGTCTGTTTGGCTGGAGCTTCAGACATGGCACCGCGTGAGCCTGCGTACGCGCTGCGCTCTTACCTCATAGCGACCGCTGTGCGCTGTGCAGGAGCGCTTCAGCAGCCCCCATGGACATTATGTAGCTCAGTTCCAGTCTTTCTTTGTGTGTCCCCATGCAATATCCTACAGAAATGACGAGCAGATGTTCCTGTGTTCCCACAGAAAGGAAACCATCAGGCATGGTGGTGATGGGTTTATGGTTGGATTTGATGATCTTGAAGGTCTTTTCCAACTACAACAGTTCTAGGACAACTGTGTGAGTTGCCTTCACTGCAATGGTACCTGGTTCCTAACTCCATGGGCAGGCAACAGCAGTGAGGAGCTTGGCTGGCCAAAACACAGCTGAAAATCAGGTCTGACGTGATGGGGCTCCTTGGCAGAGCCACGCAATAGGGCTGGTGTTAGGATGGGTATAAGATGGCCTGTATTTAAGTGCCAGTAGGGAGCAACAATGCTTCCCTGCATGAAGTTAAAGTTCTTGTAGCACAAGACTGGCAAAAACAAGTGTCCTAAGAGATGCTTGCAGACAGGTCAATGACAACTTGTGGTCAAGGAACGCATACATTCAGACCACCAAGCTAAATTTTCCTGTTGTTTCCCTGCAGTTTGCATCTTGACATTCTGCTCCAGCAGACATGTGCTCAGTGCTTGTTTTATTTATTTTTTATTTTTTCCACTTTCAACTGGCAAACAAGATATTTCAATGCTTCCAACATTGTCTGGGGCCTGACCATGACCTAGGATAAACTTGTCTTCAGTTTGTGCCTGTGCTGCAGTTGATTCCCAGGACTCTGCAAGGTCCCACCATCCCCAAGGTCACATAGGCTCCAGAGTCAGGTCCTGCCTCTATTTCCGTTAGATTTTGGTATTCATATCTGTTGCTTGTGGATGATTTGAAAGCCTGTGTAAAGGGTACGGGTTTACACATGTGATCCTATCCCCAAAACCACTGCTCTTTCAGGTCAGGCGATGCTTCTCTTGAAGGGGAGATGCTAGCTGCCAAATTGCACAATGGGCTGGGGAATGGAGGAAACACAGAGCTGTGCTGGTGAGGTGAAAGCAGTAGCTGGACATGGCCACATTCATTCCTGGTTCTCATTGAAGCCAAGGCTTAGATCCAGGTGGTCCGAGTTTTGGAAAGTATAATTAAAATCCATATTGTGTATGTTGGAAATGTACTCCGTGTGTGCCTTATATGTGCTGGGGTCAACTTTGTTAGACTGAGAAGATCACAGGCTTTCACCTACTTGCCGTTCCCTCTTATGGCCAACATTTTGGGTATCTACAATTATAACTGACTGTGGCTGACAGGTAAGCACTCGATCCCATGGCAAAGACTAAAGCACTTTAGTTCAGCGTGGTGGCAATGTCACAGCCTCCAAGAACATAAAAGTCTGTGTCTTAAGACACAGACATAAAAGTCTTCCTATTCTTGCTGAGATTCCTCTGGATCTCTTGAGTCATGTGAAAGAGCAGTTTTGTATCTGTCCCCTTCATTAATGTTATTATTACTTCAGTATTATTATTATTACTTTATTACTATTACCTTTGGCTGAGTTCATGAGCTGATTATGGCGGTCTCAGCAGTTATCAGTTGCTAGTAAAGTACTTGGGATGTTTGCAGGCTAATATAATTTAATTGCTTTGGGATTTGCACTCACTGCAGAATCCAAGAGAAGCATAAAGAGAACATAAAGCTGCCTCCTTATTCACCCATAATCCAGAAAAACTGCCCCTCTGCATCTGCTCACAACTTTGCACGTCAGAGCTGCTCCCATCCTCCTATGGAAAAAGCAGCCCTGCAGCAGTTGTCCTGGGAAGATCTGTGCTTTGACTTCTTCACACACAGCTGCATTTTCTCCTCAATCCAAGGCTGAGCTTTCCAGCTCTGCCTCCTAGGATCTACAGGAATGAGAAGCTCCAGGTGGGGGTCACTTAGGTATCTTCAAGGAAGGCTGAGGGACTCCTCTCGACCTTCTTTGCTTCTTCCTAGGATGGGTCTACATTACTGTATGCACCTGGTAGTGTAAAATACAGGCAAGATTAATCTCAAATGAAAATAAATTATTGTATGAATGACATTAGCTCAACAGCATCAGAAGCTAATTGTTGGCCTCATTAAGCAGCATCATTAATACTCAGGATGACTGGGATATCGTGCACAAAAAAAAAAAAAAAAAGTGGCTTAGGGCAGGACTAACAGAGGTGTGGTGAAAAATGCAATAGAAAATTCATGGCAGTAGGTGAAATTTCTGCTATGGGCTTGGAGATTCCCATCTGAAAGTAAGTGAGAAGAAAAAGAACTCAAGTGCTGATTGGAACATGCTCCTGAGATGCCAGTTGTGAAGCAGCCTAGCAAAGAAAAAAGCCCTCAAAGCAAAAGAAAAAGCTCATAGGCACCAGTAAAGGTATAGCTAATAAATGCAGAGAAATGCTATAGCCAGAACTGCAGAAAAGTGAGGAAGGAGGTGCCAAATTGAGACAAATATGACAATTTTCCTACAGCCGTTGCCATGCTGTAGGAAATGACGAGCTGTTGCCTTGCTGTCCTCCTGCACCACCAAGGTCCTGTCCCGGCACGTGCAGGGCCGTGTGCGAGCAGGGAGCACTGCTGGGAACAGCCTGTTCCTCCAATGTTCCCCAGCGCTCATCAGACTTCGGGAGGCACTTCCCAGGATGACAGAGTGTTAACAAGCTGCAGGTGAAAGACAAGTGGTGCTGGCATAAATAATAAAAAGAAGCAAAAGGTGGAGTATAACATTAATTTGTCCTGGCGGCAGTGCTAACTTATTATTTGGCCAGATAACCACTGAGGTTTTTAATGAATTAAGTAACTTTTCCCTACCCTTCCAAAAATACTACTTTTGTTCCTATACAGATAAGTTCATAGTGACTAATACATTCCTTGTTCAGATAAGTTTACAGGCTAAGAAACTACTGTTTAAACCACTTACTGATGAATAGGATCAGGGAATTTCTCAATAGCAATAATACATATCATCTGACCTTTAACTTGTTGCAACTTGAAGAGACCACTGCAAGCCTGTAAAGACTCTGGGTCAAGTGCAGCTAAAACCAGCTTTTAATACAGCAGATCTTGATATCTGTCATTTTTACACTGTATCTTTTTTCCTGGCAGAAGACCAAAATGACTTCATCATGGAAAAGACAGAATATCATGTACATCTCAAGAAAGAGGTGAAGCCTGAGCATTAAGGTGGATGACGGCAAGTCGTAGAGGGCTGAAAAGAAACTCCTTGAATCCTTAGTGATTGCTGAATCCGTGGAAATGGAAGACTCACCTCACTTTTGGTTGTCCAGTCTAAGAGAGTTGTCGAAAGCTTCTGCAGCTGATGGCAGCGAACGGGCATGAGGATTCTGTCAACTCAGTTAACTGCATGTAGGTGCCCACTTCAGATGTCATTGACTGCACTACCTGAAAGTGGGATTCAGCTGCCTAACTTGGGTGTTTGGAGCAACCTACTTCTAGTTGCCTCTCTGGTATCCAGTAATCTGAGTCATTTCTCAGATTTCTCTGAGTCAGCACTGTAAAGATGTCTCGGACACCTTAGAACAATCCTGAAGGACACTAGACCCTTATGTATGCTCAATGATATCTCAATTATAAACTCCATTGAACACTCATCTTACATTAGATATAAACATTGTAGACTTCTAAATTAAATTTTTGTGATCTGGATCTGCACTTCACTTTATATAGCTGAATCTGCTACGTGTAGAATTGTAAAAATGACTTCATTCAGATATCCATTAAAAATATAAAATGGATGAAAAAAGATAAATGCATTCAAAATTTCTCGAGAAAAACAGAGACCAACCTGAGATGGGATTGGTGTTTGGGGGAACCTGTTCCCTTTCATCTCTAACTCGTAATGTTGTTATCTGAAACCAGCTATAATGTACGCCTTTTCAAATTCTGATTTATGAATTTCATGGTTTGAAGCAAGTATGACAACTCTGGCATGTACACATAAATGAGATATTGTAAGACCTGAGGACTGTGGGGCATTTTGTTAGAGGATTGTTGATTTCAATGTAATTCCTAGCTGATAGGTGTCTGGATATTAATCCTAGGTGGCAACCCAATGGCTCTCTTTTTTGATGAAGCGATTCAGGTCCTGTATCAGTTGTCTTGACCTTTCAGTGCCTGTGATGAAGACAGTTGACTAAATGAAGGACACATCTCCTTGCCCTCGTGACATGGGCAGGTCTGCTCTGCTCCATCACAGGCAACAGCAAACAGAGGCACGTGAGGTCCCTTCCATTCATTGAATGCAGTATTTTGTAGTTTGTAATGATAGAATAGAATCACAGAAAATCGTAATGCCACAATTTCCTGCAGAATGTCACTGGCTTCTTACTCAAATCCCTGGACAATGGCAGCAAATGCATCATTCTTCAGCATCTCCTTGTTTCTCCTCTAAATTACCTACCTTCTTACACACAAGGGTTAGAAAACATAATAAGGAAAAACACAGAGAGAACAAAGATAAGGAAGGTGGGGAAAAAATCAGGAATATCAGACTAGAAATGACCTGCTATTCAGTCCAGCCACCTGCTTTTGCAGCCACAAATCCAATACAATCTACTTAATAAGTTCATAACAGTTTAAGGGTTGGTAGTATTTTGCCCACTCTATTCCAAACAGAAGGTTGATCCAACCCCCTGTCTTCTAACCACAGAAAACCATTTTTCCAGGCTAAATGTATTCATAGTCAGGTTATATCTATCTGTGCCAACATTCTCCTTATGTGAAGTAATTCTTCTTAATTCTTCTCTGTAAATATGTCAGAGGGCTAAACACCAAACAAGGGAAATCAGTCTCTACTAGATCCTTATATTCGGACAGAATCGCCATTCCCAAAGATAATTATTTCGTTCTGGTTTTTAAATTTTTCATGAACATTATGCCTAAAAGTGTACAGAGCATTCAAATTGAGGTCTTAACATAGTCCTTACATAGTCCTGTACAGTAGTATAGATCCTATTTTTTCACTGGAAATACTTTGACTTAACATTAGAAATGGGCAACTCAGAATCAGGATCTGCAGCCACTCTAAAGTCTAGGAGACCATATGCAAGCCCTGTTGAACAGGTTTCCTCTTCAAATAACAACAACAAAACAAGGTGATTTAAAATATAGTTCTTTTTTCTGTGCCTCGTGTTGACTGTATTCCTCCTGGCTGTCTCTGCTATCAGGTCCCATGGAGCACCCATGGGTTAGCTTGCATGAAGTCAAGGCTTGCATGAAGTCAAGAGCTGTCTGTTAAGGCAGCTGAGGGGTGTCATTCTGTTATAAAAAACATCACACCTGCTGTACATTTGGCAAATGTTTCTGAAACTGTAGAGTCCTGTGCTTTACACTATACAAAAGTCAGGATAATGTACAAAAAAAAGCCTGCTGTCTTATTAAACACCTGTGAATATAATAGATATATATGCTGCACTTACTGTATTTTCATCATTCCACACTTCTAACTCAGCTTATTCATTATTAAAAAATGGAAGCAGCCCTTCACCTGATCGAAATCAGCTCAGTGTCTCTTTTCGTAAGCCTAGCCCTGTCATTTTGCACATCCTTGCGAGTGGCCCTTAAAATTCTGTTGAAGATCCTGAATATGTAATATAGAGACAGGCCAAGGACATGAGGTCAAGTCAAGGCAAAGTTACAGACATCCTATGCAAAAAGGCAGATTATATATGTCCTTTTATTTTTTTCTGCTTCTCAGTAGCAGCATGATGAATTAAAATGGAAACGTTACCCAGCTAAAAGTGTAGATAGCTCAGCAAAACAGAGGGCAGTGCAACTACCCTTGCTAATAAAACACATCTTACAGTCACTGATCATTCAAAATTAAAGCCTGTATGAGATGAGTTTGTAGCATTTTCTATACCAAGAGGTACCACTTCTTCCTTTACAAATGCACCGGTAACACAGCAAATCGCTTGCCTTTCCCTCAAGCTGGAGGGGTTGTCCTGGATACTGCTGCATTCTCCTGAGCTCTGCAACTGTTTTGAAGAGGTTGAAGAACTTTATATAAATGCATTTGTAAAAAATAATTGGCTTTTCTCAGGATGCACACACATGCAAGACGATTTTACTGCTCTTGAGGATTACTATCCTCAATAAAACAGGAACTTAAGGACATTCTGACTATAGTGCATAGTCTGGGCTAGCAAAACATATGACAGCTCTGCCACTCACAAAACTAAAATGGGTGTCTCAGGGTGTTGCTGCCTGTCCTCTGTCATTGCTTTTCCTTCATCTCCGATGATATCTTATCACTCAGAAATGGTGTGAATGAACCAACCTAGTATTTTAGGTCTTTTCATTAAGGTGGTATGTAACCAGTGAAGTGGAATTTCCTCATTGAATAGTGAGCATAAAGGAATGTGTTAGAGCACACAGAAATAGCTGCGGGCCACTTTTAATTTGAGCATTTACTGACTTATTCATGTTCCTCTTTCTAACTGTAAAATTTTTCCTGATATAGTTTATTTGCACTGAAAGCACACAAGAGAGACTGGCATATGCCTGCCCTGCCTCTTAGGTAAACATATATTATAACAAAAGTAACACTCTCAATACTGATCCTATAGCAGGCTGCACACAGTAAAAAAAAATTCTACAAACATCCATCACAGCAATGGAAACACTTTTTTTTTTGCATCATCCCACGCAGCAGTCATTAGGATTCATGCACCATTCCCATTAAAGCACCATGGAGGCCCCTGGTCCAGGGGACCAGGCTCTCCTGCCACCTGCGTGTCCCCAAATGCTGCATCAATGTGACTCAGCTGAGGCTCCCTGCACACTTGCAGCCTCGTCTGTCAGCTGCAGAAGTCTGGCCCGTAAGGAGCCACGTCCTAATAGCACCGTCACCCTTCGCTCCCCCCATTGGCTTCACTTTTTAATTCCTTGTGGCTCACAACAAATTTGCTGCAAGTCATGTGCTGAGAGACGATTGCTCTGACCTCTGCGAGTCCCAGGTGCAGAAAGAAATAGGTCCACAAAGAGAAGATAAGTTATAATATAGTTTTGAGTGACAAACAATTCCCATGGATCTTAAAAAAAAACAGTCATATGCCAGGAGGAAGCAACTTTTATAAGCTGCTGTTTTAAAAAAGCGAATGCTGTTTGGGACACAAACAATATCGAGCTTTGATAAACATCTTTCTCTCTTCCCTGCTGGGGAGGTGTTTGTTTTCAATGGATAAAGCCAAGTTTCATCTCCCTATATTTGACTATATGCATAGAGAGAAGTGAGCTCTGGCTTTTTTTAGCCCAGAGTAAAAGTGTGCTTTTTTTAGTGCCTAGAATATATGGAGTTTCTGGCAAATTTGCATGAGACAGTAGAAAAATGAATTTGATGTGCCACAAGTTGTCAAATTGAAGTCCATGAACACTGAAGATACATTCTTCCAGGCATCGTACTTCATGTTCCTAATTATCAAAACGTTTGCTCTGGGACAGTTTACTAGCAAATACCTGAGTAGCTCCGTATACCATTGGAAATTCCAGCTCCTTCATAGCTTGCGGCTACAGTGTAACCTCTAAAAAGGTGGAATAGATTATGCAACACAGAGCTTTGGTTTAAATCAAGGCTGGGATGGAGGAATTTAACTGGACTACAAATGTACGTGGAATAGTTTCTGCGAAATGAGAAGCTGCCATTCAGGCAAGGATGTCATCGCATAATTGACTGCATCAAGGTTAGATGGCATTTCACCAATTTTTTGGTTGTTAAGGAACCCTTGACTGTGACATTCTAACAATATTCTTAATTCCCTCTTCCCTAACACCGCTATCACTTATCATCACTTAGCACAATAACAAGCAATCCAAAATTGTCACTTTGGATCTGCCCGAAGCTTCATCTTGTCCAGTAGCACATCTCTGACAACAGCCAGTACTCAGGACCCTGAAGACATATGTACAAATCCCCGGTGGGCAACGCAGAATAATGTGTCTTGCATTAAGTCTCTTTCCCTCCCTTAATAGTTACAGATTGGCTTAAGCCCTGAGGCATTACATTTAAGTTAATTAAGTATAAAAAAGTGTAGGAGTGTAAGCTCTGGATATTCCTTGTGTTTCTTGAAGAACATTCGGCACCGAGACACACGGAGTGGGCTCTTCTAGGGCTGCTCGGATGAGCAAAGGTCTTTTCAGGTGCTGTCTGCGGGCTCTGGATCAGGTTCCACATTAATGTCTTATATGTACAGGGAGGGCAGAAAAAAGCCCACTGTGCAAGTGAGGGGGATCTCCTGTCAGTTATGCTCTGCCTCAGTGTGTGTGTGCTTGTGAGAAAGCCTCTATTTAAACATGTGTTATAAGTGATAATTAATGCAGCTGACCAAGCACTTGAAGAGGCATAAATGATGGAAAAAGCAAATTTATTAGCATGCACATATTCAAATTCCTTTGTCAAATTGGATTTATAGTCAAAAGTGCCTGGACAACTACTGCGGTTTCATTCATCTGCACACACTATTTACGCTATAGTTACAGAAGTCATTTATAGGTCATGAGCTTTTTTTCTTTGAAAACTTTAATTTAATAACTCCTAATATCCCCCGTCACTTTCATACACACTGTGCTTACTGAACTAAAGCCTTCTCTTTCTTTCTGAATAGAAACCACTCCTGCCCAGGCCTTGTGCAGCTAGGGATTGGAGTGCAGTAGACAATTTCAAAGACTGCTCTTTCTATTTAACAATCAGTGCATTAGGCTAAAATATTCACACAAATGCACTAGCCATTGAAAGGGTGTGCGGTGTAGTGACAAGGTCCTTCTGTTACCTGGAACTGTAGAATGATGAATGAGCATTAGTGGAATATTCTTTTGGCCTTTAGGTTTACCTTGATCTTCTCACAGAATGCAAATTGACATTATACCCACATTTCTATAGTATTTATTACTGTGGTCATGATGTGAGGGCTTTTTTCAATATGAATAGTGTAAAAGGGGAAACATATTACTGCAAAGAGGCATTATTGTGCTGGGAATGTATAAACAGCTGAGAAGAATAGAGCGACATGCTCATAATGGAAACTGAAAGCTCTTCATTTTGTCCTGATTGTCTACCCTTCCTTTTTAAACAACCTTCCTTTTTCCTAGCTATCAATACAAAGTTCTTTTTGGTAAAATGAAGTGCATTCATGCTGCCTGAAAGAAGCTTTTAAAGTTGATCTGTGCCCACACAAAAGGGAGGCAGTGTTTGAGCACATCAAGTTGAGGAAGCAAACTTGGTCAATGTTCATTACTCATGGCTTGACACTCTGAGCCTCCATATCATTTTGTAAAGAATCAGATAAACTTTCCTCATGATAAACAACTGAAATAATTTTTCTTAGCTGTCAAGTCCTTTTCTCCCATTTCCAGCCTGTTCTCACACTCTTCCCAGCTTGTAAAAGCAACTGAGCACAGCTCTTTGGACTGATAAATGGGCTCCTTTCAATTGGTGGCAGGCTTCAGGAAAAAGAGATAATCCTGGATAATGTGGACACAGTTTTCATTTCATGTCACCCAATTAAACTGCAATTATCCGGAGTGCAACAGCAGAAAAACTGGAAAGAATGGTTGGAGAATGAGGAGCTCTGGCTCCCTGGGACTCTTTATACTACACACATTAGCCTAGATTTGTTCTATTCTGATAATAAAGTGCCAGTCTAAGCACTTAGCAGCACACAGTGAGAGACAGACCAGCTGCAACCTGTAGCTCAGAATGAAATACTATTGCAAGTGCTCTGGGAAATATCAGTGGGATCCAGCATAACTTTTCTGGGAGATTATTTGCATCAAGAATCCAGGGCTCTGTGCAGCCGCTAATTACATCCAGAGCAATATGGTCAGGAGGTGCTCTGAACAATGTTGCGAGGTTCAGATTACAGGTAAAACAAGGACTAAAAAGTCTTTTCTTAACATGACTCACACTAAGACTGCAAGCCAAAATACAGCAGATCTCAGCCATTTTATTATGGAGGCAAACTGCACTAATGCATCTTATCTCTTCAGCATTTTGGCTGAGATCTAGGGCAGGATGAATTTAATATGTTAATACGTCTTATTAAGTTACCGCTCTTGCAGTAAAATAAACTGGATAATCTAACAGATCTGTTTTATCTCTAATTACCATGATCCTAGTAAACTGCAATTAAATAAACAGATGTAGTTTTTTAAGCTGCGGCCTAGTGCATGGGAACATTTTAGTAATTGAAATGCATGTATTTGTTATTATTGCTTTATTTCATTTACCTCGTGGTGTGAATGCATGGAGGCTGTGCTGCAGGCATGGGCTGTAAGTACGGGGGTGACTTCTGAAGTGTTTCTGACAAATGAAAAGCTTCATTCCTGGAAACCCCTACTCCTTGCCCTTGAATTTTGGATTTAATTCACTCCTGCATGGAAGGTAGCCCTCTGCCAGGGCTACATCAGGCTGGGAGGCAAGTTAGGCAACTTGGCCTGTACTAGTGTGTTACACTGCAGTGTTTTGTGAACACACAGGGCCAGTTTTGCTCAGGGGCTTCTTGCACACTAGGAGGAAGCAGCAAAGCTGAGAACCACTATCCCCAGAGGCAATACCTGAGGGCACATGCAAACTCCTGGGAGAGACGGTGCCTGGATGCTGCAGGCCCACACATGGGCCACCAGCTGCAATTTGGTGCAGCAAATCAGATGCATCTGCTCTACGTGCTGTTGCAGGGTGGGCAGCAAAGGAATTCCTCTGCCAAACTCTGAGCACCTCACCAGGACACTCGTTTGCCTCTAGGTAGCACTTAAGCCTTCATCAGACTCTACAAAAGATTCTTTTGTGTAACATTGCAATATTTTTTTATTAGCACATTATGCAACTTACTCAGAGAAGTATGTGGCACTTCTGCAGGAAAGACAAAGCAAAATGTAAACGTTCATGGCAATGAAGTGTAGGGCTATTGTATATGTAGGTCATTTTCGGTTTGGAAGCATTTTGTTTTACCTGAAATTTTCAGTTTGGCCCTATATCCAGATATTTATCAAATGGAAAAAAAATGTATTTCCCCATTCCACCTGGGAAAACCCCAGGTGCAGAAAGATTTGGATTCTTCAGAGATGTTAATAAAATTGGGATTTCCCTGTTTCCAAAATAATACCATGCCTCCCACGTTCTTTATTCTATTCCTTCGCATTCCTACCCGAAGCAGGTTTGGAGCTGCTTTGAAGATTGCTTTTCTGTTTAAAACTTGAAAGCTGCCTTGCTCCTCATGCAGCCTATTTAAATAGCAAACTGCTGCACCTAGGTGTAAGCTGAAGCGCCAGAGAGGAAAGCAAAGCTGCAGCAGGGATGGGGCAGTCACATGCATGGCTGATGCCAATGGAGTTGTTCAACTCCACTGAGATTTGGGAAGGGAGATAATTTGTACCAACTGAAGGATATGTTTTAAAGTGTGGTGACTTTCTTTTAACTCTTTTCTGGTCTTAAGGACCTTCTGTGCAGCTGTGATACGAAGAAGAACAGTCAAAAGAGCCTTAGATGGTAGCTGGTAGTATGACAGTATGGACAAATTGCATTTTCCTTTGGGAAGCTCCCTCTCGGGGACAAGGTCAGTTCACCAGCGATTTGCTCCCCTGAGAAACTAGTTTAGAAGCTGTCATCCTTCTCCAAAGCCAAGCCCAACATTTCAAAGATGAGCAGAGCAGAAGAAGCAAAAGGAATCTACAGGAGGTGCCAAAGCCAACTACGCATATACATATAAAGAAAGGTGACTGTGTTTGATTTAGGGGACAAAGATTGGGCAATGACATAAAATAAGTCAGTTTCTGGTGGGCTTAGGAAGAAGGAAGTCAAGTGCTTGAGCAGTTTCAATCACTTGCCATGCCTGAGATCTGTCCCAATGAGAATGTCAGCATACACATTCATCCTAAGTGACATTTATTTATGTAAAAGCAGAAATTAGGCCCTGTGTGCAATACAGTACACTAGTGCATTAGCAGAGAGCACAGAGCACAAGGAGTGTGTTAGCAAGATGTATCAGCAGAGTACAGCACTCTGGGAGTGCTAAGGTAAGGGAGGACTGTGAGGCGTTGTCCCCTAAAGCCAATTGTGTCAGACAGAGCGCGCACCTGAGGAACACATCCCTTCCTGAGCGGAGCTGTGGGCTAAGCAGACAAGGAACCGAGCTCAGCGCAGCACTGGCACGGCTGCTCCCAAACTGCCTGCTCCAGCTTTTACCTCCGCTACCTCCCAGGAACTACACAGTGCTGGAGATGAGGGCTGTGCATCACGCAACTGTTTTATCATCTATTCTCTTATCTTGGAAGTGCAACAAGAATGTAAGAACATCCAAGCCAGGTGCTGACTTCATTAACAGGTATGGAGAAAAGCGAGTCACACCTTCCAAAAAGTCTCTATTTCCTCATTTTTTTCTCCAAGGAAAAATGCTATCACTTACTAATCTTCAGGAGAGATTATTGGGTGAGATTTATAAATGCCTTTTAAAATTGGACATATATATCTGTATAGCTATATGTAGTACTATGTTTTAAAACTTGCTAATGATTTTTCAATCCATTATGGAAGAGCCAGAGTCTCTTACTGTGAGAGGTTGGGCAGTAACCTCCGTGTCATCCTTCTGGCCATTTCCAGCTCATTGCAATGTTTTGGGAAGAGACAGAAACTCTGAGGTGGCTACAATCTACCTCACAACCTGCCAGGCCCCATGAAGTTGTTCAGGGAAACACTAACTCCCAAGCCTGCAATTTTATCAAAATGTTGATATCTACCTTTTTGTAAGTGATTCCTCACTGATGGCATTTTACCTGACTACCAGTGTCATCATATCCCGCAGAAATGAGCAGCAACGGATAACTTCACCCGCTGCTTTCCTTGAGGCTGCGCAGCGTGCAGAGACGGGAATTAGAGACCCCCCGAAGCAAGCGGAGGGCAGCGCTCGGCAAGGAGCAGCCCTGTCTGAGTCTCATGCTAATGAGACGGGAAGGGAGGCCGGGCTGAAGTCCAACGGGGGCTGCCGAGGCGCTCGCTCGCACCGCAGCGCAGGGCAGGCCTCGCTGGGGCAGGAGGCCCGAGGTGCCCGGGGAGAAGGATGCTACGCAGCCCACAGGAACGGGAGCGAGACTTTGACTTTCTCTTCTGGAGAATGCGTCAACTCTCATAGCAAACTCACACTCCTAACAAAGCCAGCTGGTCTCCAATAGAGGGGTAGATAAACAGCACTTTTTCTCTCCTTCCTTCAAGACCATAAAGAGGGAGGTAAAAACAGGACCCTGAGCATCTGCAGGCATGAAGCAAGAATAAATTGCTAAAGTAAGATTAAATCATGTAAGTTAAATGAGACTAAGTTGCTTCGTAGTAGGATGGAGAATTGAGGAAAAGAGGATGTATTGGTCCTGAACCTTTTTTTTCTGGGGAGTTATACCCAACAGGGAGCTGTCTTACTGAATTTAAATGGGATTATAGCACCTCGATGCAACTTTGCTGACTTCCTTCCTTTGAGAATCATCAGACTGTTTCAGTCCCCAGTAAACGCTGCATGCCAAATATGCTTCCCATTTTTTTTTGTTCAGTTTGCCCAGATCCATAAACATAAGACAATAAGACTTAAGATAAAAATTTGCTAAAGGAGGTGACTGATGTTGTCATTTTGTGACTATTGGGTCTAATATTGTCCAATATGTGAACAACACCTTCTGCTTCCTAACACTCTGCTGCCCTCCGAGTCCGTTAGATGCTGAGAGACTGTAAAATTTAGTAGGCTGAATGTCTGAGAAGGAAGAGAGAGTTATGAAATGTCTGTAAAGTACCTACCTCTTCAAATGGACTAAGATCATATTACATACTTGAGGATCAACAATCCAAGCACCCTTAGAGCATGTCACTTTAACATACTGCTGCTTTTGCATGGTCTTTTCCCCTGGTTTGTGTTAACTTCGGCTGTGACTTAAAAGAGAGGAGCAATCCGTCACATATGATTCAGGAAGAAGCTAATTAATCCATTATTAGAGTACTTGAAACTAACTCTACCCTCATATATGAATGCATTCCCTCTTGTTAGGATTTCTAGGAAGCTAAATAGATGCTTGGGGCAAGAGAAATCCTCATTGTTAACAAGAACATCTTTTTCCAGTCAGTAAGAAAGAAGAATCCAATAGATCCTTACTTTTTTTGCTGCCTACTTTATTGGGATTAGTAACCTTCTTCCAGTGCAAGGTGTTTAGCTCTTTGTGTATTAGGCTACCATTGTAACAACAGTTCTGATAGATTTCTATTGTGTATAGCCTTGATTTACTTTGAGCTAGGTTCTCTACAAACAAGTATTTGATTGTGTTTGCCCATGCTATCCAATGATATCCAGTATGAATTACACATCTTTTATTTATTTTAACTAATAGCATTAGTGTGTGTTTGTCGTACACACTACTGAGATTTGAAGACCAAACCAAAATCTTTCACAAGAATACCTCGGTGCCTCAATACATGAACAGGGGATAGGCATCTCTCTCTCTCTCTCTCCCATTTATTCCCTTATTCATAAATTATTTAAATAATCCATTAAATAATTACATGTGAATTGAGACCATCTCCCAAACTAGGAGTCACTCTGGACAGCCTCCTTTCCTGCCTTGCATCACAGCTCTTCAAGCTGGAAAGATCCTTAGACAGCCCCTGAGCATGAGAGGGACTCTGTGGTGCACAACCAGCAAACAAAAAGTCAAGGATTTCTACAGCCTGAATTAGGATCCTTCACAAAGATGCAGAGAACTGTCTACCAGCAGATTTTATGGTCATCTGACCCTGCAAACGCAGAGACTGCAGCAAAGCTGGGTCCTGCCTCTGGTGCCAACACGCATGCTGGCCCAGAGCAGTATTGTGCCCATCACCTGGCAGCTCTCTGGATGGGGGACAGCACTGTAGGCAGCAGTAGCTGCAGGACACTGCACATAGCTGTGGCATGTATGGGAATGAATGGTAAGTGGAGCTGCTGCTGCTGTTTTTATTTTGGCTAGTTGGCAGGCGCCTCGCTATTCTTTAGCTTTTGAATTAGGGTGATGTAAGAGGCCCAAGTGCTGCGCTAAGCACTGCTCTAGAAGGTTGAACAGAAAGCGCTGCTGGTCTTGAGAGAGTTACCCAGGATCGCAGAGGATTAGCAAGAAATTTCCTGAGCTGTCAACAAATCCCTGGTCTAGGTGGGTTCATTCCTAATCCTCGGCAACTCTGGATGACAGATTTTCTATAGGCAGGCTACAAGATGTGTGCGGGAAGGCAACTGGTCATCTACTCTTTGTGCCCATGGCCACAGGCACGAAAGCCATCTAATGCAAACCCAGAGCCATGTACAACCCTCCGCAGGGCCGTGTACCCCAGGAGCCTCTGACACCCGTGCTAAAGCCATATGCTTGAACTGTCAGGCAGATGCATCACCCCCGTATGACCCTGGCTTTTTGTATAGCAGGAGGAAACTTGTTTGGGTAAGTGTATCAGAAATAGAGAGGCTCAAGTGCTGGTTGCTATTAACATACCACATTGGAAGCAAGCGCTGCCTCATCCTTTAGCCCTCCGTGATACCAAGGTTGTCAGGGGGGTCGATAACGCCCTTTCCCGGAGTTCATTCCCCGGGTCTCATGCCGGCTTCCTGTATGACTGCAGTTGTGAAGTGCCTGCCTTGGTTCTTAAAATAGTTTTGAGGAGCTTTTGAAAATAACTCAATAACTCATACAGGGCCAAATTCAAAGCACCTGACAGCCAGCGAGAGTCTTCCTCCCCACACTGAGACACACATAGCCCTTCCTCCAGCTCACAGCTTCCCAGCACATAGTGTCAGCCTGAATCCTCCTTAAATCCAGCATCGCCAGAGCAGAAGTCACGCCGCTCCATTTTATTCGACCCAGACTTGCAGGTCCCGCACGTCGCAGCACCCGCTATCAGCGCGGCGCGGCTCTGGCTTGCTCCCGGTGCGCGGGGCTGCGCTCTGCAGATGGAGTTTCGTGGGAGATTAATGATGTGCCGAACAATGCGCCGCAGTCGATACCCTCCTGAACTCCGACACCTGACACCGGGCACCTTAAACTGTAAAAGTCAAGGGTCGCGCGAGCAGGCAAATGCTGCACAGATACTGATTTCCTGCAAAATAGCTGTAAATATTAATACTTCTTCTATGTATTTTTCACATTTGATTTTTTTTTTCTGCATAAATGCTGGTGCATTTATGCTAGTAATTCATGCTTATGTTGTTCTGAGAAAAGACATCTGAACCTGCCAGCCTGTGTTTCTGTCCCATCTCCTGGAGATCTGAGAAGAACCAGGTAATTAAAGCATTTCTGTAGCAGTTAGAATAATTGAGAACACCACCAAAGCACCGAGTCCAGTTTATCTCTTAGGCAAGGGCACCAAGCATCCAAGCATCAACCATCCCACTTAAGGACACGCATTAAAGCAGTTACCCGAGGCCCAAGGCAGAGAGGCTGGGGACGCTAGCCCCGCTCAAGTGGCATCGTGTGCTTTGCTCTCTCCCCCTGCTCGCCCTCCCCGTCGCCCGTCATCCCGCTGCCCTTTCACGACACAAGCCCTGCGGTGGGGAAGGCGCCGCGTATTGTTCCTGCTGCTCCATACAGTAGATTGGCAGCAAGGAGTGCTGGAGAATGACAGGTTGTATAATACACCCTCATCTTGAAGATGGAGAGTGTCACCTCTGTAACATTCCCAGCTTTCATTAGCTTGAATGCAATTGTACTAGGTTTAATTTTTGGAGTGTTTGCAGTTTTTCCAGCAAATAGCTGTTTGAACACAGTGTCCCCATTATATCACCACAGTCAAAGAGAAGAAAGATAAAGGCATTGTGCAAAGTTTCTGTGGCTTTGCAGACAAGGATTTATGCACTGGAGAACTCTCATCTGGCAGTCAATTTGCCTTTGTCTTTCAAAGTAGTGGAAGTATCAAGGGAGTATGCCCGAGAGTTTTATTTGCTATTTACCAGATTACTGAAGTATCGGGCATCTTTAGATCTGCTGTGAACAAAAATGCTTTCAAAATGATTTTGCAAACTTCTGCTGAGGCAGAGGCGAGAGGGGAGTGAAACCCTTGAAATGTTGCCCTTTGAACTGCTGGAGGGACGTGCGATTGAGGAAAAGACTCGAGGCTGTGCCGTTTCGTGAGTTTAAAGCGAGAGCTGTGGTAAGAGTCTGCCCAGCAAAGAGAAAAAGCAAAAATGTGCCTGCCACTCTCTGCTTTACAGGGGTAGCCATATCAGTCAAAAACAGTTCTTACTAGAAAATGATAGGGCCTGGTAAATAAATCGAGCTTAAAAAGCATGAACATTTTCTAGAAAGGTGACAGCAAGATGTTAATTTATAGCTCCACTTAGTTATGGCTCTGCCTACAGCACGCAAACTGTGGTCAATCCTGGGCAACATTTTTCCCCCTCAAACTTTCCCTAATGTATGATTCTGACTGACACTGCTAAAATTGTAGTGAAGGCAGAGCTTATAAGGACAGGTGTTATTATCTGAAAGCAGAAGAGGATGGTGGTCATCCAAAACTCCTGAAGGTGGGTGAAAACTGAGGGAAAAACTGCTTACAAAAATAGCTAATTTAGCATTAAAACCAACTACTATACTGAAAGGCCTGCCTTGCAAATGTATTGGGCACTACAGAACAATCTGGGATTTGTGGAATAGTTAGCATTGCTAACATGACAATTAATTGAAATAAATCAAAAAATGGATTGATTCACATAATGTTATAGGAATAAATCAGAACAGAATCTATCAAGAAATATAAAAGCCTTTTTATTGGAATAAAACATGACCTACTGAATTAGGCCAATGGCTTATCAATAGGGACCAGTAAATGCGCTGGAATGTCTAACTACTTTGAAACTTCACCAATGCCTGAAGCCAACATTTATAACATTCCAAAAAAAACACCTGAATGCCTGGCATCCACAAAGTTCTTGTAATATCTGATTCCAGGTAAAATACTATGTGAGCCACCATTCATGTACCTAGGCCTGGCAAATGCAAGAGCTGTGAGGCATCCCACTAAACCATGCTTATCTCCCATGAAGCTCTGAGCCCAACTTCGTGCTGCGCTTTCACTATCTCATTTTCAGGGAAAGCTTCTGCGCCTGTCTTTTCACAGGTGTAGGTGGTGTCTGTGCTGGTCTATGTAGCACTGGTTTCTGGCTCGACTGCCTAGCTAGCCTCAGGCCCCATTCCAAGTGCACAACACGACCCTTTTTAAAAACACAAGTTCTAAAGACCCCCCTTTTTTTTTTGGCCCAAACGGGCCCTCCCTTAGTGTAACATGTGAACATTTCTCCTCCTTGTGCCACCGGGGAACAGCCCAATGCCCTGCTTTTGAAGAGAGTCAAGGGGAAGACCAGCTTTTTGATCCACTGCATGTCAGGGAGACATGAAGCAGTCACCACAAAGACGCGCTGAAAGCCAGGCTTGCGCCGTTGCCACCATTATTTCGGTCACACGCGTGGTGCTGATGGTTGCTACTGCTGGCCTGTGAGGTCCTGATGGGAGGACGTGGAGTCCTGCTGCTGCTGTACCCTCTCTCTGGTGGCTGGGGATGTCCTGACACAGAGCAGGGAGCATCTCCTACTGGATCAGTGCATCACCAAACTAGTCTACAAGCATATGCAAAACAAAAGCAAAAGATCTGCAAAGGGATACAAAGCAAGATTTCCTTTTGTCTGAGGTACAGGTACTTCTGAGGCTCAGAAGAGGTGAGGGATGCGTTCCTGCCTCTGTGACCACACAGGGCTTGGTGCTGGGGCAGATCACTCTAGCTACTACCAGTAAGAGCAAAAAATAAAACCAACTGTGATCGTTTATTTGGCATATTCTAAAAATATTTCATCACTCCATTTATAAACTTTGGAATAGCACTAATAACAACACCCTCAGGTGCACACCCTCAGGTGCACACCCCCAGTGCACACCCTCAGGTCTCCTCAGATTTGCAATCTCAAGACTTTCTTAAAATAAGGACAGCAACCTTTTATTGCTATGAAAGAAGATGCAATCATTGTCTTGTTTTCCCATATTTTCTATATTAAGGACTAAATTTTAACTACCCAGTTTTAATGAAGTCTGACCTGCCTTTATCATATAATGTGATTAATATTGTTCAGTGTTGTAGAATTCTCATCTCGATGGGCTTTGGTTGTCCAGGCTTCTGTGTGGAAAACTTTGGTAGGATTAAACTGAGCAAGGACCATCGAATATATTTGAAAGAGGATTTATAATACTAGACACCTTTACAAAGCGCTAAAGCTCTAGCCCCACGTTGTTCTAAACCTGAATTTCCAGTTCCAAAACTTCATAATAAAAATGATTAAATTAATCTGCTATAAATAACTGTGTTGAAAACTGCTTGACTTTGGCTACAAAACAAGGAAAGGTATTTTAGGGAACTTATATATTTACATACATGCATGCTTGCATACATGAATATATAAAGAGCACTTTCTGTGATGGGTTCAGAAATGCAAGGAATATTACACAGATGGAGCGACTGATTTATTCTTTCTGGAGCAACTTTAAGGCAGTCTGCATTTCCTCTCCTCTATTTAGAAACAATGCCAAGCAAGAGGTTCAAGAAGATTTATAATAAACTTCACCTGTTGATCCTTAACTGGACTTGGCTCAAGCTGAGCGTATCTTATGCCAGTTTAGTCCTTTTAAGACCTTAAAAAGACCCCTTAAATGACCGCAGTGAGACCTCAGGGAAGTTCTTTATATGTGGCCCAGAAGTGAACAGAGTGCTCGGCTCACCCTTAACTTTTGCTATGTACATAAGTGCTTTGCTGAGCAGGGCGCTCAAGATGTTTTTATGTACATTTTGGAATCAATGGCTCAATCCTGTTTACCAAGTGGACCTTCGGTTAAAAGATAAACAATCAACAGAGACAGCCCTTGCCACTCCTCCAAGGCCTCAGAAAAAGTCCCTAATTATCCTGGGATTTTTTCTCCACCAGGGACAAAAGTGAGGCTTGCGTGCCTGAGCATGGAGGGTGCAGAGCCTTCTGGCCCTGACCCAGCAGAGCCCCGAAGCTGAGCACCCTGCTCAGCATGTTCTGGGGGGACCCAAAAAATGACAGTCCTTTCCCTTCTCCTCTGTGGACCTGGACAGGGAGAGTCAATTAGCTCTGCTGTTTGCACAGAGTAGTTGTCTGATCTTCGAGAACCAAAACCATGGCTGGCAAGAAGAGAATGAGTCAGACCCCTTCCCATCTGGAAAATCACCATCCAGCTTTCCATCATGGAAGGAGGTGAGGGGAAGTATCAATCTGCTCCTTGTGATGGCTCATGATGATAAATATGCAATATGGAGGCCTGACCTACAAACTTCTTAGGGCCTTTTGTAGTAGTCAGCAAACAGGAAAAGATGAATGTACTGCTGCTGAGGTGCTTAAGAGCTTTGTCTTGGGAGAGAACGAGGATGAGCGTGCTACATTTTGGGCTTGCTTTCGTCGAAAGGAAAAATATCTAGTGCTAGTTGGGGGAGCAGCCAGATCTGGAAGACCATATGCTAGTTCTGGCTCTCTGAAGAAAGCCAGCATCTGGTTCAGCTCTGTTTCAAAGTTAAAATTTCTTAAAGGGAGCCAAATATTTAAATAATATTAATAATTTTATTCCCTGAATATTAACCATAGTATATGGTGAAATGACTGTTGGACCTGCAGTAAAGGACCTTTTAGGGCTGGTGAACTGCTTAGTCTGTCAGCATTTACCCAATGATACAAGCCAACCATTCACTGCATGGCATACTCTTTCAACCATGCATTGATTTCTTAATTAAAATTACTCCTTCTAAAACAGATATATATACATATACGTATATATATGTATTTTAGTAGCTACCATGATAATGTCTGTACTGAAATGCAGAGTACTAAGAAGTAGTAACATTTTATTATACACATGCCAGCTCAATAAAATATTAGATTTCATTATTTATTACACAGCATATCATTCTGTGTCAGGATGCACCCAGTGTTCAGAGCTATTTTTTGAGTGGGGGGAAGAAAAATCTCTGACACGCTTTGCAGAGCCAATATTCAGTGCCAGTTTCAGCTAATTACCTGGCATTCTCTTCTTCAGGTGGGTGGGAGCTCTGTGAAACCTCTTCAGGTTGCTCTGGAGTTGGTGAGCAGCCTGTGTTTCACACTACCCAAATTTCTCCGGAGGGTGTGGTATGTGTGTAATATTTGGAAGGTGAATAGAAGACCCAGTGGGATCCTCATGTTTATCTCGCAGAGGGCATCTCAGGCAAGCTCTTCCAGAAAGTCTTCAAGAACCCCTTTCATTTCAAAATGCCAGAACTGTGTGGTTAGCCTAAGTCATCGTAATAATGAAAATAGATCTCAAAGCAGTTTACCCCAGAATGGGGAAGTTCAGTAATTTTGCCACTTACAAGTGAGATATTGAGGTGCTTATAGGCTAAGGCAGGGTTGTTTAAATCTGGATTTATAAAGTAAAAATTCAGTGGTTAGGTTTATTGCTTTCAGGCCTCTCCAAATCGCTTGTAGTGACAGTCTGAAGGCAGGCCTTTCACCTCCCAAAAGGTTATTCAAACCACAGTGCAACTGATAGCATCAACAGGAGAAGGAGGGAAATTTCTTCCAGGTTTCCCTTCAGAGAGGATTGACAAGAGCAAAGCCTCTAGCTGCAAAAGTGGCATTCCTTGTGAGCAGCCCCAGGACAGGCCATCATCTCTTGTTAGCTGATCCTGCCAGAGTAGAGGCTCATACATTGCCCCCCAAAATTTCCCACTGACTGGCGTCTCTGATTCCTGCTCACAGGTTCCTCGTTCTCCCCATGTGTTACACAGTCAGCACTCAGTTACCTGTGGGTGGTTTATCCAGGCGGCTGATAAACTGTGGATGTACGGATGCAGAGCCAGCTCAGATTCAGGCAAGCATGTTAACTCTGTGTAGAACTGTTGTGCCACTTCTAGGATCGACATGAATTTGGGAGAGGAACACATGCTTCTGTTGCAGGAAGAGCTCAGCCAAGGATAGCTGGCTCCCTACCAAGCCAGCTGGGTTCACCTTGCCTTGCTTGTGGGCCGGAGAGCGCACAGGCACAGAGATACACAAGCTGCCTGCATGGAGACAGTGTTGTGCCCACCCCAAGCTGCTGAGGCTGGCTGGTCCTCAGCTAGTTCTTGAGGAATTACTCAAATGTCTTGGGGCTGGGCCTCCAAGCACTTTTGGTGGGGCTGGACTGGTTGGCAGGGTTGCTGTGCGCTGCTACCTCACAGGACAGGCACTCCCACTACCGCAGTCTCCAGGACCCTGCAATACTGGGGAGAGGGGTGAAGAGATGTCCAAGTGACCCTGGACAGAGATGGACGTTGCTGGAACACAGCTGGAAACAATAAGGCCTGCCAGATGTGCTCTTGCTCCCTCACATGTGTCTTAGCCAAGTTTTTCCATCATTTCAAATACCTCGCCCCACACTGCCTCAATAATAATGACTCTATAGGATGTTTACTTCAGAATTATGGCATCCCTGAGCTTTGCCTGTGCTGCTTTCGCTCACAGTGCTTCACTTTGGATGTCTGTGTTTGCGTGTGCTGCTCTAAGTAATATGCTCAAAGTTGCAAAGGAGATGATTGGTGGTACTGCTCACAGCAGATTTGGAAGCTCCCATCCCAGAGCCCATGTAATACATGTGAAAAGCTCCCACCTGGACTGCTGGCTCTGTGGGGCTCCCTGTACCATGGCTGGTGTGGAATTCAACTCAAAGTGGCATGGATATAAAAGGATGCATCTACAGCTGTTATTTAATGTAAATACATCTTGAAAAATTTAGAAATAAACTTATTTTTTGACTCTGATTTACTCTCTGTTTTCCCATTTGTTATTTTTCATTTCTCTATGAAGGACAGGAAACATGCACTGATCCTAAAGCAAAATACCAATTTAAAATACCAGACTCAGACATGCAGGTCAGAGCATATGCTGACTACTCACGGAGAAATTGCATCTGGATACATTTAGTATCATGTCCTCACATTTTTACACTCAGTTTTTACGCTTGTCAGCAGATTACTTATTTCCCAAATGTGGTATTTTGGGATTGGATGTGACAGTCATGGCACAGTGCATGAAATGTACTTTGGGAGCACGGGATGCTCAGGCCGTGTGACCCACAAGTCAGCCTCACCAGGTAATATGGGAAAAAGTAGGCACAAAATGCAGGTTGCAGAAGCAGGTTGCTCACATTGCATAGCTGGGGAAAGAAAGCATAGGTGTGTTTTTATCAATGAGTCTCTTGGCTGCCTTCTGCCTGGATGGTTTAGACATTTTCTATTTCATCTCGGTGCCCAACAGTGACCTCAGTGTCTTCAAGAAGAACAGAACAAATAGCTGATAGAAAAAGGAGTTAAAAGTAGCCTCACCGAACAAATAAATTGGCAAGTGTATCTAATAATTGCATGGGTTCAGCATTTTTCCGCGATAAATGAGTAAACTTTAAATGTATCTCTGAGATGTACTATCACAGGCATTGCCATGGGCAAGTTTTATCCAATGATGAAACAGCAAAGCCTTGCAAGATAAAGATGATAGAAGGGGTACTATCAGGTGGCAGCTGGGTAATTACAACTCTCTATTTGGGCTCTGTAGTGATGCTGCATGTGATAAGTGGAGAATAATGAAGAAAAAGGAGTAGTGATAATACAGGAGCTAAATGGTAGAAAATAGTCTATCATAGCCCACAGCCCTCTGAGTGCCTATGGGGACTTTGAACTATCTTCTTCAGTTTTCAGCCACAGAAAAAAATACTCTCTCTTTCTTCTTTCTTTGCTAAATTTATGTCTGGTGGGACAAAAGGGAAAACTGAAAGGAAATCAAGGGTATGTGAAGAGAATATGACCTTTGCAAATAACACTGAAGGTCACTGTGTAATTATTCTAAAATAAAAGTATCCTGTAATCTTGTCTGTACCCACAAAAGATGTAAGACCATTTTTTAATGTGATTCTGAACAATTTTGTTGGGGATCATGGTTTATGAAAGGTCAACTAAAGTATTTCTAATTATATCTTGTCAAGTTCTGTGCTCAGAACACAAATGCCAGTTATTATGATATGAGTCAAACTCTGATTAAAGCAAAAGGCTGTCAAAAGACAAACTCATTACATGTAAACAAAAATACTATTTTCTGAGTCAAGACAGGATTTTTAATTTTTAAACAAAATATAGGAGGAGGGAATATCCTGGAGTTCGTAGATGAAATTTTAGCACCCATTCATTTTTTTTTCTTACATACAGAAATCTCATGGTATAAAGCTCGTGGTGAACTTGGCAATGTTTGGTCGGCTCTGTGGGTGATTGCCAGTTTTTTTTTTTCAGCTCACCCTGAGTAAGAGAATAGTTGCATTGTACTCTTTTTACATGGGAACTCTGGCATCTAAAAGCTAGTTACTCTGGATGTGACTATAGCATGGGTGGGTACATGCATTGGTTCATATGGGAGATAAGTCCATATAAGAATACCCCCTATTCAAAGATGAGCCACAAATTATTTTAACAGGTTTCTTTAATACTTAGCTAAATAGCTAGAGCAAGAAGTATGCAGTTCATTATTCGTTCACATTCATTTTATTTTTTCTCCTTAGGCCTCCTTCTTTGCAGTACTGTGCACCTGATGGGATAGGGCATTGCATTTAATGTGAGGCTATGTTGGTACCTTGTTGGGAGGTGGAACTAACTTCTTACAAACGGAAAGACTCGAAATGAGACTTTTCTTGGTATAGCAGGTGGTGATGTCCAATGACTGAGACATCAGTGAACCCAATAGTGAAAACAGAGAATTTTATGTAAACCTCTGAGAAAATCCTAAACAATTTTGGAGAAAAAAGTAAAAAAGAACTCTCTATTCTCATCACAGCAGAACTTGATTACAAGTATGACAAAAGCATTTATCCATTAAATAAATTAATGGCATAAAATGCTGGATTTTCAGCTGAGCAGTGTGGCTGTTTATAGGCTGAATCTCCACAACCA
This sequence comes from Tinamus guttatus, assembly GCF_059628265.1. Lineage (NCBI taxonomy): Eukaryota > Metazoa > Chordata > Aves > Tinamiformes > Tinamidae > Tinamus > Tinamus guttatus. Next base: position 1,653,136 of record NW_028288714.1, on the reverse strand, counting down.
AATACACAAGGAAATTCACTCACACAGAGACAAATGACTTTTAAAAGTATCTACCTGATTGTCATGATTACTCCTATAAAGTTACTTATAGTATCCTTTCAGAAATTCTAAAAATTAAAATCATGTGTTTTAAAATCACTGTGTTTTGTGAGGTATAGGATGAATCATACCAAGTTCAAGTTTTCACCTGATTTAAGGTAAAGGTCCCATCAAAAATAAATATGTATCACGAATCAGAAGTTCCTGGTGGAAAAGAATTATTAGATCATTTCAGTCAGCAAGTGTAGTTTTTCATTATTGACTGGCTTCTACTCCACTGAAGTGATGAGGTTTTGTCATTGACCCAAGAGACCTTATTTATGTAAAGACCACTCTAGTTGTGTAGATGAAATACAACTTTAATTATATGAGTCAGAATACGCAAATAATGAGATTACTTACGATGGGATTTATCTTAACTACATTTGCACATCTGAAAGCTGGACACCTAAGCCCGAGGTAGCCACTGTTGGATTCTCTTTTAAGAAAATGGGGAGAAATTAACTCTTCCAGAGAACAAGTTATGCCCTTTCTGTCAGGCATTCACCTTAAGTAGAGATCAGTCACCCATTTCTCTTAACTGACTACAGAGGGATCCTAGGGCAACTCTCTTAGACATCTAACTTTCCGATGACTGAAGACAGGTAAAAGGAATTGCATCCTGACTCTAAAGGAGATTTGTGTCCAGTGAGAGCAAGACAGGTCCCTATATTTTGACATTTCTCCCATTTTAAATCACACTAAGTGCTTCCCCATGCCACAGTGATGAATAACATGACTGTCATTCATCTCAGTCAGTCTGGCTTCATTTCAGTCATTTTTGGCTATATTTGGAAATTATTTTTCCTCTTTCCCTTGTGTTTCACACTTCCAGGCAGCCTCTGTTATATGCCTTTCCTTTCTGTGAAGCTTTTCTGGACTCAACACTAAAACCCATTCAAGACTTCACTGCGTTGTCTTGATCCCTAGGGTCTTCTCCTTATCATCACCCATGTTGTTCTTCCCTCTCTTGTCCACTCAACAAATGTAGCCCCTTCGCGTTGCATTCCTGATTCCAGTCTCCCTTTAAAGGTCCTGCTTATTCTCTGGGATAGGCAAAAACACCTATGAAAGGACCAAGGGCTATCTGCCAGTCCTAAGGATGGGAACATGTCTCATTTTCCCAGAGATTGTGGTGCAACAGCTATTTTCCTCACTTGTGATGGCAGTGTAAAGAGTTCCTGCTCCTACACTCGTTCTGACCATTTCCATTTGCCCCTCTCTTGCTCTTTGGTGGGCAAACAAGTTTACACTTCAAAAACAAATGTGTCATCAAAATTGAGGGAGAAAGCAGTAGCTGAGAGGGACGAGGGAGTGGAAACTCCTTAAGCTAACATGCTGAGTGAGGAAAAAACATCTGACTCTAGAAATCCAGAGGTCTAAAGGAAGAACTTCTACAGGGATTGAAGCTTGCATTGATTAGGAAAATTGTTTTGTGTAACTGGTTTCTATCTTTAATTGAATTTTGCCCCTAAAATTGCATGCCTGAAATGCTACACAGAACAAAACTTGGCATTTTCCTGACTTGGCAAGAAATTAGCATTTAGTCCATATCATGACTGTACTTTCAAAGTGCATTTCCTGGTTGTCTTCACTTGTGCTTTGGTTCACATCACGTCTTGCCATGCACCAGCTGGATTCCTGTTTGGTGAACCTAGCCTGGAAGACATGCTCTGGAAGCTCAAGTACAGTGCTCTGACCCCTAAGAGACTGAGTCCCTGGGCCTCTAGTAGAGTTAGTCCAAAGTAACCCTCTCTGACATGCATAGTCCGTGGATATTGGATCCCCAACACCAACTGTTCTATCAGTCTGCTTCTTCCAGGCCCCATAACTTGCTAATGGAGACAGATCCAGAACCTATCAACAACTCTACTACCAACAACTTCTCCACTACTGTTTTCTGAAGTCTCCTTTGGCACTGACCTCTTCCCTTCCTGGGGTCCTGCCCAAAGCGAGGCCTGAGCCTCTGTGTTCCTTGTAAGAAACGATGCCTTCCTGGCAGCTGCATGATTTTTGTACAGTGCACTGATACCTATGGCCTCATGGCAAGCACTTCTGAGTGAACTACTTAACGTGTCGCATGAGCAGTGGGACAGAGTATGTGAAGTTAGGAACTGATGTGATACAAAGAGAGGGCTGAACGGGGTTAGGTGATGTGGGAGTCATCAAAAGGAGCAGGGGCTTAAGGTTTAGGACCAGAAGCCCTTTTATTGAGCATCAGACCAAACTTATATATTCTCCGAGTATGTGAGCATACACTGTCCACGTGCTGTCCACGTGCTCCCTCCCCCTGCCTCCAGCCAATTCCTTGACTCTATTGCTATCTGTGTCCAATCCTGCTATTGGACAACAGGTAACCAACTAGAGATCGGTGCATCCAGCCTGTCTTTTTTTTTTCTATCTGCTAATCTGTTATTCCTAACTTTCACAGTTTTTCACTCCTAACTTTCACTGTTCCTACAGCTTCACAGTTTCGCGTGGTTTCTCAGTTTCCCACAAGGTGAGGCACTGATGGAGAAAATATCCCCTTTTTTTATAAAACATTGCACACAACAGTGCAGGTACAGAGGTCTTGCTCATCATCATTCTTCTTCAGGACTCTGAATAAGGACTGCTTCTTCCCCATCATGGTTTTCCTGAGCCTATATATTACTCAGTGTGACTGGAATAATTTACACAAAAACCTCACAAAGCCTGGAAAAAAAAGCAGAAATCAACATTCACTTTCGCAAACTGAAACCCAAATCAAATGTGACCAAGACCTGCTAACAGTTTTATCGCTGCGGATCTGATACGATCCCAGCCAAAAATCAGGAGGAGATTTTTCCTCTGGCTGTTTGCAGTCTGAGACTGTACTCTTATTCACTGGTTTCTAGCACCTTAGTCCCTGAAATGTACATCCATTATAAATCACTTTTTATACCCGCATATAGCAATTTATAGATATGAAATCCTAGGCCTATACACTTGCTCTGTATTGCTTCTTGATTTCTTTTCTTATGAGTTTTCTTTTTACCTCCTCAAATTATAAGGCCTAGATCAGGGAAATGAAGTCAGACATTTTCATAATTTTAAGTGTATTCACAGAGGCAGGGAATAATCTATTCTCCATGCCCCTGGTAGATAGGACAAGAATTGATGAGCTTAAATTTTAGCAAAGGCGATTTAGGATAGACATTAGGAAAAACTTCTAGTTAAGCCTTGGAATAGATTGCCTAGGGAGGCTGTGGGATTGCTATTGCTGCTTTTCTTTTTAAGAACAAGTCAGACAAGTGTCTGTCAGGAATGTCATAGGTATAGTTTATCCCACCTTGAGGGGGTGGAGGGAGTCAATGACCTCTTAAAGTTCATTCCAACCTTATTTTCCTATGATACTATGTTCCTCTTCCAAGGTTTTCCAACTGCCATATTTATCTCTATCTGTACATCTACAGATTTCTAATACAGTGTTTATCCAGGACTGGCCTAAATACAAATTCATAAGCCTGTGAGATCACAGATTACTCACATACATGTGTGTCTTGCTTATCAGCTGACACTTGACATTAGTGCAAACACTACTGATCAGCTACTGACTCAGATTAGGATGCTTTCTACCATATTCTCGGTATTCTCAGTCCTCCTGACAACATATCATACGCATTTGCAAATCTGACATGCTTTTGATCCTGGAATCTAGTTCTCATCTAGTTGGCATGAAAAAAAAAAAAAAAAGACCAACTAGCTTATTAACAGTCCATCTATTTTTGAAACCTTCATTTTAGCTAATAAAAATACTTATGAAAAAAATAGTGTATTTTCCTCCCTTACCAGACAGTAGTTCTCTAAAATTGAATGACATAAAATATCAAGATGTTTTCCTACCAAATACTTGTGTATACTGGGCAGCATGACGATTTTACACCCAAGGAAATCACATTTCTATAACACTGCAGACAAAACAGTTTTCATTTATGGCACCAAACTCTGAAATATGCTAAAAAACAGAAAGTGGTTGTTTCTGGATGCTGACATTATGCCATGATTCTTCTCCATATCTGGTTGCAGATGTAATAGACTAATTCTTCCCTATTTCTCCCTCCTTTCCAATTCCTTCCTGGCCACTGTCTCTTGTCCAATAATTGAGTCTAAGCTTTGGTGGCACGTGAGTTCATTGATAGCCATGGAGTTGACAGCAGTCTCATTTGGGAGATCAGGAAAGCTTTCCAAAGTCATGTGTGGAGAATGCAGTCCTGCACTGGAAATATGGAGGTATGTGACAGTAAGGAGCTTCTGTTCTGCACAGCACTAATTTGGCAGTTAACCAAAAGCCACCATCCTCAAAGAGTGTTCAGCTCTTGATGCCTGCCTGAATTCAAGGATTTCTCCTGAGTGACAACTTATGGTTATACTATGCGATACGATAGCCTAAGACTCAATGAGAAGAGCTGCTCTCCACATCTCTGTGATATATCTCCTATCTTTTTTGAGAGCTGATATACCCTCCAACTCTGCTGAAGCTATTTTAGTTAAGCTACAACAACTCAATTGGCTAAATCCTCACTAGTGATATGTAGTTAGAGATCACTCAGAGCTGATACTAGGAGTGCAGATCTTGTCCTTAAGAAACTTTAAGATCTGTATTTTTTTCTCAGAAATGTTGGTGGAAAACATAATAATATCAAAGGATGGGCAGGGACTGACTTGTCAGCAGTGACATCAATTCAAATGTGCATCAAAACACAATGACAAAAAATCAGCTTTCTTGCAAACATTTTCATTCTTGCTGTACAACAGGCGATTATTTCACTTAACCAAATTTTCAATTAAGCTGCCTACAATGTCGGGAACCCACAAAGTCATTTAATAGATGCCAGTTAGAATGGGCTGGGAGATGAAATATTTAAGCTGAACTGATCCTGTTGGGATTTCCCAAGCTGAGGAAATCCTCACATAAAGGACATTCTAAAAATGAAATGAATTAACTTTAAAAGGATCATATTTATGCTTTTTTTTTTTTTTTGCTTTAGCTTTGAAATCTTGAGCAGGAATCAGCTCATTATTTGTTGCTTCCAAAATGCAGACAGGCTTTTGAGGGAAAGGTTTTAGATGTTTACTGGAGAGCTGTAACAATGTCTAAATATGTAGAAATTGATTCCCTTACACTAGGATGTGAGTCTGAGGAAGACTTGATTCTTCTCAAAAAAGTTTATCTGTTCTGGACCAAAAAAAAAAAAAAAAGAATATAAGTATCCATGCCATTAAATGGTAAACGCTGCCTAAATATTTTTGAAGACTAAATGCGAAAATAGAGACGACTCTCACTCTTCAGGACACTTGCTTTCAAATTCCTGCCCTGTGGTGGTTACTGAGTCTATGAGTGGTTATTTAGAGAATAATTCAAGTGCCCCATTTTTGGTAACCCTTTGGCATGATATCCAGTCTGCAGCTCTGCTCTTGCAGTGTGTCACCTGTAGGTCCTGCCTGTATCTGCCACCCCCATCAGATGTTGACCATGACAGTTGATGCTTATATTTATGCTCATGAATTGCACCTTCAATTTTTATATGCTCCAATTTCCTATCTATAAAATTATTAAAAAAAAAGCCAGCTTCACTCTCTGCCAGCTTTTCCAGAGCTGACACAAACATCTAGAGTTCTAAAAGTACTAGACATTGCTGAAGTAAATACCATGTGCATTGGGTTGAAGTTTGGGCATGGAAGTTGCCAGATGATCCTTTCAGAAAGCAGCCATTCCCCTGTCTGCCTCTTTTGGGGGAGGTCTAACACCTTCCTCTGAAGCCTCTTCTATAGCCTGACTGGGTTCTTAGATAGCGTGATACTATACTCTGGAAATTGCCAGGTACCTTGCCTAGAGAGATTGCAAACTCCCCAAAACGAGGGCTCTTCCCCATTACATATATGGCCAGGGGAGCCTGCAATGAGCCGTGGCCTCAGCTGAAGCCTCTCAGCAGTCTGTAACACAACTAATTTGTACCTATTTCTTCTACTAATTAGTTACAAATCTAAGGACATTTGTATAGGACAGCACTAACTGACAATAATATAAAGCTAGTCTGTGCGTGTCATCTGAAGGATGGAAGTATTAGCCGGTTCTTCACTCTCATGTCTGCTTTTTACCCTATCTAGCTGTGTTTCAGACTACATGATCGTTATAGAATGAAGACATCCCCCATTTCCCTTATGTGTAACTGGGATTTGTAACTGACAAAAGCCCTCAGTGAATGCCCTGGAATAGGAGGATGTTCTACAGATAACTTAACTGCACTAAGTTATTTCTGAAGGTATTTGCTTAAGAGGGCTTCTAATACACCCACCCTATTTACTACACCCTAATACACACTTCTAATACACCCACCCTATTTTGGTGTGTACAGCAGGGCTGCTAAGAAGAGTTCCCTGCTCTGACTAGCATCAGAGGAGCTTGGGAACGGAACTAAGAATTAGGGAGTTCAGGTTAACTTTATGCTAAGAAGAAGCAAAGCCACAAATAACTGGGAGAAATATGATGGATTAGACACGTGAATTGAAGAACCTGTATTGTACAAAGTTAGTGCTATGCTGTGTTGCCACAGCAGTTTTCCTTCAGAAATTGGGAGGCCAAGCATTGAAATAGTAAGGAATTTCTAACTGGTTTCATTTCTTTTAATATTTATCTTTTCGTAGATCCCTGATCTTTAAGTATGTGGAATATGAGATACTGCAGCAAATGTCATTAACCTGACAATAGGCGCTGTGGTGCCTGGGCCTCCTCTGAAGTTCACTGATGTCAAGAGTGTGAGTCAGAATTACCTACCCATGCTTCCCCCACTTCTCTAATTGCAAGGCAGATGATCTCTAACTGTTAGTATTCTCAAGGGAAATGTTCATTTACCTGTGAATCAATTTATAGGTTCACTTCCAGCTTTGTTATGAACTTAACCTGAGAAATAGCTCCATTACACCATGACATAAAAATGTTTTATGTTCACAATGTCATTGTCAAGTGAACCTCTCCATTCCGCAATGAAAGCATCACATTCGGCTCATATGAAATGTTTAATAATGTTTATGAATGTACATGTTTTCAGGTGCCCATCACTGTACTGCTGGACATCCTCTCTATACAGAGTAGTTACATCTGTTCCTCCCACAGACATAGTCATGATAGTTGCTCTGTGAACAGACTCCAGCTGAGGTTATTAAAGGTGAGACTTTCCCATGGGCAGATGTGGGCAGAGAAAGAAGTCTTGAATCATGGGTTATATATGGTCAACTTGGATGAGGCTTGGAATTCATCTTGCTTTTTACTCAAGAAAAATATCTCTGCAATCCTGCAATACATTGCCTGGCCTTGCAAATAGGTTTGTAGATGTTCCCAAGCAAAATCTCCCTGTTAATAAAACATAAGCCATCAAAACAGAACTTGAAATTAATTCAGGAGGGGTCTCCAGGTCCTGGACATCTAAATGCATCTATTTAGCTAACTGCTAAGAGTTTTTAAAAGATCATTAGTGCCAACACCGCATTCAGCTGAGCTGCGCCGAGTGCAAGATGGAGCAGCCTAGCTAAGTGGTTGAGATACCAAGTGAATTCACACTGATAAACAGAAGCAGAATTTCTCATTCACCTCCAGCATTGACAAGTGGTGAGCAAGCGGCATTGAATGTGAAATTTGTTTGAAATCAGAACATTTTAGTGCCTCAGCATCCTTCCCTTCTTATTGAGTGAGAATATGAACCACCTAAAGGGGGAAGGGATATTTTGAGGAATGATTGGTCAATATTTATAGGCTACTGCAACATATTCAGTGTTTACAAAATCAATGGTGTTTATAGCCAACAGTGTTTTGGGGGATTTTAGGTGTTCTTGAGCAGCTAATTAGGAGGATGGTAAGGGAAGGGTTCACACAGGCATGACCCAGTGTAGGAGATGAGATTTCAGAGATTAGATAGAGAACCCTAAAATCAAATAGAGTAAACTCTGTGGTACTAAATTCCTTTCACAAGAAGTGGCCAAAATTGACAAACATGAGTCCTTAAATTCAGACATTTACATCCACGCATACGCATTTAGATTCATCTGCCAAGAAGGACTATTAGATCATATAATCTGATCTGCAGTATATTAGAGCTATTACTTCATCACCCAATTACTTCTGTATGGAGCCCAATAACTTGTGTTTGATGAAAGAATAATTTGTTTGACTAATGCATAACTTCTCAGAGTATCCAGTTTTGATCTGACAATAGCTGCAGACAGAAAATCTATTGCATGTTAGTTAATTTGAATGGCTAATCCCACTCACTACTACAAAAAAAAGAGAGAGAGAGAGAAAGCTTCTGTCCTGAATTGACTTAGCTTGAAATTCCATCCACAATTTCCTTCAAGATCACTTCAGTGCTCAGTGTTTTCTCCAAGGGAAGGGATTTACATAGTCTAATCAAGTCTCTTCTCAAATTTCTTTGTGATAAGATAAAAAAATTAAGACCTTTTTTTCTAGTCCTCAAATCATTTTCTGTATTTTTTCAGTACTTTCTCTGTTGTTTCAGAGTTTTTGGATTGTTTGTTTTGTTTTGGTTTTTAATGCCAGAATTCAATCTTAGCTGTGGTCTTGCCAAAGTGTTATATGGAAGCAGTATTGCCTCTATTCTCCCTGGTGGCTTGCGTGGTTGTGCAGCCAGATGACAGCAGTTATATGCAGATTGTTACCATCTTATGTCACCCCTCTGCACTAAGATCTACACTAAGTTTCTACACTAGGTTTTTACACCATGCTGGAGCCACACTGAAGTCCAGCATATGCCTGAACTGGAGGCATGTAAGACACGATCCCAAAGAGCATGCAGTGCACATCACAAGGCAGGGATAGGTGCAGTCGATCTATCTAGGTTGCCCCAGGTTGTGCAGTTAGAAGGCAACACAATTCAGGAGAAGTCTACAGCATCATGAATCCTTTTTAAAAAACAATCTGGGAAGTTGGGTGGAAGGGGAGTAGGAGGAGATGATAAGGTTAAGAGGGAGGAGTAAATACGGCATTGAATTATCTGAAGTTCGCAAGGAGAAAATGCCTTAAGTAGTAGGTAGCAGCTGAACTCAGTAGTAGGAATAGCAAACTACTGATAAGCTATAAATAAGAACTATACAATGAATAAAGATCACTGTAAGCCAATAAGAGATGTGAAAGTAGCTAAGGGAGAACTATATTTATTTTGAAGAGAGGGAACATGCCCAATAAAATTCACTAAGATTGCAGACAGTGGGAGCTGGCAACAGAGATTTCAGTCTGATCATACACAAAACTTGCATAACTAAATAACTAAGGAGTAAATAGCCTCTTACAGTTCACAAAATGCTGGAAGCCACCTGGAAGCCGTATGGCTCACATAGTAACTGCTCTAATAGGAGGCATATGACCTAGTGAACAGAAGATAGCAATCATCTTTGAGTATTTCTCACTGAAGAAGAAATACCTTGATAGTTAATGCCAGTCAGACTCATACTAGCTCCCTATAAACTTCTAAACTCAATGTAAAGGATAATCTAAGGGAAAAAGGAATGTTCCCTCCCCTCCTCCCCGTCCCCCCTTTTTTTTTTTTTTTTTGACAATGAAATTTATTTTTCTCAAATGATCTCTGTGGCTACTTAGAAGAATGTGTATTGTATTCCTTCCTTTAACCAGAGAACCACATCAATATTTGATTCTTACACTGCTTGGTGTAGGCAAGCAATGCAGTTACATCACTGAGAGAAGATGGCAAAAGCCAAAATCATTGTCAAGAACAGTAGAACAGTAGTGTTGAGGGAGAGAGAATCTCTTTCATGAAAGTGACAACTTTTTTTATGCTCAACAAAACTTTCAATATCAGTCAATCATATGACAGCAATTTAAAGAATGAATCGACTCCTTTGGTACAAGTTCAATGAATGCAGAAGGTTTTACTTTGTGTCTGAGAGCTCCAAAACACGATATGGAGTGCTGATGTGAGAGCCCTAATACAGAGGCTTGTTTTCCTCCTGTCAGGAAGGTATCCTCAACCTGTGAGGCTCAGTTCCAGCAAAAAATAAAGGTATCTTAGGCTGCATCAGGAACATAACTCTGCTTTTCCTTCCTTCCTTCCCTCCTTCCTTCCTTCCTTCCTTCCTTCCTTCCTTCCTTCCTTCCTTCCTTCCTTCCTTCCTTCCTTCCTTCCTTCCTTCCTTCCTCCCTCCCTCCCTCCCTCCCTTCTCTTCTTCTATCTTTTATTTTTTTCATTTTTTTTTCCTGGGAATACAGGAAGTTGTAATAGCATCCCCAAACTATTAGGTGATTATCAAATGTTTAAAATACATGTGATTTGTCTCCTTGGAGTACTTCACAATACTAGCTTTGAGTTTCAGAGTGTTGATTTTTTAAATTACTCATCAGAGACAAAAGAATTACTGCAGCATAGGTGTTGATAATAATGCCTGATAGCTGTGCAGGATGTTTTGATTGGCAGAGGATAGTCTTACTACTACAGGAAGCAATTGGCCAAAGGATCTTGTCGAGGCATAAATAATCATAAAACAAAACTTGTGCATGAGTGAGGCTGTCAGAAGAATTTGCACAAAGAAATGTGGAGCTCTGCTAATTTCCTACTAAATAAAAGAGCTTTCCAATACTGGTGAGTTTGTCTGCTACACAATGCAAAGAGAAATATGCCACTTTTAAGGAAGAGACAGATATTTCCATGCAGAACAGCAGTGGTGGCTTAAGAAGCTTTTGCCCTACAGTCAGCAGAAGGTAAATGGGAATTTGTGAACAACCTCTCAGTAGGGGAAAGTATAAAGTAAAGCATGAGTACAGGACAGTGTAGAAAATATATAAACTGTAATAACACTCAATGAAACATATTAAGTAAAAAAAATGCTCTTTTTCTGATCATGAAAGCATATTCACTGCCATGATTAGCAGGACAACAGACCAAGTCTATTGATACTGCATGGAGAATATTTTCCAGGAGACTGGAGAGTTCCCATCAGAGGGCAGTTTAAAGGGGGAAAAAAGGCTTCTCCCATCTCCCTTCGGTTCCCAGGCTGAAGTAAATTCCCTTTCCTTAAAATATGGACTAAAAGAAGAGTTACATATTCTGATTGCTTTGGGAATCATGGAAGGAGTAGAAGAACTAACATTCAGTTGTTACAGAAGAAAACAGATAAAACATTTTACTGTGCAGAGAGCCAAACGAATTAAAGAAATATGCATAACACGGTTGTTTCCGACGATCAATAAGGGGAGAAATTCTGTGAGAGATGGCTGATGCCAGACATTTTTCAACACATGATAAGTCAGCAAGGTTCTGGCAGGTGTCCTTAGGAAAACAGAGCACTCGTTAGAGCATGTTCAATACCTCCTTGGGAAACACCATTTCTAAAAGTGCGTTAAACACCCAGTGCACCAGTGCGTTTTTACCAGAAAATACAACTTTGTTTTTTGGGGGGGGTTTTTGTTGGTTTTTTTTTTTTTTTTTACATAGCAAAGAAAACCCTCAGATTTACTCATTAGAGGTTCTGATATAAAGAAATCCTGAGAGAATGTAGCAGATGTTCTGAGGAGCTTTGGGGAAAATCAGTGCTTCTGGGCTAGATTTAAGCAAAATGTAAATTCTGCGGAAAGGGAATTACCTACTGGAGCTGGATCAGAGTTAGCACGGGATGCTCCAGAATATGGAGAACGTTGTCCCACCTCCCTCAGAAGAGAAGAGCAAGATGAAAAAAAAAACAAACAATGTGAGGAACACATACATGGTGTGGCTACCAAACCAGCACCCTGGGAGTACTTGCATGCAAAGACAAGCAGGGGACCTGGCATACAAATCATAGCAAAGAAAAATGGAACAGGTTAAATGAATCCATGTCCTGAACTAAGCATGTCCGAGAGTAAATCCTAAACTAAGTGGTTTCCAGACACTTTCAGTAGGATCTGGGCATGGTTCTCCTGCACCATTATAGCCAGAACTGGGGTTTATGCATCCCACTTGCTAATGAGTGAAGTTTTAATATGCTCAAGAAGAGCAGGAGGAGCATCAGATTTAGAGTGTGGGTGTAAAAGGTTTCATGTCTTTATTTATGGGAGGCCAGGGTTAGCCTAAATTACCATAAACTGCTTTTTGCCACTGCCAAAAGGGACCTGTCAACTTTCCCACATCCGCCCCTAAGAACAGAGAGATTGTTTTTCCAGCTATAAGTGTATCATTTGCAAATTAAATATAAATAAGGAAAGATTTGATGGTTCAGCCACAATCTTGATGGCATCTGACAAAAAGGCAGAGGAGGAAAGTCCAAGTTAGCTTGTATTTGACAGCTTGCATTTACACAGAAGAAAACAAATATTCTGGTTTTAGGTGAAGGCAAATTAATAAATTCTTATTAGTCTTAATTAATTACATAAATTAATTAAGAGTAGCACCACAGGATATTCAGGAAGAGTCCCAGCCGTCATTATCAATTTAAGAAAGATCTCACTAAAATTGTCAAATGTAGTGGTCATGAGTGGACACTTTGCAAGGAAGTTCAGGTTTAGACACGCGACTTCTAGTCACAACTATCCCTACCTTAACAAATGTCTAATAAAAAAAAATTAAAGAAAGAAAATCCTGGAATTAAAATCTGATATGTATTTTGAACGGTTAACAGCAGCATAACACCAAAAAAAATGAGGCTATCATCTGGGAATATCTGAGACAGCAGAAAATGTAAAACAAAAGGTGGGCATGACTAGAAAGTAACACCAGGGCACACATCTGATGTCTTATACAGAATGAGAAAACAGGAGCAAAACAGTGTAATTCATGGTAAACAAAGTCAGTCAATATAATTCATGATTCTAAGAGCTCTTATCACACCTTCATGAAAATAGCAGTGGAAGTACTTATGCCCAAACACATTATTTTGAATGATGAGGTCAAAACAGGTACCCCCATGCCAGTGCAAGGGAGACACATCCTGGGAGAGCAGACTGCCCATTTTGCCCAAAGACGTCCCAGGCTGGAGACAGCTGCAACAGCTTGAGATATATGAGCCCTAAACAACAACAACAAAAAACATTATGAGCAAATGGATATTCCACTGTCCAGTAACACAAGGAAACCTATTTACTAGGATGTCTCGGAGACTCATGTTACCAACTATTTGATGGATTGGTCATAAATATTTTTAATTCTGCCTACAGAATCACAGAACCACAAAATGGTTAAAGTTGGAAGGGACCTCTGGAGATCATCTGGTCCAACCTCCTGCTCAAGCAGGCTCACCCAGAGACAGGTATCCAGGCACGTATTCAGTCAGGTTTTTAAAATCTCCCAGGATGGAGACTCCCCAACCTCTCTAGGCAACCTGCTCCAGTCTTTGACCACCCTCCCAGTTGAAAAGCTCAAGATACCATTGGCTGCCTTTACCACAGGGGAACATTATTGGCTCATGTTTATCTTTTTACCAGCAGGTCCTTTTCTGCAATGCTGTTTTCCAGCTAGTGAGCCCCCAACCTGTACCAAGGTGTGAGGTTTTTCTCCCCAGGTGTTGAACTTTGTGTTTCCCTTCGTTGAACTCCATGAGGTTCCTCTTTGGCCCTTTCCCCACCTTGTTGCATTCTTTCTGATTGGCAGTACAGTCCTCTGGTTTATCACTGTTCGTTGTTAATTCCTGCCAGTCTTACAGAAAAGGAAGATGAGTTATATCTTCAAGAAAGTATAGCAGAAACTAGTTGAAACTGATTTTTATGTTCTGCAGTGATGCATGTGACGTGATGTTGACCAAACTAAAATTCAGTGAGTTGAATTAAGCAAACCTCTGTCAGATTTTTTGGCTCAGTCTTTGCTCAAAAGGAGTACATGCTTCTCCTGTAGCAAACCTAAGCATGATTATTGATTTTTATCTCTTTAACATCATCTGGATCACGTGCTGCATAGCACATAAATGATATTTGGTCAATTTAAATCCAGAAGAGACACCACATTCTTTCTATTCCATTTCTTTTACAGAGAGATTCATGTCTTCCAAATCTTTTTGTTATAGCTTTCTCAACCTTCTAAGAGACTCCTTAGGGATCTTCCTTTCATTTTCTTTAACACTTACATCCATTTAGACCGAATTAATTCCAGTTGTATTCTTTCTTCTCGTGTTCTACTTCTAGATTAGTTTTGAATGCTCAGAGATTTTTAATTATCAGAAGCTATTGCTTTGCCACAGTTGTATTTCTGTATGCCTTACTGTAGCATTTCATTAATTTTTTAAACTATGTAGAATTTTTGATTGCCTTTCCTGTCCCTTGAAAAATAATCCTTACGTTAGCTTTCCTGTCTCTTTCCTTTTTTCCTTTTCTCCATGGGCTCTGTGAGGAACAAGGGGTTGGTTGCAGTCTGGAGCTCTTCTTGGAAGCATTTAAAAGCTTTCTGTATGAAGGAGAGAAGCATAAATTAGACGGACTAGCTTACCTGCTGGAGGGCTCCACCAGCGCTTACGTTTTTCCAGAAGCAATTCAGAAGGTTACTTCAAGATGACTAATTGTATCCCCACCTCCACCAGAGCAGAAACCTAAAGGGCTTCTGTTTATTTTTAGGCCCACCACACTATATCCGTTACTAACACATACTCCTTTCCCTTTGCACCTTTTCTGTGCTCTGCCTGTCATGATACATGTCATGAAAGAAAATGGAAGGTACCACTTCTTTGCAATTATTTAACATTTCTTGAAGATTTTTAGCACTGGACCACATGTTAACATTAAAATTAGAGGATTTCATACTCCCAAATACTTGCAGCTTTTATGGTTTAAAAAGTACTCAGAGAAACTCTGTATAGCAGCAAGTTCAGGCTGATACGTGTTGTATTAACACGGGCTCTGCAGTCCTAGAAGATGGTAGAGACAGTGTGTGGCTGCCTGCTGCCTGGAAATGAAGAGGGAAAATCAGACCACAGTCCCCAGCCATCACCCAGCAGCCGTGCGCCTGCTGCCTCCCTGTCAGCTGTGAACATCATTTCCACGGGCTCTGCGGACGGCACTTTATGAGTGAGACCTTGGGCTGTGAGGAAGCGGCACATTCCCTCACGGCGTGTATCCTCCTCTGCCTGGGAGATCCTGGGGCCACCAGCTGAAGTATTCATTTATGAAAGGCACAAAAGGGGGTTGGTTCACAGCCTCGCTATAACAACTCTGGCAGCGGCATGCAAAGCCTCCAAGGCTTGGTTTTCTCACACGTGCTTGGCCCTTTTGAGGTTACAGGTGTGTTTTCCTTGGCCTTCCTTTGCCAGTAATTTTTTTCACTGTCCTGGAAGACTACTTTTTTTGATGGGGGAGAACAGGAGCATATTATATAGTTTTTTTTTTTTTTAGGAAAAATAATAGAAATATAGTTTAGCTAACATTTAAATTACTTTTTGTAAAGCAGTTGTGATTAATATTGCAATGCATAGATTCACTCTTCTGAAGAATTTGCTCTCCTCAATTTCAGAAATTTGTATAAGGGACAATTCTTGTATACTGCACACTGTTATTACTTTCAGAAACAATCTGATAATAACATATATTATCTATCTACCTATTTATCTGTATTTTTTCTGACTGAAAACAGTCAGATATTGAAATCTGAAACACAGAAATTAATTCTGAAATAAAACATTACTGAAATTCACTGTTTTTCAGGAGCAGTGTTTGTGAGACATATCAGAAGTATTTGATTTCACCTTGAACTGAAACAATTCTTAAATGCCTGCATTTCTTCTGAAAGACAAATTCCATATATCAGCTAGTCTTGCCTAACAGGATTTTCTCTGCACTTTCTGTTCCCAAGGTTTTCCTTCTCTGCAAAACAGCATTAGTAACTCCATAAATACTTTTATTTTGCTCGCTGAATTGCATTTCTTTTAACATATACTTATTGACTTAATAATTAACATTATCATGTTGAATATAACATAATAACCAATGCTGTGTAATTGGAGTTCTTTCTGAATTCCTTTTATTTTATTTTAAGGCAGTATAGAAATATTAACAATTTATCTAGTCTAACCTGCTCAAAGGATGAATAACTTCACAGCTAGATGAAGTTGCTCTGAGTATTGTCCAGCAGAGTTTTGAAAATCTCCAAATCCCCTAAGCTCGTGTTTGAAAGAGGTTTGGAGTCAGGAACTGCATCTTCCATTTACAGCATCAGTTCATCCACTGTGTTATAAATAATTTTGATATATAAAATGTGCAAGAATTAGTACCCTCTCTATAACAAAAAAATGCTTTTACTTTGGCAGCATATGGATGACATACAAAACTGACTGACACAAATGTACAAAAATTTACAGCCACTGAGCTGATTAATACATGCAAAAGCAGGAAATATACTTTTTTCCTCCCCTCCCCGATTGCTCTGTTTATCCCCTAATTTCAAATTCCCTAGCACATCCACCTTATCCTGTGCCTGCCTTTCAGATCACCAGCTTTTTAGATCAAGACTACTCAGGAATGGCTTTCTGCATTCTGTGGGGTTGCAAAATCAGAAATAAATAGTAACACATGTAGCTGAAAAAATCATGTTGATATCTCAAAAGACAGTGCTTGTTATTAGCAAAACTAATTATGAGTTAAAAGTTTTTATGTATGGTGAAATTAAGAATGAAGTGATTGTCTCTGTTATAACATTTTTCTTCCATTTCCAAATATATTCTCTAATAAAATCCTAAACAGGGTGCAGGAATGCACTAGTCTGTCATACCACTGTTATGTTGCCAAACAGGTAGCATGAATTTCCCTCAGCAAGCTATAAAAAGTGCAAAAGTCAATGAAGCAGGATTTATGGTTAGAGAAAGAGATTACAGAATGAGACTTAAGCACATGCTTAACTGCTTTGCTGAGCTAAGGCTTATATGGGGACACTGATAACTTTAACATTTGCAAAATCCTTCATGATAGCAAATCACCATTAACCCTGAAATGTTTATATAAAAGAAATTGTGATCCAGGAGCTTATTAACAAAGTTTTTATTTTTGATAGAAATGGAACTGCCTTCGTATTATAGCCCATTTCAGACCTTGTAAAGGTGTTGGTTTCTATCATTTTGTTGCATAGATAATTTAGACTGATGCTCGTTTTTGCCATGACAGCTTAGTTATGCAAGATTGTATGGTGCTTTGATTCTTAAGGAATAGATAACAAACTTCAAATATTTTAGAAAAAAAACATATATGAAAGTTTAAATTATAATGTATTTGAGGATTAAAGGCATATATTTAATTAATAATTCTTCTCTGAAGATGGTCACTACTATTTAGATCTGATTTTAGAATAGTCTATAGATGCAGTATAGAAGCAGTTTTTCATACCACTGCTGGTTACAGTTATCGTAATAAAGCAAGTTGAAGTGGTGAAAGCACTATAATTACATGCATGGCTTTGCAGCTCTAGGTTACTGATTCATATCCAGGTCAGATAACTAATAGCAAGAATTCATTCACAGGAATTCTAACTAGTTTTAGGACCGTTCATGCCACTGAAATAATAATTTAAAGAAGTGAAAATGTAGCATTTATCCTACATTTTGCCATTGTAAGTTCTTATAAATACTGTAGCTCCAAAATAAATTAATTTTCTCAGAAATTTGATCTGAGATAACACATGTGATTGATAAGAAAACCTTCAGTAGTCTTCAGTGGTAGTTTCACTCATTATTAATACTGTTTTAAACATAAGGTCAGACTATTTTGCACCAGGATTGCATCCCTGAGGAATTTAACCCATTTATTTCAAATATTCTTTTGGCTCCTCCAGGTAATATGCATAAAATCTACACTAAATACACTCCTTTCTGAAAGGACACAAACTTAATCGAAGCACTGCTTCATTTGTTTGCCTGAACTGGTAGAACAAAGGCAAGGCTGGATTTCCCTTCTACCTGATTGACCTTCCTACCAGTGCTAAGGACTAAGAAGGACTGCAAGAAGTAGTATCACAGAATCACAGAACAACTGAGGTGGGAAGGGACCATAGGAGGTCATCTAGTGCAGCCCCCTGCTCTACATGGTCACCTACAGCATGTTGCTCTGGGCCATATCTGGTCAGGTTTTTAATATCTTTGAGCATGGAGACTCCCCGGCCTGCCTGGGCAACCTGTTCTAGTGCCTGACCACTCTCACAGTTGAAAAGGTGGGTTGTTCCTCTGGAGGGGCAGGATTTTGCATTTCCCTTTGCTGAGCTCCATGAGGTTCCCTTCTGCCCATTTCTCCAGCCTGTTGTGTTCCCTCTGAAGCGCAACCATCTGGTGTATCAGCCTCTCCTCACAGTTTTGTATTGCCTGCACACTGTCTGAAGGTGTGCTCTGTCCCATTATCCAGGCCATCAATAAAATATTAATAAGTATTGGCCCCAGGATCACTCCCTGGGGTGCACTAGTAGTGATTAGCCTTGAGCTGGATGTTGTGCAGCTGATCACAACCCCCTGAGCCTGGCAGTTCAGCCAGTTTTCAATGCCCCACTGTCCACTCTGAGACTTTCCACCAGCTCACCCCCTTCTGCAGCTGAGGAGCCCACATCCCGCTGCCCCAGCCTCTGTGAGGGGCCCCAGGCACCCGCACGGCCCCAGACTTAGAGATCTGCACCATCCCTCAAGAGCTTGGCCTGAGTCAAGGACTCCAGCGTGCTGAGGTAGCTGCTCCAGGTGTGTCTGAGGACAGCGCCATTGCCAAGCATAGCTTCTGGCACCCTTTCTTGCGCCCTTCTGTGTGAACAGATGGACAAACTGCTGGTCGGTTGGCTGCCTCCGTTAGTTATGCTCTCAAGCAGGAAGATGAAAGATGTCTTGAAGATGTCTCTGAAGTTGTCTGTAGGACCAGAGCTGGTAGCACAGCAGAGAAAAAACTTCTTCATGTGGTAGAATTAAAAACAAAGTAGCCACGCTGAGGTGGCTATGAAGCTTCTGAGTTTTCAGGCAGGCGGGAGAAAGGTCATCAAAGCAAGAGACTGAAGAAACAGAAAGAAGAAATGACAAGCAATAGGCCAAGGAGAAACAATCTAGAGCCAAAGTCTGGAAAGGGAAAACTAATATGGTTCAGAGAGACAAGAAGGCAGCTTCAAGCCACAACATTAGTAGAGGACAAAGTTCCTATACAAATAAACAAGTGCTGACAGTGAATGAAGAGAATGATTGCTAAAAAAAAAAAAAGACACTCTAACAGTGTCATTCTGAGTAAGAAAATGGCAAAAATATCCTTGCTCTCTCAAAGCACTTCCATATAACATGTGGGCAAGCAATCACATATATCCTTAATGACAATATGAAGACTAACTCAAAAACAACAAGAATGGAGGAGCCATAAATGACAGATCTGAAAGATGCTTTCAGCATCCAACAGAGCAGTTTTTGCCACAAGACACTTGCCAACATCTTGACACACAAACACCTCTATATTTTTATAGTACGTGATTTATATCCTGCCAATTGCAATATACATTTCTTTAGGGATGGCTTCTATCCATATTGGCACCAGCAAAGAGCTCACAGTAATTTTACTCTTCAGAGAGTATGAAGCAAATAACTATGGGATATGTCAAAGAGAGTTAACAGAATGCTGGATACACGTCAACAAAAGCCTTTTAGCACTAGATGCAGACAAGATACCTGATATGCAGATCATAATGAAATTCATCACTTGTGCAATTAGAAGGTTTTTCTTCTCTTTATAGGATGATTTATAAACACAGCTTTCCTTATTAAGAAATTGTACAACCCCTTTTTCTTCTTATGAGATCCTACAATTAAAACCCTTTGCAGCTAATGCAAATTGTTTTCTTTCCTCTATTTAATTAGTAACCTAAATGTGCTATGGAATATACAGTGTGACTATATAGGAGAAGAAGTTTTTTTTTCTGCCCACTAGAATGGGCCATCCACACTCGGAAGAGTATGTGGGAAAGGAAACATTTTCCCCATATTATGAAGAATGAGCTAAGAGGCAGTCAGGAATTTCCTGCTTGAACCTTTCTTTGTTGGAAAATACCAGATCATCAAAAATCAAAACTATTTTTAGGAACTGTCTTCCTGCGTGTCCTGATTTGGGGCAGATGTTTGAAAATGCTGGAATAATTTATTTTAATTGATTAAATTAAATCACTCCATCTCTTTTGTGGACTATATTCAAAAGGAAAAGAAACACAGAAAGTCAAGTTATCCAGTAACATGTTCTGCTTGACTCCAATGCTATTTAAAGATGCCCCACATTATTTCAATGTAGCCCTTCCCCTGGAAGCTAGGCCACTTTCCATCATGAATACAAGAGTTGTGGAAGTGGGTGGGAATAGCAGCAAGAAGACTAACAGCTCTCGCTCAGAGAGCTCTGGGTATGAATCCTGCTTTCTAAAGATACTTGCTAGAGATACGGCTTCTGCTAGTTTGCAAGAACTGTGGGCTAGTTTCACACATTCATTTTCCTGTGTAGAAAACAACCAGCACTGAGAAAAATACAAGATTCATGTAGAGAAACCTCAAATCGCACTGTGGCTTAATGGTTATGAGCTTTAGTATGGATGGATTGATGAAGGGAGCATGGGCTTATTCTCCTATCTATAAGACCATTTATGTACTGTTAAACTGTTACTGGATAAAATACACAAAAGGGGAAGGGTGTGAGGATTAAAATCACTATCTTCCTCCCTGCTAGAGCCAGGATCAAGTTCTTAACCATATATTTGCACAATGTGTGTATCTCTTTGCTCAGCGATTCCTGACTTGTTTCCTGCACAGCCCCAAAGCTTCTTGCCAAGCAGATGCTGCCCACTTTTTGCCCATCTTTTGTTCCATCTCACCCTCTTTGGATCTCCTTGGGAAAAGGGTGTTAACATCACATTTTCAACGAGCACATATGTAACTAATCATGTGTATAGTGTGTCACTTGCAGGGTACTCTGTGACTTCAGTTTACTTCACGGTCCCCTTTCTCCCAGCAAACCCCCTTGTCCTTGCTCCCTTCCAGTCAACTTCTTCCACCTCTTCTGTCTTTGCTATAATAGGCCATGTGAGGGCCTGTTTTATCTGTTACTTCCGGTAAAGCACTAATATTTTTAGGGGTTCAGGCCATCTGAGGTGGGAGTTGTACAAGCAAAAATACAGAAATACAGCTGGGAGAATAACTAATCTTTTATTGTGCTGGCCATTCTGAAAATCCAGAGAAAAAGACATTAGACTCCAAAAAGATGGTTCATACAAAAATCAGTTTCTATTTACATTAAGAATATAACTAAGAAGAATATAGCTAAGATACAGATTTGAAAACATCTTTTTTGAAAATACTTAAGGAAGCAGTCTATTTTTAACCTAGGTGTTTAGTTCTTTTAACTGAAAAAGATTTGCTGAAAACTATAATTTTGCAAAGAATGTCAGTGGACTTAAGTATGCATTTTTGGTGAAATTAAGCCACAAGAGTTTTTTTGTTGGTGGCATTTTGTTTTGTTTTTTTCTGTGTTTATTAGTTAATCCTTGCATGAACTAAATTAATAAGTTTAATCATCATGATTTATACAGGGGAAACTAAGCAGAAAGATCTAAGCAGCATCTCTTACCGAGGAGAGAATAGACGTAGAGCTAGGACTGGATTCAAAAAACCTTAGGGCTCTGACAGATGAGCTCTGCGGTATTTAGCAATGGTGGTTTAGGGCACTGGCAATGCCAGCCTTCTGCTCATACCGTGCTTGTGGTTACCATCCACTAAACAGGCATTAGAAGTAGTTCAACTTCAGCCAGCTTCATACAGATGAACATCCATCTATTTGAATTTTCCATATGTCAGTCTTAAAACTCCCAGAAGTAAGGAGACATTTTAGTTTCTGCCATGTCTGTTCTAGCAGAAGAAAAGGGCAGAACTGGAAGGATGTTACTGTTTTAAAAGCCCCATCAAGGATTCTTCCCCTAGTGCCCTTCTCTTTCAAACCATACTGTTTTTATATCTCCCTGTGATCAAGGACTACACTGACTCTTCCAGGAAGGAGCATCACTGAGCCTGAAAAAGGAAAAATGCAAACCTAATTTCATCACTTAGGAAAGTGAATTATGCAAATCAAAAAGAAGAAAAGGCCCTTCAAACTCAATTTCCTGACACTTTTAAGTAAATTTTGGAGACAGATACCTTGAGCAGAGCAGAAGGACTAGGAAGTAATTAGAACTGAGATAGTCAAGAACATTGCCAAGTACAGGAGAATTTTTGGTTGGTGTAAACTTTGCTTAGCTACTCCCCAAATGCCCAACCCCCTTTGTATGTATATATGTGTGTATTTCTTTATTTATAATTATTATTTGTTTGGCACGGGTAGCCTATGGAGCAGGTCAGAGCCAGAGCTTTCACCCCAGGTATGCTCAAGCAGTAGTCCCTCAGGGCATGTAGCTAAATGCTACAAACTAGAGCAACTTCTGAGCTGCTCTAGTTTATTCTGGTGGCCAAGAAATGCCACTCAGACCTAGAAAGCAGGACACCCTTAATCACCCTCTCCAAACAACCCCTTCCTTTCCTGTTCCCCATCTTTGCTGGCACAACAAGGAACCTCAGCCTTCTGTTTCTACAAGATCCTTCTCTTTTATCAGAACCCAAAGGCATTTAGTCATACGTTGCATTTAAGTGTGTGTTTAAATCATTCTTACTGGGTGTTTTTATTAAATGTAGCTGCTAAGGTATATTTTTCAAGACCTCTCTGAAGATTTTCTGGAAGCCTGTAGTACTTCTCTAGTGTCTGAACAAATCTAACCTACTGACTGCCATCAGGGGAAAGAATATTCTGCAGTCACTACATCTACATCAGAATTAACGCATAGCACTTTCCCCCAATCTGTTAGCAAATATTTTTCAGTTATAGCATGTGATCTGAAAAAAATATTTTCTGCACCTATGTTACACCAGGTTTGTAATTTGAGGCCTTTAGATTTGAACTGAAAAAATATGCAAGATGCTTATATGTCCTAGTCCTATATGTCCTATAATTGTAAGTATTAACTTCTGTATAATGTAAATTACGGATTGTTATGTTCCCTTAACCAATAAATACCATTGCTAGTCTCTGTAGAAGTAAAGAACTCATATATAAAAATAATGTGTACACCAAAGTCAGATGGAGGAGCATCAGAATAATATTTAGCAGGAGAAAAATAAATAAAAAGATGTATTATAGATTTGGATTATATTAGGATTATTACTATATATTTGGATTATCAATTAATAGCAACTGATTATGTGCAGGCTGAAAACCTAGTCACCCAGTCTCATGACTTAAGTATCTTAAAATACATATTGTATTTATATAGTATTTATATATATTGTATTTATATATGACTCTATATAGTATTTATAGTTCATATATACATTTACATGTGTAAATCCTGCTTTCATGTTTGTTTAAGTGTATATATGTGTGTGCATATACATGTATATATGTGTGAGTCACAATTTCCATTACAATACTTTTACCCAGTATAACTCCACCTGCCTGGTATAGCTCTGACAAAGTGAAGAAACAAACACCCCGTATATAGAAGTATAATCTGTTCTTATTCTTCTTTCCCACGGAACTCACTTAGACCCTCACACTGCGGTGCTGATCTGCACTATTCATACCTACAAAGAAACTGCTGATGCCTTATGCACATAGCAGTATTTCGCTAAGACTTAACTCTAAATATTTGGGTTTGGAACCATAGTATGATGTATACTTGCACTATGTAAAAATTAATAATTGAGCACTTTATCAAAGATTGTATGCAATGTGCTGAGGACAGCTTGACCCATCCTATATTCAAAGTATCCACTCTCCCATTAGAGAAAACACTCTCCACACAGGAGAGAAAACACAGTGAAAGATCCCTAGCTATTCCTCACTATCTATGGAGGAGTTAACTAACTCCTTTTAGAATTTCAGTTTGAAGCCCTGCGCACACACGCGAGTCCATTGCCATTTTGCACGTAGAGTAGCTGCCAAATTTAGAAGTGCTCTAAGTTGCAGAACAAGAACATCTTCTTCCTATTTCTAAATTTCTGGCCTGGTTAACGTAGAAAGATTTCACATTCAAGTCATGCTGTATTCACACCCCAACCTGTAATCAAAAGTCTGAATGTTGAAAAAAGGCACAGAACAAAAATATGCTGCCATTGCCAAATGTTTAAACATAAGAGCGGTTCCAACAATGTATTTTTAAATGTTTCATAGAAGTGAAATAATAATAAAAAATGTTATTCAATATTATTCATTACTGCCTGGAGTAAGATTTCATGGCATGTTGTTATATTCTGAAGTAGTTACCAGTTCGTTACTGATATGGGTTGGTGAAACAGCACTCCAGCCTTGATTCACTCTGCTTATGTAACCGATCAGTGAGTGGAAACCTGCAAGTCCTCTATTCAGTTTGGTAAACATGGGCTTGTCTGTCACTTCACATTGTTCCTCTTCAAAGCGCGGTCGCCACCTTATCTGGCAGCAGCTTTCTCTGAGGGTGCTGCTCCTGTGAAGCAATCTTTCACCACGGAGGCTGGCATTTCCCTAGCACAAGAAGAAACATTTATCTTGCTGTTAATGGTTAATTAATTTTGAAAATGTATATTACAACACAATAATAATAAAGAAAAAAAAAAAAAGAAAAGAAAAAGAAAACCAGGCTGGACAATGGAGCAAAATGTCCCTTCCTCAACTTGACTCCTATTTAGTTCTTCCAATGTCATCCAAAACACAGATAACTTTTCTTTCATGAATTGTTCTCCTGAATGATTTATACATGTTGTGTTATCTGAGGCCCTTTCCAGATCCCCTTGTGGTTTCAGCCAGCCATCAGCTGCATAATTGTTAATTTTAACACTATAAAAGGTTCTGATGCCGAGGAGATAAAGCGTTGGAGGAAGAATTAATTGAAATGTATCTTCCAATCACACTGGCTCCCTACTTCCAGTTTCTCAAAAATTATACATTGGATCCGAGGTTAAAATAAATTTACATTTGCGCTACCCATAAAGCTTTTGGACTAGTAGAAAATAGATAAGTTAATTGTTTCTAAAGCCCATAAAGGGTTTACCCTGAGAATAATTCAGGGCAGACTACTGTTCATAGCCCACAGCACAGTGAGCAGCCACATAGAGGATTCTTCCCAAGCTACAGCAGACATAATTGGTCAGGAGATATGTGACAGGAGTCTTTTACAACAGCAGGTGATAGACTGACAGAGAAAGAACTCAAGCTCCACCAATATTTAATCTGGATATTAAACACTCTACGCTTCCTAGAGCTACTAATACTTTTTTTTCAAATGTTTACTCTCTGCCTGTATGCTTCAAGTGAAGTATTATGAAGTAAAGCTACCAGGTTTTGATTCTTTAATTTACATTTTTATTATAAGTATATAAATGCATACAGAACACACAAAATTAGTTTTAAAGGCTATTTGGAGGAACGCAGCTGAGGTAAATGAATTCAGAGATCATTGAATTCGTATTTAATTTATGGGTGGATGAATGCAAAAGGCCCTCCTAATTTAATTGACTGCCCCAAAATAGCCTCAGAAATATTTCTATTCAGCCTTTGTTTGAATGCTCTCACTCTCAACAAAACATCTTTAGCCACATTCTCCGTACAGCGGCTTTACTGCCTACGGTGTGGAGGGTTGGGCAGAGAGGAACCTCAGGAGGTTCAAAAAGGAGAAGTGGAGGGTCCTGCACCTAGGGAGGAATAAACCCAGGCAGCACCAGGACACATTACGGGTTGACCTGCTGGAAAGCAGCTCCACAGAGAGGGATTTGGGAGTCCTGGTTGACAACAAGTTAACCGTGAGGCAGCAATGTGCCCTTGTGGCCAAGAAGGCCAATGGGATCCTGGCCTGCATGAAGAGGAGTGTTGCCAGCAGGTGGAGGGAGGGGATCCTGCCCCTCTCCTCAGCTCTGGTGAGGTTGCACCTGGAGTATTGGGTGCAGTTCTGGGCTCCCCAGTACAAGAAGGACACTGAGCTTCTAGAGAGGGTCCAGCGGAGAGCCACGAAGATGATTAAGGGACTGGAGCATTTGTCGTATGAGGAAAGACTAAGCGAGCTGGGCCTCTTTAGTCTGGAGAAAAGAAGGCTGAGAGGAGATTTGATTAACATGTTCAAGTACCTGAAGGGTGGTTGTAGGGAGGATGGGGCCAGGCTCTTCTCCATGGTGGCCAGTGACAGGAGGAGGGGTAATGGGCATAAATTAAAACACAGGAAGTTCCACCTCTATATCAGGAAGAACTTCTTTCCTGTGAAGGTGACAGAGCCCTGGAACAGGCTGCCCAGAGAGGCTGTGGAGTCTCCTTCTCTGGAGATCTTCCAAACCTGCCTGGATGCCACCCTGTGCCACGTGCTCTAGGTGTCCCTGCTGGAGCAGGGGGGTTGGACTAGATAATCTCTAGAGGTCCCTTCCAACCTCAGCCATTCTGTGATTCTGTGATGCTGTGATTCTGTATGTGTGCATTGGGTGGAGGGGAAAGTTTGAGGAGGCAACAAAGTTTACCACTTACTTCTTCATTCTCAGTTCACATAAGATGGGAGGATATACCAGTGAGCTGAATTTTTATCTCTAATATCCTGAGTTCAGATCCTGCATAGTGGGGAAAAAAAAAGTACACACACATGGAGGGCTCATCACAAA
Source organism: Tinamus guttatus (assembly GCF_059628265.1). NCBI lineage: Eukaryota > Metazoa > Chordata > Aves > Tinamiformes > Tinamidae > Tinamus > Tinamus guttatus. The sequence goes on along the minus strand of NW_028288714.1, from coordinate 1,626,448 downwards.
ACTCAGCAGATGTTTGCCCACCCAATAAAGACACCACATTCTGCTGTAAGGAGATACAGGATAAAAACAACCACAAACTGAGATCAATGGGGACTGGTAGAAGCTGGGAAGGGAAACCTTGCACAGCACCAGTGCATACTGTGCCTAGATTTAGGCCATTTCATGAGCCCTATTTTCATGAATACGAAATTCAACAAATACAGTATAAGAAAAGAACAGTATTAGAATCTGCTTTGTGCTAAGATACATTATCACTTGAATAACATTTTATTGCTTAGTAAAGTACTCAATATTTTGCCTCACTATTAGGTCTCCTACGGAAAATAATAGCATGTTAGTTGTTTCAAGTCACATAACAAATGCAAGGATTATAGGTCTATAATTCTGGGACACAAAGACGCAGAGCCCAAAAGCAAACAAAGATGCCGACTGAGCTGAGAGCAGACTTAGATATTACACAGCATATTGTATTAAGAACATAAGAGTGTCATCAAAAGCTCTCCTCAGCAAAGCTGGGGCATGGGGCCAGAAATGGGCAAAGTTTAATCATTATGACTTGTAGAAAATAATTCTGATTTCTCAACAACTCATGTCTTTAATTGCATTTTCTGTATAAGCTGAATGTTGGTAGGTAGAACTGTAGGCAGAATTACAATGCACCAACAGAGCACCAATGATTTTCTAAGCCTAGGATATTAGGTATTTAATTTTGCTTTTAAAGCCATACAGTGGTGGGCACTTACGCACACAATAGAAAAAGAGATATGTCCCAATCAGTTTATAAGATAGTATGAAAAAATGCGTAATAGAGCAACCAGATATATAAATAGAATAATACAAAGAAGCCTAATCTACTGCAAAGCTATAATTCAATCCTTCTGCAACGTAAGTGCAAAGCTAAACTGACTTATGAATAGCATAAGAATTCATGTAGGCAGAACTATATAGTCTATGTCAAATCAAAAACCTTGAATTACTGTTTATCATTATTAATTCATTTTAAGAAAAAAAAAAGAATCTAATGACTATATCAAAAAGTAAGCATTATTACATCATAATTTTGTATTAGTACATATGAGAAATGATAAGGTTTGTATTTCCTCTCTTCCCATCCTCCTTTTCTCCCCTCACCCCCCTTATCTCTTTCTTTTTTTTCTCTGCATGTTTATACGTTCCTGTTGGAGGAGGGAAGAAATACATATTGAACAGGAGATGCAAATACCATCCTGGCTTACATCTTGTGGAATTCTACTGATTTCAGGTCAATATGAATGGAGAATGCATCTCTTACACCTTTTGACCTGAATGATTTATTGAATTTTTATTTTATTTTATTTTCCTTTGAAATTTCAGATGTAATCAGGTATCTCCAAAAAGACCTTTATTTGCAGTTAAATAAGAACATTTATTTACAAAGAATTTATGAAGTCCTGTTTCCCTGAACACATGAAGATTCAAGCATTCAGCTCAAAGACTTTCTCTCTTAAGTTTTCTTGATGGCCACAGTCTTAGTATTCTGTTCAGGCTGTATCTGATTTTTCTACATTTATTCTTTCAGGGCCTGTCTTTCTCTCTTACACACACATTCGTGCACATCCTGCTCTACTAGAAACAATATTCAGCCAAAACCCTCTTCTACACCATTCAGCCTGTATGGTCCTTGTATGTGCTTCGGTTTTGAACAGTATCATATGCTTTTGTTTGGGGTGGAGGTCTCTATTATTTCATAGAGAAGCTTAACTGTTTCTTACAGCTGCCTTAAAAGAAGACGGTGGTTACACCCATAGCTTCAATGACATTTCACCCAACCCACAACACAAGGAGTGTAACTCAGGATAGAGTACAGTCTAGGACATGAAAGACAAATTAGTACAGCGAAAGATGTAGAACTAGTATTTTTACATAACTAACATAGTATATAACAATTAGTTTGCAGAACTAAACATTAATCAATATAAATGAAGACCATCATGAGCAAACTAATACCTGTGGAGTTTTGGAGATTACTGAAAAAAATGTTACTTGACTGTATTTGACTCTCTCTTGAGTAGCTGACCAAGTACTCTAGTTCAATCACTGGCCATTGCTCCATAGCTTGTGCAAGATAGATACAGACCATAAGATGATGCATCGAGGCACACCTAAAAGACCAGGGAAGGTGGCTGTAACTTCAAGCAAGAATAAATACATGTGTTTACTCTAAGTGGGGACACTCAAGAAAAGTGTTGTAAATGATCTGAGGCTTTAAAATTAATGCATATAAATTAGAATGTATTAAACCCACATGTGGATGTTCTCATTTAGTAGTGAAATGCTTTTATTCTCTTCTAGATTTTTATTCTCCTCTATATTTAAAGTTCAAGAATTAAGCAACAGTGAATTCAAGTTGTGTCACTTCTGAATAAGGGCATCTATGTACACGTTTAACAAACTTCAGCTTCATATCTTTACATTATCTTGATGTCCTGCATGAACACTTAAATTTTTTTTTCTAGTTTGTTGAAAGGTTGCAATCAGGATCAAAGTGATTTCTTCATGGACACAAATATGTATTATGGACAGGTTTATCTTGTTGAGGTGGAGACCATATTTTAATAGTCTGTCCTTGAAGGCTAATGGTTGCAGTTCAGTTTTGGGTGCTGCTGATAAAAGATTGTAATGCAGTTCATATATCTGTGCTCCTGAAATTTGTTGCCATTTGTATCAAGGCAAATGATCTTGGAGCACTATTTGTGGTTTCATGAATGTTAGAGACAATGAGATAAATTGTTGGCTAAGATAAACAAATGTGGTGCCAGGTTTTTCTCCACAGAAATTTGCCAACTCTGTGGGCATCTGGTCCAATGTTTGGACATGTAGACTATTAATGAAATAATCATTAAGGTAGATGAAGCTATAGTAGTTTCCTGTAACAGGTTTCAGTGTTGTGTAGAGGTGTGTTCTCTGTTGGGCTTATTTAGTTCTGGATAGGAGTATAGCAGAGTTAGGAGGAGCTGGAAGCTTGGACATCCCCATGCACAGGAGGATGTGGAAGAGTCTGAGGAGCTCATTGGAAGAAAGGAGGAAGCTGAGTATCATGAAATGGGATGTAATTACACCAGGAGCTTGGAGATCTGTTTGCTTGGAGGGTCTGAGGGATGATATTAGGCAAGCTTTACCCTGTCTCTCCCTTCAGTTGCTCCATATCTACTCTCCAAACCCACCAGCCACCAGAGACTGCTGCACTAGCACAACTGGAGCATGGGGTGAAGAGAAAGACAATGTCTTTGAAGCTCTTACCTGGGCCACCACTGCCCCTGCTGGATAGGTGTACTATTGCAGTGGAAACCTTTCTCCCTGCCAACCTGTTGAGTGAGGAAAAACTTCAGTTCGGGCTGGAATAGACATAGGAGTGACAAACAGATTTGCCTTTTTCCATTTCCAGAGGTAAAACACAAGTTTCAGGCTCCATTCATGTATTGGTCATGCTCCAGGCTAGATCCCATTGCCTGAGGAAGCCTGTTATAGGTTGTTCTGTAATGGCCTGACACATTGCTACACATTAGTGATATCATCACATTATCACATTACTGATAAACCCTCTTCAAACATCTTTTTTTTCCAATGCTTCACTGTCATAAGTAAACACAATATACAAACAAGCTTCCAGTAGAGAAAGACCTATTCCAAATCCAACTATTTTTGAAATACTAAGTGTTGGCTGCTTAGCAAAAGGAAAGAAAAAAAAAAAAAAGGAAAAAGGGTTCATTCCTCCCACCAGACCTTCTGCGAAATCAGGATCAGCAGAGCTGCTGAGGATGATGAGCATTTTTGTGAACTGCTGGTGGTGATGCTTCTGTCTCAAAGGAGATTTTAGCTTTATGATGACTTTGAGTCCATCCCAGATTTATGTGAAGAACTGCCTCTAATCGGGTAATCTGGCTGCCCAGAGAGCTTCTGCAGTCTCCTTCTTTGGAGATCTTCCAAACCAGCCTGGATGCCACGTGCTCTAGATGTCCCTGCTAGAGTGGGGCTGGGAGCGGGAGTTGGACTAGATGGTCCATAGAGGTCCCTTCCAACCTTAATCATTCTGGGATTCTGTGTAAGTGTGATGCCTTCTTTGCTTGTATTTTAGTAGCTGTCACGCAGGACAAGGTTTCATGAGCAGCTAACACTGCTCTCAGACTACACAGCTGCTGGAAGGGAAGGCCCCACCTTTCTCCTTGCCTCCGTCTTTCCCCTGCCTCTTTTAAGCTAGCATTAGCACTCAGGTGGGTGTTTGTGTGTTTACTGAAAACCAGTTTGTTGTTGTTATGTTCTACCAGAAACCTCATTGATGCAGAGTGTGCATGTCCACTTAAATAAGGGGCTTGCACCTGTTGAGTGCTTGTACGTTCAGATCAGGACCAGATTCAGTTCTAGGCTTTAATAGGGAGTACTTATTTTAAAAGGTGTGTTAAAGGGAATTGTTCCTGGTTAACTCTGGGACAGCCTCCCTCTTTGTATCGAAGAGCTCTGATAAGATACAGTCTAAAAATACACTGGGTAGGTTGGAGGCAGGTATATTCACTGAGGCATCCTCACTGATATTGCTTTGATATTCACTTTGATATGTACTTCCCCTCCTACCTGCTAGAATCAAGATTTGTTGATCCTTGCATAACACTGCAAGGCTTGTTTTTGCGGGCTTCTTCTGGATGAAAAGCATGAATGAATAAAAGAGCAGTGGAAAAGTCCAATGTAGGGGGAAGGAGGGAGAGATCAGATGGAGAAAGTGAGAGAAATCCAGCTCTAATGTTTTATCCAATTTGTAAAGTTTGTCCAGTCAGCTGTAGGCTAGGTCTGGCAGGCTATTTGAATTAAGCTAGTTTAAATAAATAAATAAATCATCATTAAAGAACAACAATCACCTGAGCCCTGAGTACTAATATAAGAATAAGTTTGTTATCTACGCAGAACTATCTGGTCAGGTTGTTTGTGTCAGCTGAATAGAATGCTTGGCAAGTTCACACCCAGCTATTTACATCTGCATGTTAGGATTCAGCAGCATGCAAACTACAGGGAAATCATACTTTAGTTAGCTGTGCTTAGTGTCCTCTCCCAAGAAATAGGCAAAGAAAATGCAGAGAGAAGCAAAACGTTCTTCTGTGTTTTAGCTGTAGAGCCCTCACAGATAAACTACTCACCACATTGATTTCTGATGTTGTTCTAGGAAAACTGCATGCATGCAAATACGCAAAGAATAAAGTTTCAGTGCATTTCGTATTGTTAGATTCCCCATATCCCTAATTTCCCATCGTGTTCAGTCCTGTGAAGATAGTTACAGTAATGATCTTTTATTAACTTGGCGGGAGTAACAGCCATGACTCTCAATAATGACATTAGTGTTTAGGTATTTGTATGTCTAAGCACTTACATAAGTAATCATATCACAATGTCAACTTATTGTACTTATTATTTTGCAAATGTTACAACCGCCACCTCCTGTTAAACACAAAAAAAGAAAAAGGAAAGAAGAAAAAAGAAAACGTCAGAGTGCCTGAAGGAATCCTGCTGGTTTTAATTTATTGTTTTGTCTTAAACTCTATATGCTGGAAGCCAAAATAAACTAATTTCATCTACACTTTGAGGTAAAACTCTCATGTAAAACTCATCTCTGCCTCTAAAAGAAATCAAAACATCTATAAACATATTAGTGTCTGAAGGGACTAGAACATATGGGAGACAAAGAGGAAGGGGTAGATTCTTCTGAAGGAAAAGGATTATGTTCTTTCAGTCTTTCCAGCAACAGTCGGAACTGAAAGTTCAACAGACCGTTTATCTTTAAGATAACCAGTCATGCCATTAAACAGGGAGTGAGAGATAAGCAAAGAATAGGTGACTGGCAACTAAGTGCTTTAATGAACTACCTTTTACCTAAGAAGACCTGAGCTCAAGAGTGAAGTCACAAAAGAGTTGGTTTAACCATTTTAATTTACTGCCTGCATCTGACGAACCCAGGAGGCCACTTAGGAGAGTCCATGTATTTCAATGGACATTAAAGGAGATCCTTAAAGAATAAACCATACTTTCTGTACTTTTTAAGTCTAAGATCACTGTTTGCTGTTATATTGTTGTTATTATTATCAGACTATCAGGCTATTTTACTACACTGGTAAGTCTGAGCATACAGCTTTTGCTCTCCCACCTGTGTTCTCATGCTACATGCATAAAAACTGGGGAAGAAAAAACACTACTGCAGACTGTCCCTACAAAAGGGCAAATGTGGATCATATGGGAAGCATGAAGGCACTTTTCATTCTACCTTTCTGTGTAATGACCAGGCGAGCAAAAGGGCACCAGTTTCATATTTCTGTAATTCAACAGAAGCATTTTAATTTACTTCAGTAGGCTGGGATGGTACCCTGTGTTCATGTTTCCATGATCCGTGCTTTTCAAAAAGTGTGCCTGCCTGGAAGAATGGGAGTTCTACTTCTGTTTTCAACAAGAGCAGGATTTTAGCTCCTCTGAGTGACAGCACGTGCTGCTGTCTTGGTCAGAGCTACTGCTGTTGCATTATTGTACAACTGCATTAGCACATGGAATAGATACATTTGCAGCATTTTGGGGGTAGTTGGATTATGTCAATACATACAGAAAATTGAACATTAATTCCAGGTTTTCTAGTATTTAACAACTTTAATTGTTAATCTTCTTTTCAAAATATAAAGGCACCTAAGTTGTACCAAAAAAGGTAAAAAGATGTTCTGGGCAGGTAGAAGGCAAAGGCAGCATCCCTTGTGTTTAAAATGTGCATCTTGTCCTTCTGCATAGGGCAAAAAAACACATTGCAGCCCTGAGAACTCCACTGAAGGCCATGGCTAAACCATCCAGAAGTTTAACGTTAGCATTGTCTCTTGCTGCTCTGTCACACCAAGGTTATCCGCATAGGTGCAAGTCCCTGAGAGCTAAACCAGACTGTAAATTCATAATTTACTTCATCTACACCAGTATAATTGCCTAACACCCCCTTATTCTTGACTTAGTGTGCATGTGAGGTGCCTTGTACTTTCCTTCCTCCAGAACATAATTTCCAGTTATGTTCCTTGCTTTACCCTGTGTTTACCGTAGCGGAAGCACTCAGAGGCACACGGAGGAGCTACATGGGAGTGTTTCATTCTTGCTTACTTCTTGGGAATGTATTCAGGTGCTCCAAGCCCAGCAGGACTCAGCTCTATTTGCAAATTGGAGCAAAGGCGCAGATAAATCTAAACAAAAGTAAACTGAACTTTATATAGTCTTTGTTATAACCATTGTTCGACAATCCTCCTCGGAAAACAGTTGAAGCATTAAAAAACTGGAGGGGGTGAATAAGAAACAATAAAACAATCTGTTTGTATCATAATGCATAAATGTGCTTTAGGCCTATTCCATTCAAAGTATACGGATATTTTCAAGGAAGTCCGGACATAAAATCCCACTGAAAAAAGCCTTGAGGGAATTAAAATCAATGGGAATTAGGCACCCTCATACTTTAAAAAATATGTGGGCTTTTAAAATATTCAAGTCTGAATTTTTTACTTCTGTGCAAATATGTGTTTTTGCCATGGCCTTCTTCACATTCTATAAATGACATCTGATAAAATGTAAAAAGGATGATAGAGAACCCAGAAGGTATCTCCAAGAACACTGCAAAAAAATAATTTCAGATTTCAAGATCCAATTGCCTGATATATGTTTGCTCACTTATTCTTTTTATGGCACCAGTAACAGAAGTCAGATTTTTAATGCCAAACTCTAATGAAAAATGCCTTTACCTTCTACCTCACTGCTAATAAGCATCCTCATATGAGAGAATATTATGGAGTAAAATATCTGTAAAAGGCTACAACCTTTCAGATGAATGTGCAAAGGGCCAAATTCATCACTGATTTATTGCTACGCTTTGGGCATCAAGCTCCACATCCCCCAGTGGCAACCAAAGCAGGACTTCCAGCTGCTACATCAGGAGGACACGATAGAGGATAGGAGAATTTCAGCTGACGACGCAGGGTTACGGCAGCCTGTTGTCACATACGCAGGTACAAGTAAGCTCCAGAGACATCAGCCGTGACCTGGCAGGACATCTGGGCTCTGAAGAACAACAGGAATCACATGGAGAAGTCCAAAGTTAAACTTAAATTTGATCCTTCCCTTATCGTGTGTTCACACAAAGCAGGGTAGAGCAAACGTCTCTGCTAAGGCCTTGTCATTCTTGCAAAATTAGTCTAACTTGTTCTTAAAATCCAGGAGTGCTCTTATAGCTTCCCCAGGCAAGGAGAGGCTCTAAGACTTACCCGTCCTCAGCATTTGCAGTTTTATTTGAGCATTTGGCTTAAATTAACAGCTTAAGCACTTTTTCTCTTGTCTATCCCCATGGACATATGGGACAATTTAATCCCTCCCTCTTTGCAGTTCTTTTACACTCTTAAAGACCTTTTCTTTTGGTCCCCTAAGTCTTTTCCTCTGCAGGTTAAGTAATAACAATGCTTTCAAGCTTGCCTTGTAAATGCCGTTCTTCAGAGCTCTGATCATTCTTGCTGCCTTCTGTTCAAAGACTCCACATCTTTCTTGGATCCAGTACTGGACAGAAACTCTCCAGCACAAGCCTTACCAGTGCAGAAGGGTCTTTCTTTTTTCAGCATTCTGTAGATTAACAATAATAATGTTTTCTTATTACGAAATGATTGCACATTCTTGTCAAGCTCTCAAAGGGACAAGTTCATCAAAACAATAGGTACCAACAAAAAAGAGATAAAGTTCTAGTTCCAGATATGAAAAATGATATAACAATCATTACCAAAACCATTCTAACTGCTACACTTTTGTAGCAGGGTACAGTTTGAACCAATGTTTATCACAGTAAGAGTTAACTCTTGAACTGACATGAGAAAACAACAATAGTTTCAGTGCTGAGTCTATGCAGAAGTTATTATAAAACCTACTGTAGACAATGAAGCTTTTGGTGAGGATAATCCAAGACGGAACAGAACCCCCAAATCCAAGCAGCCATGAACTTGCTGGTCCCTGGACTACTTGGGTCAAAGGGTACTCAAGAACCATGAGGAAATGGATGTGCTCCTTTCACAGCAGAAGATTCATGTGGAGACAGCGGTGTCCTGGCGCTTGCCTACAGGTAGAAATGCTCTTTCTGAAGCGCCTGAGACGTGTGGATACAAAAATGGTAGCTGTTTGAGCCAGGAACATCAACCATTTTAAGCTAACATGAACTGATTCCTGTAGGTTGAGCCAGCTTCTTCTCAGACTACACTCTCATGAGCTGCTAAGGAGCATCTTCCAGTTCAGTTCTATCTGAAATTATTCCTCAGTGGAAACCACAGCCTAGCAAAGTGAAGAAATTTGCTTGACATTGCAAGTGGTAGGACAAGGGGTAATGGGTGTGATTTAAAACACAGGAAGTTCCAGCTTCATGTGAGGAAGAGCTTCTTTCCTGTGACGGTGACAGAGCCCTGGAAGAGGCTGCCCAGAGAGGCTGTGGAGTCTCCTTCTCTGGAGATCTTCCACACCCGCCTGGATGCCACCCTGTGCCACGTGCTCTAGGTGTCCCTGCTGGAGCAGGGGGTTGGACTAGATGGTCTCTAGAGGTCCCTTCCAACTCCAACCATTCTGGGATTTTGTGATCTGAACTAAAACATGAGCATAGCTGCATTTTCATCTGGTCATTAGGTGGATCAAGGCCACTACATTCAAACTTTCTGGAGTGATTTCATATCAAAAAATAGATATTTTGAATACTTCTAACTGAACAGAACCCAGAAATTGCCCACACAGATAAACAAGGCACTGTCCATAAAGAAGAGAAGACCCTACTTTCTCAGCCTCACATTGCTTCCATCTATTATGGGTCTTCATTACTAATTTCTTTGTAGTCATTTAAAAAAGTTATTCAAATCAAATAGCTAGGCTTAGCTATTCACCAAGGGGAAAGGCTGAACTACTTAACTCAGTTCTTCATTTCAGCTACCTGTGTGCAGTTATAAATCAATCCTGAATTGTTTGCCAAAGGTTCCAAAAGACAGTCTCATACGATGAAATTGAAGACCTTGTCTTTGAAATGGTATGGATAATATTCAGGACCTCTCTGGCACCCATAACTAACAAAACAGCCTTCTGTGGTTTATAGTTATGAGTCACTCGAGTAAAACTAAACTGGTCATTGAAATGTATTTATTCCAGGAAAACCTCTCTACACCTGTTGGGCAGCCCTACAAACAGAAACAAGTTGGTCACTGTCAGTTTAAAATTTAAATTGAATTGAAATTTTGACCTTTTCAGAGATTTCTTTCCATCTGAAAACATCTCCTGGTTAAAAAGCTTTACAATCTATTTCACGAACGTAAGACCTAATTTGCCAGTCCATGGCGAAGCTCCTTCCATGGAAATTCTTCTACCCGCCAGAGTGGAGGGCACCCAGTCCTCACCTTGTGGCTGTCCGCTGGGCAACAAGATGGGTGAATTATAGGTGAGAAGGTAAGCAAGCAAGGGCAGGACCCTGCAGCCTTGAAGATGGGGACATCAGTTAAGGATTCCTAACCACTCTCTAGCAACATCTTATTTTTAAGAGCTTTTGCCCATAAAGCAATAAGAAGTCTATAAGGGTAAGAGGCCAGAAAACAAAATTCTTAATTTCTAATCAGTAAACTAAAGGATCACGCTGCAGAGTCTGTGTAAGATAGATGGTGATGTTAAGGTCTAGTTCTTTTAAAAAGTAATCATAAACAGTTCTTGGTTCTTTTGGAGAAAACCGTAGACAACTACTGAAATGGGAAAACTTGGACTCAGGGCATCCATGCGAGCTCTGATTTCAGCACTCGGGAGAGTGGAAGTTCAGACACCCTCTTTTGTGTTTTGTGACAAGCTTTTGGTTAGGAATTTCTTGTGCTGGAGAAATATTTATCCACCCTTCTGGACCATGCAGGTCTGCCCTGGAATTTCGCACTGAGCTGAATTCTTGCCTTTGCTTCCCAAGGTGGAGAGGAGTCATCTGGAGGTAAGGAACAAGCTCAGAACCACTCTAATCCTTTTTTTTTTTCTTTTTTTTTGACATGAGACTTTTTTTTTTTTTTTTAGTGAGTGAAAGTGGCAGTGACCCCATCACTGCCACCAATCGCTATATGAGATCTAGGTCTGGTGTTCCAGCAAGAGAAAAACAACACATTTGAAAACCAACACATTAAACCACACACACACGCACGGGGCAGGGGGGCGGGGGGCAGAGCGTAGCCTTACCGAAATTATTGCATTTAATTTCTTGAAAAGTTATAGGACCTCTCCAAGCTTCCAAAACTAGTAAAAACTTTGTTAATTCTTCTTTTAACTTAAAATAGCAATCCCCATAAACCAATGGTTTTATAATAAAAAGTTTATTCTCCAGCTGAGCGTTTGTATGCCAAGTTCCATCCAGAATCACACTTTGACGGCCAAATTAGAAACTGTAAACTTAGAAACCAGTGTTTTATGATAGAATCCTTGCCAGCCACTTCAGTGGGGCTTGGGATACCAGCTGCTCTAATAATAAGTGGACCTTATTGAAAAATAGTAATACCGAGCACTTGGAAGCAGTCTTTTACAAGCAAATTGAGCGTCCTGTGCGTAATGAGGAGGTCCCGGGCTGAAATGTCCTCCCGCGGGTGGCTGCAGGTGACCTGGTGGCTCCGCCAGTCCTGCGCGTGTCGCTCGCGGAGGGAAGTCTCCCGCAGCCCGGGGTGCCCGGCCGCTTTTGCCGGGGGAAGGGATGTGCGAGCGGTGCCGACGGCCGCGGCGGCGGCTCCGGCGGCAGAGCCCGCCCTGCAGCGCCGGGGCCGTGAGGACGGGATGGCTCCCGCGCCGAGCGCGGCTCCTCGCTTACGTTCTCATCTCTCCGGCCTGACACCTTCTTACTAAATTCAAATAAGAATGAGGAGGAAGGGGGCTCACTTCCTCGAAGCTCGCTCTAAGCCCGGCTCTAACGGCGCCGGCAGCGTCTGTGGCTGCGCGTGACTGCGCGAGGAGATGCGTTTTCTTTGCACACACGAACTGGGCACTATTTGGAGAGGATTCACTTGCTCAAAGCCCGTGCAAGCAGCCCCTGCAAAAGCCCTGCAAAACGACGTGCAGGGAGCGAGCGGGTACTGCAAACCCCCGGAGAAGCACTTGGGTTTTTCGAAGCACTTGGGTTTCTCCCAGCGGAGCAGAGCGCGGCTTTCGGGCTCTCCCGTCCTCACAAATATGTTGCGATACGATACATCTGCTCCTTATTTATTTTCCCAGCAATGGAAGGGACGATTGCGCCCTTGAATTTGTAGGCGTCCAAACTAGCGAGTTAGGGGCAAGCCCGGCGCTGCTCTCCCCAACATCCGCGCAAAGCGCCCGAACTCCAGTAAAACCCGCGCTCCCTGCGCGGAGGCTTCTCGGCTGCTCCTCGGGAGCCACCGGGAAGAGCTGGCCCCGCTGCCCACGTCTTCCTCCAACAGGTTGCCGCGGGCTCACGAGTTCGTGGCCACTGCACTGTGTGAGGTGGAGCGAGAAGCGCTGTGGAAATACAGGGTTTCATTCGTAACTAGAAAAAAAACACGCCTAAGCCTGAACAGAGCCGTGTGTAAGTTCAGTCTGTGAAAGAAAGCGCACACTAATGATTTATGACCAATAAATTTCTATTGACGTTTTTCACTTTTTTTTCCAGCACTAAGTGTAATCAGAAACATGCCTAGATGAAGTCATGAGTTTGCAAATGGCGACTCTTTTCCTTTTTTCCACTCTTTTTTTTTTCCCCCAAGGCAGCAGTCCCTGAGTCGAGGCGTCTCTTCTGCTGGAAGTTACGCGGGCGCTTTGGACACCGGTCCCCGTGCGCCTGCAGCGCAGAGGGTCAATGTTCACGCGAGGAGCCCCGCGGGACCCCACGCGCTCCGCACCGCTCATACCGGTGCCGCCCGCGGGCTCCTATAAAGGGCGCTGCCGGGCGCCCACGCGGGACGAGCTCCGGCCCTCGGCACATGGGGCAACGCGGCACACGGGGCTGGGTGCCAAATCGCCTCCCTCGCCAAACGGGAGGGGTTTATGCAGCGGGAAAAGGCCGGGGAACGGCCGGGCCGCGGGCTGGTAACGCGGCCCGCGGGGCAGAGGCACCTGCCCCGGGCCGCCTCTCGCGGCGCCCGCCTGAAGCCCCTTCCCTCCCCGCCGAGCCGAGGCGCAGCCGACGCTCGCGGATGTCTTAATCATCTCCCCGCTTTTGACAACTGGCGGGAACTTTTTTTTTTTTCACGGCTAAATGGATTGCGGGAGGTCAAATGTTGGCAAGGTGGCTCTGGAGATTGAGGGAATCGCGTCTGAGCAGTAGAAAGGGGGTGGCGAGGCAGGAGCGCGAGTAGGTGCGCTCGGCGGGGCGCGCAGGACCCCGCGCCTTTCACTGCAGAGCCGCGTTTCTCCGGGGCGCAGGAGCGCCGGGAACCGCGATGCTCGAAGCGCGCTGGGGGAGCCGGCGGCCGCCAAGTTTCCTCGCAGTCTCGGTGGCAGCCGGGCCGATTTCCTCCGCGTCCCCCTGCCCGGCTCCGCCGCCCTGGCACCGCCTTTTCCGTAAGAGCCGCTTGGCACAGGAGGCTTCCAGGGCGAGAGGGCGGCCCGTGGCGGCACGCGAAAGAGTTAATGGTTTATTGGAATCGGCGCTTCCACATACCACAGGGCTAAGTCAAAGGCAGCCCGCCGGAGAGCGAACAAGGCGAGCGGGTTCGCCTTGCCGGGCGGGCCGGCGCCTCGGCTGCCGCCCGGCGCGGAGAGCGGGGCCGGCAGAGCCGCGCTCCGCACGGGGCAGTGCCACCGCGCCACGCGGAGGCTGCCACCGGGGAGCCGCGCTGTCCCCCGCGGTCGCTGCACAGCGATTTTTTTTTTTTCTTTTTTTCTCCTCCAAACACCCGGAGCCGTCAAGACCGGCCAGGGGGAAGGAGGGAGCCGAGGGGCTCGGCGGGGCGGCGCGGCCGGGGGAGGCGCCGCGGCTCCCCGGTCCGCCCTCTCCCATCCCCCGCGGGGAGTGCTGAACGCGGGGTTTTCAAGAATAAATAAACAGGGAAATAAATAGATAGATAGAGAAATAACTCAACAGATAAATAGATAACGACGCGCCGGGCGACAGGTGGGAGCCGGCGCGGCCGTTGGGCAACCACCGCCCGCTGAGGCGGCCGTTGGGGGGGGGGGCGGGGGGACAGGGAGAGGGGGCGCTGGGGGCGGGGCCTGGCCCGGCGCGCGCCTGCGCGCTCCCGCCGGCCCCGCCCCGCTCCTCAGCACCCCCCGCCCCGCGGGGGCGCGCGCGGTACCTGCCGCCGCCGGGGCACGGGACGGGACCTGGCGGGGCAGTAAATAAAATAAATAAAATAAAGATAAAAGAAGACGTGAGAGGGACGGGGAGGGGGCTGCACCCTGCTCCCCACGGCGCCGGACTTCAGCGGGCCGCCCGGCGCGGCATTTGCATGAGGAACCCCCCCCCCCACTGCTCCTTCCTCCTCCTCCTCCTCGTCGTCCCTCCGCCCCCCGCCGCTCCCTCCCCGCCCGCCGCCCCTCCGCGTCCGCGGCCAAGAAAACCCAGAGAGACCTGGCGGCGGGCGGAGAAGGGGGAGCGCGGGCGAGCGGCGCGGCGCGGCGGCGGAGCCCGCCCGAAACTTGCCGAAGTTTTTGGCCGGCGGCGGGCGAAAGGAGGGGCCGCCGCCGCCTGTGGTGGGGGGAGCCGGCAACGGCTTCTAACGGCTTCTAACGGCCGCGACGGCGGCGCGACGGCGAGTATGCGCGAGGAGCGGGCGGCGCGGCGCGCCTCGCAGCGGAGCCGCGCGCGGAGCCGCCGCTGAGCTGAGCTGAGCCGAGCCGAGCCCCGCTGCCCCGCGGCGGCCGCCGCCATGGCCCCGGCGCGGCGCTGAGCGCAGGAGCCGCCGAGGCCCCCGCGGGAGCCCTGGCACCTGAGGGGCGCACGGGACGCGACGCGACGGGCGGCAGCGGGCGCCCCGGGACGGCACCATGTCCAAGCCGGTGGACCACGTCAAGAGGCCCATGAACGCCTTCATGGTGTGGTCGCGGGCGCAGCGGCGCAAGATGGCCCAGGAGAACCCCAAGATGCACAACTCGGAGATCAGCAAGCGCCTGGGCGCCGAGTGGAAGCTGCTCACCGAGTCCGAGAAGCGGCCCTTCATCGACGAGGCGAAGCGGCTGCGCGCCATGCACATGAAGGAGCACCCCGACTACAAGTACCGGCCGCGCAGGAAGCCCAAGACGCTGCTCAAGAAGGACAAGTTCGCCTTCCCCGTGCCCTACGGGCTGGGCGCCGTGGGCGAGCACGAGCCCCCGCACGGGCTCAAGGGCGCCGGCCTCCACGGCGCCGCGCCCGCCGCGCTCGTGCCGGACTCGCTCCTGGGCAACCCCGAGAAAGCGGCGGCCGCCGCCGCTGCCGCCGCCGCCCGCGTCTTCTTCCCGCAGTCGGCGGCCGCCGCCGCCGCCGCCGCTGCCGCCGCCGCGGCCGGCAGCCCCTACTCGCTGCTGGACCTGGGCTCCAAAATGGCCGAGATCTCCTCGTCGGCGTCGTCGGGCGCCGCGCTGCCCTACGCCTCCTCGCTGGGCTACGCGGGCGCCGGCTCCTTCCACGGCGCCGCCGCGGCCGCGGCCGCCGCCGCCGCCTCGGGCGGGGGCCACACGCACTCGCACCCCTCGCCCGGCAACCCGGGCTACATGATCCCCTGCAACTGCAGCGCCTGGCCCGGCGCGGGGCTGCAGCCGCCGCTCGCCTACATCCTGCTGCCGGGCATGGGCAAGCCCCAGCTGGACCCCTACCCGGCCGCCTACGCGGCGGCGCTATGACCGCGGCGGGGCCGGCCCGCGGCGCGGGGGCTGCGCGCCCAGGGGCGCCGCGCCGACCTGTTGCGCCCGCCGAGCGGGGGGCGGCCCCGGCCCGCGCGCCCCGGAGCGCGCGTGTGTGTTGCATGCAGCCGAGAGAAACGGGAGGGGGGAAAAAAGAGAAAAAGACAAAAAAAAGAAAGACAGAACTACCCGCCCTCCGCCCCAAAAAAGTACTTGTTCCCGAGAGCCGCGGGAAGTCTGCGCTTCCGCCGGTCTCTCCTCTCCCATAGGCGCTCTCGGTGCTGCCGTGAAGTCGCAAAAGTCCCGGGCCGCGCCGCAAAGGGAGCGAGAGGGGGGCAGAAAAACTGCGCGCAGAAACGCGGGGAGGCTCCGCGGCGCGCACGTGGAGCTGCCCGCGGGCGCAGGAGCCGCGGGCCGGCGAGAGGACCCGAAATCCGGGCTGTTCGTGTTCATATCCCTGTGCAAACGCGCGGTCTCGAGTTGGAAAGAGAAAAAAAATGAAAAAAAAAAAGAAAACTCTGTGAATTACTTTGCCCACGGTCGAGTCAGTTTTAACCTGAAAAATAATTAAAAAAAAAGTGGAATGCCTTTCAAAGGGAATAAAAATATTGCGGGGCCGT